>NC_132790.1:63100500-63401500 GCF_048418805.1 Vulpes vulpes | reverse complement strand
ACAGGCAGAGAGAGAAGCAGGCTTCATGCACCGGGAGCCCGACTGGGATTCGATCCCGGGTCTCCAGGATCGCGCCCTGGGCCAAAGGCAGGCGCTAAACCGCTGCGCCACCCAGGGATCCCGACTACTTCTTTTCATTCAAATTTCTGGGTCTGTGGCCTCAGCTGTTGCTCAAGGATCATTCTCTGTAGGAGAGACATCTTATCAGATATTTCAGCCTTCATTTCCCCCCTTCCTTTTTTTTTTAAGATTTTATTTATTTATTCATGAGAGACACAGAGAGAGAGGCAGAGAGAGAAGCAGGCTCCACGCAGGGAGCCTGATGTGGGACTCGATCCAGGGATTCCAGGATCATGCCCTGGGCTGAAGGAAGGCACTTAACTGCTGAGCCACCCTGGCGTCCCTATTTCCCCCTTCCTTAATCACACCAGTTTGCTGTATTCAAGGCTTTTTTCCTGTACCCAGTGAGTGAGTGCTCATTTCCTTGGATTGCTACAAGGGTCAGCCCCACTGTCTTTCCGTATACCTCACTGTGGCATGGTTATTCTGCTCAGATCAGTTAGTACTCCAGAGAAAGGAAGAAAATTAAGAACAGAGTCATGTCCAAGTTATATCATAATACATGCTTATAAAACCCAAAGTCCATTCCATTGCCTTTAATTTGGTTCTGCTACTTCAGAGCTGTATGACCTCTCTGTGCCTCAGTTTCCTTATCTGAAACTGAGAGGGCAGTGAAGGCTACCACACCTCACCAGTGACTTCCGCAAAGGCTCTCAAAGGAGATTTGTAAGGAGGCCAGCTCACAGGCTAGCTAGCATATATAGGATCATGAACACATCTGGATGAGCCCATCGCTTATCTAACTCATGCTGCAGATCTTTATACAACATATTCTGTGCAGTCACAGTATGGCTCTCAGCACTGTGTGTCAGCTCTACCCTGATGTTCCTGCTCCCTACCCAACCCCCACCAAGATCCCCCCTGCAATGCAGTCTGACCAGTTCCGTGTAGGAAACAGTTTCCAAGCCAATCCTGAGAGGAGGTCGAAGGAACATTCTGACTTCTCAGATTATCAGTATTCCTCTTCCTCCCATAGCTGCCCCCCCCCAAAAAAAAACTCCAGCTGTGTGCTTCATAAGACAAATCCTTTTTCTTACACGGCCACACCTGAACGCTCTGAGATGGGCAGCTTTCTAAACTAGGCTACTTAGAGTCATTCCTGGAACACTTTGGAACTATGATTGAGAAAATACTGTCCTTCTCTCCTGCTACAAGCCTTGGGCAGAGAGGCTTAGGAGCTTTGCCAGCCATGTCCCTGGCTGTGTGGGCAAGGTCAATGTTCAGGAATAGGGAATCAAGCCAACAAACACAGAGTTGAGAGTTGGAGGGAAGACTTCTTTGCATAAAGATGTCCCAGATCTCTGTACACATCTGCTTTTCCTAAAGCCTGGCTGTTGAACCCATGCTTTGTTATATAAGCTCCCCTGCCCCTCCCTCCACCGCCCGGTGAGGTTCTGTGCTTGAAACCAAGAGACATCTAAGATGAACAGGGAAGCTTATCCATTCAGCCAGAAGTGTCCCAAGAGAATTACTCCTTCCTCAATACTACCCTGGCGTCGTCTACAAGCCTCGGTTCTGCATTGACCCCTAGGTCCTTGCTGATCTGCTGGCACATTCTGTCTACTACCTCAGTCTACCAAGGAAGTAATCACCATAACTATTTCTCAAGGGTCTCTAACAGAGTAAGCATTTTACATCTATTACTGCTCTTCATTATGCTAAATTATAACCTTTTTTAAAAAAGATTTATTTATTTATTTGAGGGAAGAAAAGCACATGCACCTGTGGAGGGAGGGGAAGAGAGGGAGAGTCCTGTAGTAGACTCCCTGCTGAGTGCAGAGCCTGATCCTGGGACCCTGAGATCAAGACCTGAGCCAAAATCAGGAGTGGACAGCTTAACCAACTAAACCACGCAGGGCTAAATTATAATTTTTAGGTAAAATCATGACTTAGGTGCAAATGTGAAATAAATATGTCAAAATTTTTATTCAACTCAATTAATAGGAAACCAGTAAGATGTTAAAAGTGGTTCAAGTAAGAAATGGAATTATAAAGATTTATATTCTCCACCAGGCAAAATTACCTGGCATTCCTATGAACAGGAATTGTTTGTATTACAATGAACAGGAAATGTTACCATTGGTTTTCTCAGCTTCATTTCTACCCTTATAGAGTTGTTTAAAAGAGAGAGAGAGAGCACCTAGGCCACTGCAGGTCAAATGCGCACACCCCTATGGAATCAGGTGTCTCAGAAGCTCCTCTATACAATGTCCAGCACTCCCCTGAAAGAACAGCTAGTCATCTCTTTTGTTCATTTCCAATTCTTGGACAGTCTTTTTTGACAACTACAACCTTGTAAGAGAGAGATGATTATACTCAATAAAACATCATCGTCACTTTGGAGATGAGGAAACTGAAGGTCATAGAAGTAAGAAACTTATTTTGATCACATGCTTTAGTATAATGGCAAGCTGGGATTCAGACACAGCTCTGATTCCAAGATCTTGACCCAAACTATCTGAGCTGGCTAGGGCCTCAGGCACACTTCCTGCCTCACCCTAGTCTCACTAGGGGAATGGGTCACTCGCTTACTCATTCACCCATTTCACAGACATTGCTTTTATTAGGAGCTGTGATGAACTGCAGTCTTAACTCAATCAGCCTGAAACCACCAGGAACAAACCTAGGGTGACAAAGTCAGGTTCGTTGACCTACTGCAGAGGAACTGCACACCAGAGGACCCACAGGGTGTCCCACCAAATGAAGGAAAAGAAAGAATGACAGAATTGGGAGGAAGGGAGGAGTTAAGGTGAATGTTGATAAAGCAGGATTTTGAAAACTCAAAGGAAAGTAAGACTGTGCATAAAGGTATCATAATAAGTCCTAGACTATGAAAAGGACCAAAGGACCCGTTTCCGTGGAAACAATAAAATTACAATAGCTGTGGAATGTTGTGTCCTGAAATCTCTGATCCGAAGCTCTGCACCAGAATTGTAAATAGGGGCTGCTTCTCAATGTTAATGACTGACCCCTCCAGGCAAGAAGGGAATTTTTCCTTTTTTAAACATTTTTTATTATAATTGACATATCGCATTGTGTGACTATAAGTAGACAATGTGTTTGTTGATTTGTACATTTATATATTGCAGTGTGAAGACCACTGTAGTGTTAGCTAACACCTCTTTGGCTCTGCTTAATTTTTGTTTATTTTTTGCATGGCATGTCTCGTTCTTACCAACATAATTTCAAACAGATCAGTTTCTGAGAGTTTGTGATTTTAGAAAAAAAGTTTCTCCATGAATAAGAAAGCAGTACTCACTGCAAGAAGGGAGTTCTTGAGACACTTTATAGCTACAGTGTCCTGGAGAGAAATACTTATTGTTAACTTTGGAACTGATTTTTCCTGTGTCTTTTATTCCAGCCTGAAGAATGGCCAGGCAGATTTTGAAAGTTTAAGCTAATTTTTACTTTCTCACATCTCAGTGAAAGTGATAAACGGGTCATTATGACACAGTTCTAGAAGGTGCCATAATAGAGGATTTAGCTTAGACTTAACTCAGGTTTAGGAAGACTGCCTATAGGAGGCAAACCTCGCCTCTGGGAAAAGCAGAAGTTGGCCAAAGGAAGGTGGGAAAGATGGTTTACAGTACAGCAAGGACATAGGCAAAGAGAAGGAGGGAGAGGGAAGCAAATTGAAGGAATTGCAAGCACTGGTGAAGGTGAATCAACAGTCTGGAATGCTGGGGAGAGTGGCAATTGATAGATACCCAGACTCTCCTATGTCCAAGTGGAAAGCACCCATCTCCTTGGAGTATGTGTTCTTTGTTTAGGGAACACTTCTTTGAGTGGTCTTCCTATGTATGTATAAATGACAGGCAAGTAGTCCTGAGTGGGGAGAGCGCCAAGGGGAATCCCATTTCCTAGGGCACTTGCTTATTTACCAAAGTTGATCCCAGCAGACAAAACAGGGCTATTTTGTAGACTTTGCATTGAGCTGTCCTCTCCTATTTCCTGAGAACATTTAGGGGAACCAGGCTGGCCTTCAACCAAACCTTTCTTTGCAGGAAAGGACAATGAGACTTTGGAGATAAAAAGTTACAAAGAGTTGGGTTGGCCTTCCAGGAGAGAACTGGATTTAGCCAAAGGTTGTATCATTTCAGGTCCCGGGAGAGAACAGGTCTCACACTGACACAGAATAATCCTCTCATTTGTCTCTTTACTACTCCAACCCAATCAGAAGCAGAGGGCAAGAAAGCCTGGGGATGCTTTCCCAAGAGGTCAGCCTGCCAGGGTGTGAAGTAGGGTAGAGAAGGGGAAAATAGTAGATCTGGAGGGACAGAGTGGAAACTCCCAGCACAGGGGATAATGCTGAGAGTGCTTTCTGACCTGCTCAGGCCAGTAGGTGGTTCTTTGCCAAACAGCTGAGTTGGGGAAAGTGAGATGAGGGGAGTTGTTACTTACAGCCCAGTAGGCAGAAGCAGACCCAAGGACGGTGGACCTGGTGTCTGCAACAAACTGCCACCTTAGGAGATAGGCAGGCACAAGAAAGCATTTTAAATAACTTCCTTACTTTGTTTTAATTTTAACTATTTTGTTTAAAATAATTTATTATTGAAATTTATTTTAAAGATGTTATTTATTTATTCATGAGAGACACACAGAGAGAGGCAGAGACACAGGGAGAGGGAGAAGCAGGCTCCTTCTGGGGAGCCTGATGCAGAACTCCATCCCAGGACCCTGAGATGATGACCTGAGCTGAGGGCAGACACCCAACCACTGAGCTACCCAGGTGCCCCCTTACTGAAATTTAAAAAATGAAAGGAGTGACTGTGGTTGCACTGTTACTTAGTGTGGCAAGAGCAAGGGGCTGGATCCCTGAGCAGATCTGGAAGGAATGCCAGGTAGAGACTTTATCTGGAAGGCATTGTGGAGCCACAGGAGGGCCTGAAGCAGGGAGCTGCATATTTTACTGGCCTGCTGTTGTTGAATAATTGCCCTGATAACAACCTCCTACCCTCTCATTTATCCAACCAGGAAGGATTACACATTAATTCCATTGTCAGCGGACTTTCCGACCCAGAGAGAGAGGACAACCAGAGAACTCTGGGAATCAAGAGGAGAGGGCAAGGAGCCAAGGACAAAAACAACTACTTGTTTTTCAATCTTGAGCCTTGAAAATAAATATGCAGTAGCATTAGAAGAGTCTTGTTTCTAGGCATCACACTCTTTGGTTCTTCTACATTTCTGAGCTTTTGAGGAATGTTGGTTTTGAGAATGTTCTGAGCTTTCATTCAACAAAACGATTTATTCTCTTCTCTGTGCCAGATACCAAAAGAACAATGGAGAAAAAAGCATGGGTGCTGCTCTTGAGACCCTCACAGACTTGCAGAGCAATAGGTACGTGAACAATTCATTGAAAGTGTGTGTTGAGCCCTAGAATAATGCAGGGCATACTCTAGACACACACATATACACAAGATAGCTAGAATTTTTAAAATTTGTTTTTAGAAAGCAGGTACAGAAAGTTGAATTAATTATACTCCTCAGTACTACCTACAGCATCTCCCGTCATCACTTTTCTGGTTTTTTAATTTAATTTGATTTGATTTTTACAGAGATAGAATGAGTGGAGGGAAAGAGTAGAGAGAGAGAAAGACAGAGGGAGGGATCCCTGGGTGGCACAGTGGTTTGGCGCCTGCCTTTGGCCCAGGATGCGATCCTGGAGGCCCAGGATCGAATCCCACGTCGGGCTCCCGGTGCATGGAGCCTGCTTCTCCCTCTGCCTGTGTCTCTGCCTCTCTCTCTCTCTCTCTCTCTGTGTGTGTGTGTGTGTGTGTGTGACTATCATAAAAAAAAAAAAAAAAAAAGACAGAGGGAGAGAGAATTTTAAGAGGCTCCATGTGCAGCACAGAGCCCAATACAGGGCTCACTCTAATGACCCTGATGGTGACCTGAGATGATATTAAGAGTCAGTCACTTAACCAACTGAGCCACTCAGACACCCCAGTCCTCTCTTTCCTTTTCTCCCATTCAGTTCCCACCCCTATACTTCTTCCTCCTTGTAGGTACCCACTTTAACAGATAAGATAAGTACTTATCTTGTTGGTATACTTGTAAAAATAATACGAAAGCCATATCATGCCATAGATCTTAATCTGCTTCTTTCAGTGAACTCTCTGACTTTAAGATCTATGCATGATGCACATGCATATCTAGCTCATAGCACCTAACTGCTGGAAAATATTCCAAAGGTTGTATCTATTCCTTAGTACATGTTCCATTCCTCTGTTAATAAAAGCCTGGGTACTTCCAACTGCCCTACAACCATGTGAAGGATGAAATGAACACCCATAGACCTGTCCATTCATGGGCTGTGAGCATGTTTCTCTGGCATATTTGTTTACCCAGAAATAGGCTGGATGTGTCGTGGGGTTATGCAAGGTCCCTAAGAACTGGCATACTTCTCTCCAGAGATCTGCATTTAGTATTGTCTGACTCTCTAACCTAATGTTTGCCAACCTTGTGGCTGTAGAATGGTATTTCATTTTATCTTGGATATCTTTGTTACCTAATAAAATTGAGCAATGCTAGTCATTTAGATATTCTGTACAAAGACCACTTGTGCATTTTTCTATTGGATTTATTTTATAATCTAGGTATTATTTGTGTCACTTGTAAATGATGTAAAAACCTTCCTGTGTTCTGTGTCACAATTGTCAACTTTGCCTATTGTATATTATTTAAAATAAATTCTTTTTTAAATGTTTTCATCTAAATTCCAGTTAGTTAATATAGTGTTATATTAGTTTCAGGTGTACAATATACTGATTCAACACTTCCGTACAATACTCAGTGTTCATCAGTACAAGTGCATACCTTAATCTTCATCACCTATTTAAAATAAATTCTTAATCTAAATGTAAGATAATCCATTAACTATTTTACCTTGTGGTTGGTGTGGTCTTGCTTAAGAAATTTTTCAACCCCACCCTCATCACAAAAATACTCTCCTACGTTTTCTTCTTTTAGCTTGATGGTTTTATCTTTCCATAGGAACTTAGTCCATCTATAGTTCACTTATAGTTGGTGTGGTGCCAACTTTATCATCTATCAAGTTCTTCTATATACAAAGGTTTATTTCTGAGTTCTCTATTCTGTCCCATTGGGCTAGTCTATTCACCCACAATTACCATATTGCTTTTGTTACTATGGCTTTATAATATCTGTTGATTTCTGGGAAAGTGAGTCTTCCTTCTTGACTCTTCTTTATTTCCAAACGAATCTAAATATTCATGGACATAGACATCTTAGAGGAAGATGGTAGAGATCCTGAAAAATCTAACTGAAATATTTCTTGGATTGCATTAGATACCTAGACTGGGAGGAAATTGGCGTCATTACAATATTTTTTTAAATATTTTCTTTATTTATTAGAGACAGAGAGAAAGAGAGAGAGAGGCAGAGACAGGAAGAGGGAGAAGCAGGCTCCACGCAGGGAGCCCGACGCGGGACTCCATCCCAGGACAGAAACAACTTTTGTCAAGGATGTGGAGAAAAAGGAATCCTCATGCACTGTGGGTGGGAATGTAAATTGGTGCAGCCACTGTGGAAACCAGTATGGAAATTACTCAAAAAATTAAATATAGAAATACCATATGACCCAGTAATTTCACTACTGAGTATTTACCCAAAGAAAACAAAAACACTAATTCAAAAAAAGAAAGCACTCCTTTGTTTACTGCAGCATTATTTACAATAGCCAAGATAAGGAAGCAACCTAAGTGTCCACTGATGAATGGATAAAGAAGATGTGGAATATATATATGCAATGGAATATTACTCAGCCATAAAAAAGAATGAGATCTTCCCATTTGCAACAACATGAATAAGCCCAGGGGGTCTTATGCTAAGTGAGATAAGTCAGAAAGAGAAAGACAAATGCCAATGCCATGTGATTTTATTTATATGTGGAATCTAAAAAACAAACAAAAAGCAGAAATAGACCCATAAATAGAATAAACTAGTGGTTGCCAGAGGGAAGGGGTGGAGGGATGGGCAAAATGAGTGAAGGGGAGGGGGAGGTATAGGTTTCCAGTTACGGAATGAACAAGTCATGGGGATGAATGGCACAGCATAGGGAATATATATAGCCAATGGTACTGTGATAGTGCTGTATGGTAACAGAGAGTAGCTACATTTGCAGTGAGCACAACATAACATATAGACTTCTGGAATCACTATGTTATATGCCTGAAAACTAATGTAATGTGTGTGTTAACTATACTCCAATTTAAAAAAAGAAAAAGAAGGGCACCTGGGTGGCTCAGTGGTTGAGCATCTGCCTTTGGCTCAAGGCATGATCTTGGGGTCCTGGGTTCAAGTCCTACATCAGGTGCCCCACGAGGAGCCTGCTTCTCCCTATGCCTACGTCTCTGCCTCTCTCTGTGTCCCTCACATGAATAAATAAATAAAATCTTGGGATCCCTGGGTGGCACAGCAGTTTGGCGCCTGCCTTTGGCCCAGGGTGCGATCCTGGAGACCCGGGATCGAATCCCACGTGGGGCTCCCAGTGCATGGAGCCTGCTTCTCCCTCTGCCTGTGTCTCTGCCTCTCTCTCTCTCTCTGTGTGACTATCATAAGTAAATAAAAATTTAAAAAAAAATTAAAAATAAATAAAATCTTTAAAAAATAAAATAAAAAAAAAAAAGAAAAAGGAAGTTCCTCCTTTGAGTAAGATGTTTTCTGTGGGCCTTGGATATAAAGATTCCTTCCTAGTTGTTGACTGTAATCCAGCCTTCCCTTCTTCCATGGTGTCCCAGCACATTTTTCCTCAAAAATGATGTCAGAGGTAAAGCTTACATGCTAACACTCTATTGGGAAGATAAGCAACCCCTGGGAAGTAAAAGTCAAGGAAGTGAGGCAGGAAAGGGAGGAAGCAATTGAGGAATGTGTTCTCAGGCTGTCACAGCTTTCCCACAGCAGCTGCTCAGATTTTGCAGCATGCCTCCAGAGAGGCTATAGGAAATGACCGAGTCACAGAACAGTCTGATAGGGTTGCAAAGAGAGCTCTGTTTCTGCTGGTATCCTGCCCTGTCCTATCTCCCAGGGGTGGAGATCAACCCGGGATACATTACCCCGTTCATGTTTGGGTTCATCACCATCCCCTCAGTGGCTTCCAGGAAACTGGCCAATGCAGCCAAGATACATGTGAGGACTTCTTGGATCATGGGAGCAGCACTGCCAAGCATATGTTCAAAAAGTGCCAGGTCATGACTCACCATGACTCACTCAGGTCTTCTCTTTTCACATCTAGGTCTCTATGGCCCCAGGAATGACATGAGCTGTCACCAAGGGCACCCTTGTCAGTGACTAAGGTCACATAGCCAAGCAGCTCTGGAATGGTGCATAATAGTTGTGTACATATGGCGAATGAGTTAGATCCTGGCATATTTCCTAGACTTGCTTGCAATCCAGTGAGGCCATGTGTCCAAATTATCATCATTGGAATGTGAAACATCAGTCATTCTGGGTCTGGTACTTAAGACAATGGGCATGCCTCCTTCATGATGCCTTTTTTCCTAACAGCTGGAACCTGATCATGGCAGCTACCTAGCTTCCATGACATCCCTATGCGATGATAGAACCATAACTTGGAAGAAACTTGGGAACCCGAATGATGACATGTAGCAGGGCCATCCATCCTCCTCCCTGGATTGCTCAGTGAGATGGTTAAGAAAGAAAGAAATGGGTTTTTAAGCCACTGTTTTTTTTTTTTAAAGATTTTATTTATTTATTCATGAGAGAGACAGAGAGAGAGAGAGAGAGAGAGAGGCAGAGACACAGGCAGAGGGAGAAGCAGGTTCCATGCAGGGAGCCTGACGTGGGACTCCATCCCAGGTCTCCAGGATCATGCCCTGAGCTGAAGGCAGCGCTAAACCGCTGAGCCACTAGGGCTGCCCTAAGCCATTGTTTTAGATCTTTTTTGCTATACTCTAATATAATAGCCTTTATCAAAAAAGTAAAATTACCATCTATTCATAGTTTTCTGAGAGTTTTTATCATAAGAGTTGTTTAATTTGATTAAATGTTGTTTTGTATTATGACATTTTGTGATTTTTTTCTCCTTTAGTCCATTAATAGTGTCAATTGCATATGGACAGTTTTTCTTTTTTTTTTTAAGATTTTTTTAAAGAGTTTTATTTATTTATTCATGAGAGACACACACACACACACACAGAGGCAGAGACACAGGCTGATGGAGAAGCAGGCTCCATGTAGGGAGCCTGATGTGGGACTCAATCCCGGGACTCCAGGATCATGCCCTGGACTGAAGGCAGGCGCTAAACTGTTGATCCACCCAGGGATCCCCTAAAAAGATTTTATTTAAGGACACCTGGGTGGCTCAGTGGTTGAGCATCTGCCTTTGGCTCAGGTCGTGATCCCCGGGTCCTGGGATTGAATCCTGCATCAGGCTCTCCACGGGAGACTGCTTCTCCCTCTGCCTATGTCTCTGCCTCTCTCTGTGTGTTTCTCATGAATAAATAAATAAAATCTTTAAAAATGAAATAAAATAAAATAATTAAAAGGGATAGAGAAGCAACACTAGGCTGGGTCTCTGAATAGACCCTCAGAACAGACGAGAGAGCTCATAACACTGCCATTGATGGGGGAGAGGAGAATAGAAAGGTGGCTGTCAGACCTCACCCGAAGCTGTGATCCACTGAGCAGGAAGCTGCCGCCACCATCTCAACAGCCTCTCAACACCACAAAGCTAGTGATTGTTCACTAGAATGAAACGCCAGACCTTGATGCTTCCCAAACTGCCTCTGAACACTCAAAGCTAGTGACTAGTCTCCTCAGTACCACGCCAGTAAGGTCTCCAAGACTGTGCTAAGCAAACCAATGGCAGGAGCATTAGGAAGATGGCCTGCCCTGCACTTTGCACTCCTAGATTTCATCCAAGTGCATCCAACTGGTGAAACAATCACATCAAGAACTCTAGCCTCAAAGGAAACTGAAAAGGATTATATTTAGTTGTCTGGGTTTTGCAGTATGGGTGGGCACACTGGAAGACCATCAGAAGGGACAGTGAGTATTAAGTGACAGTTGTGTTGGCCAGGGTGCACTAGATTACACTGCAATAGCAATCCCCCCAATCACAGTGGCTTAAAATAGCAAAATACATATGCCACCTTTCTATCACAAGTCAGCAGGGATGTGATTCTGCTCATTGTTGCCATTCAGAGACCCAGGCCGATGGGGCAAGTGCCACCTCTCATATTGCTGGTCCCCTCTAGAAAGGCAGAGAGACCCTCGAGGGTTTCAGACCAGATGTTAAGCACACCAGTCTAGAAGTAACACACCAGTTGAGCTTATAAATCATTGGTTAGAATCTAAGAAGCCCTACCTGACCTCAAGTGAGTTAATAACAGACCCAGAAAGCTGGGGGAAGAACTAGAAGTATTGTAACGACCACAATTATAACTACCCAGACCTAGAAATGTCTTCTCTTCTGCTCTCCTGATACAGATTTGAAATCAAGTTTATGCTAGACTCAGAAGATGAGTCAGGCAGGCTTTCTTATTTTTCAAGTCTCTAGAACAATTTGTATAAAATGGGAGTTATATACTCCTTGAGAGTTTGAAGGAATACATTCATAAAACCATCTGGGCCTGTGATTTTTAATGTGCATAGGAGGAAAACATCGATACACTTTTTCTCAAGAAATTCCTTAGTTGGGGCAGCCCTGGTGGCACAGCGGTTTAGCGCCGCCTGCAGCCCAAGGCGTGATCCTGGAGACTTGGGGTCAAGCCCCGGGTCGGGATCCCTGCATGGAGCCTGCTTCTCCCTCTGCCTGTGTCTCTGCCTCTCTCTCTCTCTCTCTCTGTCTATCATAAATAAATAAATCTTTAAAAAAAAAGAAAAAGAAATTCATAAGTCTGTTTGAGGTTCCTATTCCTATTTCTTTTCAAGTAAATTTTTGCTTTTTATATTTTTATGTATAAAGTATTTTTATATTCTTTCATTGTGTTTAAATTCTCTTATATCTGATTTCCTCCTTTTCACTTTGGAATTTATTTGCAGGTTTTCTCCCTTTCGTAATCTTTCCAGAAGTTTGTTTACCTAATTATATTGGTGAAATACTGGCTATGTTAAAATATTCTTTTTTTTCCTATTATTTACTATTTCACTGATTTTTATATTTTTATTTATTACTTCAGTTTGTCTCATTTTTTTCATGTTTATTTTGTTCTTTAATTTGGTTCTTGAATTGAGTGGATAGGTCGTTTGGTTTTAGTCTTTATTCTTTTTGATAAACATATTTAAAGTCTATAAAGTCAAAGGCACATATTGCATCATGAATCCATTTAGAAAACATAAATATTCTCCTTAGGCAGATGAAGCCTTTTATATGTTTATATCCTTTGCCCCTCATATTCCATTTCTTAGAATCTGTCCTACAAATATAACTGAACAGTGGGTAAAGCTACATGTACAGGCTATTTATTATAACTCCTATACATAATAGTGGAAACACCCCACATGTCCATCAATCAGAGACTTGCATTCGTTTCCTGTGGCTGCTGTAACAAATGACCACAGACTTGGTGGCTTAAAATAACACAAGTTTCTTCTGTCATAGTTCTCTAAGCCAGAAGTCTGAAATCAATATCACTAGTCTGAAATCAGATGTCGGCAGGGTTGCATTTCCTCTGGCAGCTCCAGAAGGGAATCTAGGCCTTATGACTTCCGGTTTCTGATGACTACTGGAATTTGCTGGCTTGTGGCTGCAACATTCCAATCTCTCCCTCGTTCATACATCACCTCCTTCTCTGCTGGTGTCAGATCTCTGTCTGCTTTTCTCTTATGAGGACACTTGTGATTCATTCAGGGCCCACTCGAATCATCTAGGGTAATGCCCCTATCTCAAGATCCTCAACTCAGTCATACCTGCAAAGACTTTTTTCCAAGTAAAGTAACATTTACAGGTTCCAGAAATTAGGATATAGACATTGGGGGGGGGGAGCATTTTTAGTCTACTATAGGAATAGTTAAATAAATCACAAGGATATATCTATCACTACAATGAAATATTTTGCCATCATTATGAAGAATGAGATGGAACTGTACGTATGAATATGAAAACATGTCAAAGACATACTGCTAAGAGATTAAAAAGTATATTGCAGAACAGTAAGTATAGTATTATCCTACACTATAATTTACATATATTATACATGTGCTTAAAATATATTTCTGAACACATACTCAAAAGTAGCAAAATTATTTCTGAAGAATGAAATTGGGGATAGGTCAGGAAGTTAAGAGAATTTACTCTTCTTTTATGCTTTTCTATATTCTTATATTTCTATTCTCTTTTTTTATTATTATTATTATTTTTAAGTAAGCTTCATACTTAGTATAAAGCCCAACACAGGGCATGGATTCATGACCCTGAGATCAAGACCTGAGCTGAGATCAGGAGTTGGATACCTAACCTACTAAGCTACCCAGACACCTCTAGATTAATTTTTTTAAAAATCACAGATTATTATTTTTAAATATTTTATTTATTTATTCATGAGAGACACAGAGAGGCAGAGACATTGGCAGAGGGAGAAGCAGATTCCTTGCAGAGATCCCAATGCTGAATGTGATCCCAAGACCCTGGGATCATGACCTGAGCCAAAGGCAGATGCTCACCCACTGAGCCACCCAGGCATCCCTGGACAGGTTATTTTTATAATCTTTAGAACGGCAAAGTGTTTGTTATTAAATATTCTTTAGCCCATCTGCCTAAAGTGCCCCGGCCCTGCTCTCCCTAGTCATCCTGTTTTACAGAAGCAGAACAAAGGAATCATTTTCCCATGCCCTGTGAAGGTCTATAGTTGTCCTCTTTTGTCACCTGTTGTTATCACCTCCAGTGATAAGTCATAATGGGAATGGAGAAAGAAGGTGATGAATCAGCTTTCAGAGTGACCAAACACATGATCTATTTAGTTAATCAGCACACAAACCTTCAAAACTCCATCCACTTCAGGCCATGTCTCTTACTAGCTGAAGAAACAAACTAGTGCCTTAACCTCTCAGACATCCTTATCTATAAAATGAGGAAATATTATGGTATCCTTTATAGGACTACAGTGAGGACTAAATAAGACAATGCATTTTTTAAGTTAAGTGCTTAGTATAAGCTGAGTTGCATTGCAATCTGCCCAGGGGTTAAATGAATGCATTGATAAAATCCAAGGTGGTGAATAGTAGGGATGTTATTATATATAAAACAAGATTTGAAATAACCAAGTGCATTGCACCAAATGAGCCCTGCACCACACAAGGAGTTCTCAGTACTAGTATGGGTGCCAGTAAGTCCCAGCTGTGTGACCATCACACAAGTCTGTGTCCCCATTCTGGCTCCAAGTTTTATCAGCTGAAAAATAAAGACATTGACCTATGACTTCTAGATCCCTGCTAGCTCTCACATTTTATCATTCTGGGAACTTGGACACAAGATTCATGATTGTGCTTGTCAATCAATGTATTCCTGCAAGTATTTATAGAAAACACTTTATTACTTTCAGGATAAAAAATTGGATGGATTTTTTTAATGGACTGAATTGTGCCCATCTCCCCAAAATTCATCTGTTAAAATCCTAACCCTCAATGTGATTGTATTCAGAGACAGAGCATTTAAAGAAGTAATTAAAATTAAATAAGGCCAATAGGATTGGTGTCCTTAGAAGGAAGAGGGGCGACATTATTAAAATAGTGGAATAAGAAGTCTCACCTCTCACTCTCCCATAAAAATACCTTTAATGATGAAAAATTCCCAATAAACTAGTTATAAAAATAATCTACCTCAACATAACAATGGTCATCTATAAAAAGCACACGGTTGACATTATATGCAACAGTGAAAAACTGAAAGCTTTTTCTCTAAGATCAGGAAAGCAAACATGCTTGGGCTCATCACTTTTAGTCAAGGCAGTACTGGAAATGCTAGTCAGAGCTATTAGGCAAGAAAAAGAAATAAAAGGCATTGAATCAAAAGGAAGAAGCAAAATGATCTCTGATCACAAATGACATAATCTTATAGGTAGAAAGCCCTAAAGATAATACACACACACCAAAAAAAACCCTGTTAGAGCTAATAAACAAATTCAGTAAAGTGTCAGGATAGAAAATCAACATATAAACATCACTTGTGTTTTTTCACACTAGTAAACTATCCAAAAGAGAAGTCAAGAAAATGAACTCATTTAGAATACTTGGAAACAAACTTAACTAAAGATAGAGATGAAAAACTGGTATGCTGAAAACTTTAAAACTTTGATAATAGAAATTAAAGAAGATACAAATAAATGGAAAGATATCTTATGCTCATAGCTTGGAAGACCTAGTATTATTAAAATGTCTATACTATCCAAGAGCACCTAGGTGGCTCAGTCAGTTAAGCATCTAACTCTTGATTTCAGCTCAGGTCGTGATCTCAGGGTCCAGGGATTGAACCCCACTTGGGGCTCTGAATTCATCAGGGGTTTGCTTGAGGATTTTCTCTCTCTCTCTTCCTCTGCCCCTCCCTCCCTCCCTCAAATAAATAAATCAATCTTTTTTTAAAAAAAATGTCTATACTATCCAAATTGATCTATAGAATCTAGTGCTATTACCAACAATACCCCAAAGACATTTTTTTTACAGAAATAGAAAAAATAATCCTATAATTCATATGGAACCACAAAAGATCCCAAATAGCAAAAGCACTGATGACAAAGAACAAAGCTGGAGGCATCACACTTTCTGATTTCAAAATATATTACAAAGCTACAGAAACTAAAACAATATGGTACTGCCATAAAAACAGACACGTATGCAAAAGATACACGATGGGAAAAAGTTGATTTAGCAAATGGGGCTGGGAAAACTGGGCAGCTACATACAAAAGAATAAAATTGGACCACTTTTTAACACCATACACAAAAATAAACTCAAAAAGGATTAAAGACTAGATGTGAGACCTGAAACCAAAAAATTCCTAGGAGAAAATATAAGCAGTAATTTCTTGGCATAGAAATATTATTCTAGATATGTTTCCTTTGGCAAGGGAAAAAAAAGCAAAATTAGGCTTTGGGACTACAGCAAAATAATAGCTTCTGCACAGCAAAGGAAGCCAACAACAAAACAAAAGGCAACTTACTGACTGGGAAAAAATACTTGCAAATGACATATCTGATAAGGAGCTAATATCCAAAAAATATAAAGAACTTCTACAACTCAACACCAAAAAATATATAGTAATCCAATTAAAAATACGCAGAGGACATGAATAGACATTTTTCTCTCTTTTTTAAAGATTTTATTTATTTATTTATTTATTTATTTATTTGAGAGAGAAAAAGGGTATGAGCAGGGAGGAGGGACAGAGGAAGAAGCAGACCCCCTCTGCTGAGCAAGAAGCCAACATGGGGCTTGATCCCAGGACCCTGGAATCCATGACCTGAGCTGAAGGCAGCCATTTCACTGACTGAGCCACCCAGGCACTTCTGAAGTAGACATTTTTCTTTTTTTCTTTTTTTTTATTTATGATAGAGAGAGAGAGAGGCAGAGACACAGGCAGAGGGAGAAGCAGGCTCCATGCACCGGGAGCCCGATGTGGGATTCGATCCTGGGTCTCCAGGATCGTGCCCTGGGCCAAAGGCAGGCGCCAAACCGCTGTGCCACCCAGGGATCCCAGTAGACATTTTTCTAAAGAAGACATACAGATGTCTAATAGACACGCGAAAAGATGCTCAGCATCATTAATCATCAGGGAAATGCAAATTAAAACCACAAAGAGATACCACTTTCCACCTGTCAGAATTGCTAAAATCAAAAAGCACAAGAAATGACCAGTTTTGGCAAGGCTATGGGAAAAAAGGAACCCCCGTGCACTGTTGGTGGGAATGCAAATTGATATAACTACCATGGAAAAACTAGTATGGGGATTTCTCAAAAAATTAAAAATTGAATTACCATATGGTCCAGTAATTCTACTGAGTATTTACCCAAAGAAAACAAAAACACTAATTTGAAAAGATAATGCACTCCCGTGTTTATTGTATCATTATTTATAATAGCCAAGATATAGAAGCAAACCAAATGTCTATCAATAGATGAATGGACAAATAAGATATAGATATAGATATAGATATAGATATAGATATAGATATAGATAGATATAGATATAGATATAGATATAGATATTCCACAAAATACCATTGTGTGTATATATATATATATATATATATACATACAATGGTATTTTACTCAGCCATAAAAAAAGAATGAGAGCTTACCATTTGCAACATGGATGGATCTAAAAAAAGTGAAATAAGTCAGACAGAGAAAGACAAATACCATATGATTTCACTCATATGTGGAATTTAAGAAACAAAATAAGGGAAAAAGGAGACAAAAAAAAAGATTTCTAAATACAGAGAAAAAACTGGTGGTTGTCAGGGGAAGGTGGCAAAGGGAGGAATGGGATAAATAAATAAAGGGGATTAAGAATACACTTATCTTAAAAAAAAAAAGACGCAGAAAACCCAGAAATAAACTCTCACATACACTGTGAACTGATCTTCAAAAAGAGTACCAAGAATACACAATGGGAAAAGAATAGCCTTTTCAACAAGTGGTGTTGGGAAACCTGGATATTCATAGACAAAAGAATGAAATTGGGTCCTTACATTATACCATATACAACAATCAACTCAAAATAGATTGAAGACTTATATATAAGACCCAAAACTCTGGGGGCATCTAGGTTGCCCAGTCAAACATCTGACTTTGGCTCAAGTTATGATCTCAGAGTCCTGGGATAGAGCCCCGTGTTGTGCTCCACACTCAGCAGGGAGGAGGGGGTGTCTGCTTCTCCCTCTCCCTCTCTCCCTCCTCCACCTCATACTGTCTCAAATAAATAAAATCTTTTTTAAAAAGACCCAAAACTGTAAAATTTCTAAAAGGAAGCAAAAGAGCTTCTTGACATTAGTCTTGGCAATGATTTCTTGTATATGACAGCAAAAGCAAAAATAGACAAGTGGAGCTACATCAAACTAAGAAGTTTCTGTATGGCAAAGGAAACAACAGAATGAAAAGGCAACCTATGGAATGTCAGACAGTATTTGCAAATCGTATATCTTTATGAGGTGAAAACCTAAAATATACAAGGAGCTCATAAAGCTCAGTATCAAAAACACAAATAACCCAATTATAAAATGGGCAAAGCACCTGAATAGTCATTGCTCCAAAGAAGATGTGCAAATGGCCAACAGCCATATGAAAAGGTGCTCAGTATGACTAAGCACTAGGGAAATGCAAGTCAAAACCACAATGATATTATCTCTTGCCTGTTAGAATAACTATTAACAAAAAGACAAAAGAAAGTAATTGTTGGCCAGGATGTAGAGAAAAGGGAATCCTTGTGCGTGCCTTGTTGGTGGGAATGTAAATTCACACAGCTATTATGTAAAATAGCATGGAAATTCCTCAAAAAAAAAGAAAAAGAAAAAGAAAACAGAACTACCATATGATCCAGGAATCCTTCTTCTGGGTAGATATCCAAAATATTGAAATCTGGGTCTTAAAGAGATATCTGTACTCCCCTATTCATTACATCATTATTCACAATAGCTGAGGTACAGAAACAATCTAAATGTCTATTGACACATGAATGGAAAAGGAAAATGTGGTATATACACAGAATGAAATATCATTCAGCCTTTAAAAAGAAGGAAATCTGGCCATATGCAACAATATGGAGGAAACTGATGGTCATCATGTTATGTGAAATAAGCCAGTCACAAAAGAATAAATATTGCATGATTCCATTTATATAAAGTACATCATAGCCTCATAGACGCACAAAGGAGAATGATGGTTTCCAGGGCTACAGGGAGAAGGAAATGGAATGTTGTTGTTCAATGGGTATAGATTTCATTTACACAAGATAAATAAGTTCTAGAGAGCTATGTACATTATGCCTATACTTGATGATGTTTTACACTTTGTTAAGAGTATAGATCTCATGTTAATTATTTTTACCACAAAAACAAAACATAAAGAGGGAGAGCCCCCAGGGAGGTGTATACACAGAAGAAAGGCCACGTGAAGGTGGCCACTAATATCACCTTGATCTTGTACTTCCAGCCCCAGAATAGTCAGGAAATAAATTTCTCTTGTTTAAGCACCCCAACCTGTGGTATTTTGTTATGGCCATAGAACCCACTAGTACAGGATTTAAAAGCCAATTATGGTAGGAACTCTATTTGAAAATGTTCAAGAGATTTCACGGACTAGTTAAACATTAAAAGGTCTCTTCCTGGTATCATAAAAGCCATAGATATATGTTATCTCTTATTGGCTTTGGAAATTAGGATACGTTGTCTAAATCTGGTACAGTTTTTGACAGTCTCAGGTTTTAATCCTCCCAATTTGGAGACTTTCAGTTTGAGAGGCAGAATTAAAATAGCACAGTGAAACAGTATGGTTTGGAGCACACTGGGCCAAGATGAAGCTGCTTACCAGCAGGATGACCCTTGCTCAGTTCCTTAATCTGTCTGCCTTTGATTAGTCTGATGCCTAACTCATTGGATTAGGAAGGGAGTTGAATTAAATGATGCACTGTAGGAGGGTGCCTGGCTGGTTCAGTCAGAAGGCATGCAGCTCCTGATCTAAGGGGTTGTGAGTTCAAGCACCATGTTGAGTACAGAGATTACTCAAATAAATAAACTTTTTTTAAAAATGGCAGACTGTAGAGACCTGGCGATCTCATGGCACATGCTTGGTAGCTACTACACTCATTTGACAATGAAAACTCATCACTGCTGCTTTCCTTGAAAACCTCATTACTTTGGAAAGAACATATTTTCTTTAAAAAAAAAAAAAAAGATTTTATTATTGGGCCCCTGAGTGGCTCAGTTGGTCATGATCCTGGGTTCCTGGGATCAAGCCCTGCATCAGACTTCCTGCTCAGTGAGGAGTCTGTTCCCCCCCTCCCTCTGCCTCTCTCCTGGCTTGTGCTCTCTCTCTCTCTCTCTCTCTCTCTCTCTCGCTTTCACTCTCTCTCAAAAAGATAAATAAAAAGTCTTTTTAAAAAAGATATTTATTTATTTATTTATTTATTTATTTGAGAGAGAGAATGAGAGAAAGAGAGAAAGAATATAGAGGGACAGAGAGGAGCAGACTTCTCACTGAGCAGGAAGCCCAAACTGGGGCTTGATCCCAGGACTTTGGGACCATGACCTGAGCCAAAGGCAGACGCTTGACTGACTGAGCCACCCAGGCATTCTAGAAAATAATATTTTCTAATAAAATATTTTCTACACTAAACTCTTAGTTCAGTGTTTTTCCCATGAAGCGGTCTGAACTTCTCTTGGAAGCTGGAAAGGATGCTGATAACAGCCTCCATTTACTGAGCTCTGACTAGTGTGCCCAACACATATGAATTTTTCATGCATTATTTTGTTCAAGTTTCCAGATATCCTAAGAAGCAAATATTGTTATTACTCTCATTTCACAGATGAGAAAACTAATACTCAGAGCAGTTGAATAGCTTTTCCAAAGGTCCTATGACTAAAAATATCAGCTGTTTGACTCCAAAGATCACTTTCTTAGCTGTACTGGTCTCAAATATATAATTACCACTTGTAGAACAACACATTTTTCCAATGTTAAGTACTTTACATGTGTAATGTCCATGCCAATCCTCTAAGGTCAGTACAAGATTTTATCACTGTTTTACAGATCAGACTGATGCTTATATAACTTACCCAATGTGATTTAGCAAGTGGCAGAGCTGGGACCCAAACCTGGTCTGAGTCCAAGGCTCTGGCTTTTACTGCCCTGCTTATTGCCTCCACACTGTGCTCATACTGCACAGAGCAGTGGAGAGTTCATGAAAACTGGAGGTCAAGAGAGCTCAGTTTTAAACTTGGCTGTGCTAAAAACAAGCTGTATGGCATCAAATAAGCCATTTCGCTTCTGGGCCTCCATTTATCATTTGTTAAACAAAGAACTTAGATTAGACCACCTGTAATTCTCTTCGCTTTAACATTCTTTTGATTTTTTATTACTTTTTTAAAGATTTAATTTATTTATTCATGATAGACACACAAAGAGAGAGAGAGAGAGGCAGAGACACAGGCAGAGGAAGAAGCAGGTTCCACGCAGGGAGCCTGATGTGGGACTCGATCCCAGGACCCCAAGATCAGGCCCTGGGCTGAAAGCGGCACTAAACCGCTGAGCCACCCGGGCTGCCCCTACGTAACATTCTATCATGGCAGGTGAATTTTTAACAATTCCACTTATTATATCACTGAACTTAAAGAAAAAAGTGATTATAACTCCTAAAAGAAAACTATAGCTATTAAACAATTATGGTAAAGGAGTTTGATCCCTGCATTTCAGAAATCAGCTTTGTACATGGATTGGAGCTCCAGTTAACAGGCAATGGGAATAAAGATCAGATTGAGTATCTGTGATCCTAGACAAGTATTCATTCTCACTCTGCTCCCATTTACTGTTTGGTAGAGTGAAGATCATGCTAATATCTACCTTATGTTCATCTTAGGAGCACTCCTTTAAGTATTCAAAAAAGAGGGAGAGGGGGGTGGCTGGCTGGCTCAGTTGGAAGAGTCTACAATTCTTGATCTCAGGGTTATGAGTTTGAGCCCCATGTTGGGTGTAGAGATTACCAAAAAGATAAGTAAATAAAAACTTTTATAAAGAGATAGAATAGACAGGAAACACTACAGGGAAAAATTTAATAAAAATGCAAGACATTGAGGCACCTGGGTGGCTCCATCAATGAGGGGCTGACTCTTGATTTTGGCTCAGGTCATGATCTCAGGGTCTTGAGATTGGCCTCTGCCTGGGGCTCCATGCTCAGCAGGGAGTCACCTTGAGACTCTTTTTCCTTCTGCCCGTCCCACACCTCACAAGTGTGCATGCGCATTCTCTCTCTCCCTCTCAAATACATAAATAATTTTTTTTAAAAAATGCAAGACACTATCTTTGAAGAGGTCTTTTTCACCCCTGGTACTGGACATTGTGGCTAAATTTGCTCTCTGGTCCACTGTGTGCACTAAACAAAAGAGAATGTTTTAAATGATGCTTTCTGTATGATCACATTGGAAATAACCGAATATAAAGCAAAAATCAAAAGGAAACCACAATTTCAAGACACTGAGTAGTGAAAAGTTGAGAACAAGATGAAGAAAGAAAAAATAAAATATAGATATAAGTAAAAAAAAGTCCCATAGGGAGAAAAGGAGAGAAATGGGAAAAAAAGACAGAAAAAGGTAATTTCCACCAACAAGCCTGAGCCAGTCTTGATTTTGGGGGGTATGCAAACATCAGAACATTCCAATTTGAGAACATCACCCTCAAAATTCTCTTGAACTGAATGAATTCCACCAAACTGAGCCCTCCAAAACCCACCATAGTTTGTGAAACTGGGAAACACCCTTTAGGAAAGCCTGAAGTTGTTCTCCTATTCTGCCACTAGGGGGCAGTACATTCCATCCAATTCAACAAGCAGTTAGAGAAGGTTATCTCATGCAAGATGCCCCAGAGACTGCCCCATGAAAAAGGCACCATTCTTCATACTCAAGCGTATTTGATAATCTACTTACACAAATAATTATCACCCAAAGAGAAATGAGTTGTGGAGTTGCATTTGAGCTAAGACTTTAAGGCTGGGTGGGAATTCATAATAAGCAGAGATGTGTGGTAGGAGGAAGGTTCTAAAGAAAGGAGTACATTTGGAAGGAAAGATTAGTGACAAAGGTAAACCAAATTTCTATTATAGTTGGAACAGAAAGCATTTTCTTAACTTTCTTTTTCATACATTCAACATCCACAGATCACTTAATGGGTATAGTTGCCATAGGGAAATAACTGAACAGAAGTTAAGTTGTAAAAAAAGATCCAACAGAATTTATTTTATTATTTATTATTATTTTTTTAAGTAGACTCTGTGTGGAGCCTGATGGAGGGCTCAATCTCACGACCCTGCGATGAAGACCTGACCCTGGATCAAGAGCTGGACGCTCAACCAACGGAGCCATCCAGGAGCCCCCAGAATATTTATTTTTTATTTTTTATTTTATTTTTTTACCAGGATATTTTTAAATGCAACTATAAATGTTATTAATAACAACTGATTCTTTTCAATTGGAGGGATGATGCCAATCTTTCATCGTGTTATCTTTGGCTCCATGATGGATGGCTCGAACTATAGTCTGATTCTTCAGTGAGTTGATTTCTTTTTTTATCCTATATTTCTTGTTGACTACAAAATACAAATATACAATTATAGATCCTTGGCTATGGTAGCCAGGATCTCTGGTTCTGACCAAACATAGACCCCAAAGTAATGGAAGGATTTGTCTCTAAATTCCACTCATTCTGCTGTGTTGAAGCAGGGTTAATGAACCTATTACATCACACACCAGAAATCTGGATGCCGACTTCACTTTTAGGATATAATTGGCTCTGATAGTGAATTTTCACAGTTTTCACAGCATTTTAACTTTATCTTATGTTCTTTTTATTTTTTACAGCTTTATTGAGGTATAATTCATATACCATGAAATTTACCCATTGTAAGTACAGTTCCATGGTTTTTAGTGAACTTACAAAGTTGTATAATTATCACATTCAAATTTTAAAACATCCCCTTTCTCATTCCCGTGAGTCCATTTGCAGACAGTCCCCCTTCCCCCATCCAGCCACAGGCAACCACTGATTTATTTTTCTGTCTCTCTAAATTTGCCTCTTCTGGACACTTTACAGAAATGGAATCATGCTATGTGTAGTTTCTGGCGTTTGGCTTTTTCCCACTTAACATAATGTTTCCAAGATTCGTCCATGTAGGACACATATCATTCTTTTTTACTGCTGAGTAGAATTCATTGTGTGGATAGCCTACACTTTGTTTACCAATTCACTAGTTGATGGACGTTTGGATTGTTCCCCAAAGTTTTTTAATAACGCAGCCAAAAGTAACCATGTACAAGTTTTTGTTATGTGAAAGACGTAATGCGCTGGAAAATTAGGGAGATGATTTTAGTGGGGCTATTGCCAATGGGAGAACATTCATTAGTGAGAAACATCTCCAAGAAAAGGAAGAAGAGGGTCTGGAATTTTATAGAGGCAGATAAACAAGGGAGTCATCACTGGGTCTCGTGAGAGTCTTGAGGAAGAAAGACAGGAACTATGCAAAGGCAATTAGCCTTTCTCAGAATACTGAAAGGAAGAGGGATTTCTCAATGTTGTCGCTTTCCACAAGCACAAGTCGCACATAAAGCTCAAATGATCAGTGAGGACTTGTGTATTCATTTTTCTGGGTTAGATTCCTAGGAGCAGAACTGCTAAGTGATGTTTAACATTTTAAGAAATTGTTTTCTGAAATAGTTGCACCATTTTACATTCCCAGTAATGTTTCTCCATATCCTCACCAGTACTCTGTAATTTCTTTCATTTTCATGACGGCTAGTGGATGTGAAGCAGCGTCTCACTGTGGTTTTAATTTGTATTTCCCTAATGATCAATGGTATTGAACACCTTTATATGTACTTATTAGCCAATTGTACATATTGGTGAAATGTCTCTTCAAATCTCTTCAAATTGCCCAATTTTAAATAGGGTTTTGATGGAGTCTTTGCATTATTAAGTTGTAGGAATTTTTATTTTTATTTATTTATTTTTTTAAAAAATTTTGTTCATTTATTCTAAGAGGAGGGATAAGCATACTCCACACTGAGCTAAGAGCCTAACACAGGGCCCCACTCCTGGACCCCAAGACTATGTCCTACACCAAAAGCAAGAGCCCAAAGCCTAACCAACTGAGGCACCCAAATTTGTAGGAATTTTTAAATTTTTATTTATTTATTTTTAAAAAGATTTTATTTATTTATTCATGAGAAACAGAGAGACAGAGACATAGGCAGAGGGAGAAGCAGGCTCCATGCAGAGAGCCCGACATGGGACTCGATTCCAGGTCTCCAGGATCATGCCCTGGGCTGAAGGCAGTGCTAAACTGCCAGGCTACCCAGGCTGCCCTGTAGGAATTTTTTTAAAGACTTTTGTTTATTTATTTGACACAGAGAGATAGAGCACGAACAGGGGGAGCACCAAGGCAGAAGGAGAGAGGGAGAAGCAGGCTCTTCACTGAGGAGGGAGCCTGATATGGCGACTCAATCACAGGACCCTGGCATCATGACCTGACCCAAAGGCAGACATTTAACCAACAGCCATCCACGCACCCCTGTAGGAATTTTTAATATATTCTGCATATATACCTTTTATCAGATATATGATTTGCTAATATTTTCACTCAGTCTGTCTAACTTGTCTTTTTATTTTGTTAATAGTATATTTTGAAGGGCAAAATTTTTTAATTTTAATGAAGATCAGTTTATCCATTTTTTCCTTTTATTGCTATGCTTGATGTCCTATCTAAGAACTCTAACTCAAGGTCACAAAGACTTTCTATTTTCCTCAGGAAATTCTATAGTTTTGGCTCTTAAATATAAGTCTATAACTAACTTTGAGTTAATTTATGTGTGTAGTTTGATATAAGTTTGTTGGTTTGTTTTTGTATATCAATATCCAGCTGTCCCAGTACCATTTTCAATAAAAATATCTTTTCCCCATTAAATTGTCTCACAACCTTTGTTTAAATCAATTTAGCATAAATGTAAGAGTTTATTTCTATGTTCTCAATCCTACATCATTCCTATGTCATCCTTATACCAGAACCCTAACGGGCATAGTACCTTATGTCATACTGTCTTGATGACAAGTAGCTTTTTTTTTTTTTTTGTAAGATTATATTTATTTATTTGAGCGAGAAGAGGAGCACAAGCAGGGGCAGGAGCAGAGGGAGAGGGAAAAGCAGACTCTTCGCTGAGCAGGGATCCCTATTTGAGGCTGGACCCCAAGATCATGACCCAAGCTGAAAGCAGATGCTTAACCAACTGAGCCACCCAGGCACCCCAATAGGTAGCTTTATTAGTAAGTTTTGAAGTTGAACAATTTAAGTCCTTCAACTTTGTTATTCTTCTTCAAAACTATTTTGGTTCTGCAAAGTTATTTGCATTTCCATATAAATTTTGTGAGCAGCTCATCAATTTCTACAAAACAAAACAAAAAAAAGTCTGCTGGGATTTTGATAAGAATTGTGGTGAATTAAATCAATTTTGGGGAAATTGCCATCTTAACAATATTGAGTCTTCCAATCCATGAACATATAATGTCTATTTATTTATATTGTCCTTAATTTCTTACAGCAATATTCTGTTGTATTCAGTGTATATATCTGACACTCCCCTTAATAAATTTATTTCTAAATATTTTGGTTTTTATTATAAATTGAATTATTTTCTTAATTTCATCTTTAGTTTGTTTAGTTTGCCAGAATATGGGAATATAATTAACTTTGTATAATATTGCTCTTGTGTCCTATGACATTACTTTTTTTTTTAATTATTTATTTTTGATAGTCATACAGAGAGAGAGAGAGAGGCAGAGACACAGGCAGAGGGAGAAGCAGGCTCCATGCACCGGGAGCCCGACGTGGGATTCGATCCCGGGTCTCCAGGATCGCGCCCTGGGCCAAAGGCAGGCACCAAACCACTGCGCCACCCAGGGATCCCAACATTACTAAACAAATTTATTAGTTCTAGACTTTTCTTTCTGGGTTCCAACTTAGGGTTTTATAAATAAAGGATTATGTCATCTGTAATAAAAAGTTTACTTCTCCCTTTCCAATATGAATGATATTCTCTCTCTATTTATTTCTTTTCCTCTCTCTCTCTCTTTCTCTCCCTCTCTCTCTCTCTCTCTCTTTCTTTCCTTATTATACTGGTAAGGACCTACAGTACAGTACTGAATAGAAGTGATAAAGAGTAGATAGTCATGCCTTATTCATGATTTCAGGAGGAAAGCATTTAGTCCTACACCATTAAGTCTGATGTTAGCTGTAGATTGTTCCTAGATGCTCCTTTCCAGTTTGAGTAGTGCCCTTGTATCTGACTTACTGAGGATTTTTTTCATGATTTGGTGCTAGATTCTGCCTCTATGGAGATCATCATGTGGTTTTTTATTTTATTTGACTTAATTAATATGGTACATTAAATTCATTGATGTTGGAGTGCCTGGGTGGCTCAGTCAGTTAAGTATCTGCCTTTGGCTCAGGTCATGATCCCAGGGTCCTGGGATTAAGACCTGCATCAGGTTCCCTGCTCATCAGGGAGCCTGCCTCTCCCTTTTCTTCTGCATCTCTGCTCATACTCTCTCTATATATATCTCAAATGAATGAATAAAGTCTTTAAAAAATTAATTGATGTTGTATTAATCCAAGCTTTCATTCCTGGAACACAAGGTTACTGGGAATACACTGGTTAGGATGTACAATTTTTTTTCTATGTTGATGAATTTGATTTGATAGTGTTCTACTTATTTAATTTTTTTAAAGATTTTATTTATTTATTCATGAGAGACACAGAGAGAGAGAGGCAGAGACACAGGCAGAGGGAGAAGCAGGCTCCATGCAGGGAGCCTGATGTGGGACTCGATCCCAGGACTCCAGGATCACGCCCTGGGCCGAAGGCAGGCACTAAACCGCTGAGCCACCCAGGGATCCCCCAGCTCTTGTTTTAAAAGGATTTTTTTTAAATATTTATTTATTTATTTTAGAGAGAGAAGGAGAACATATACAAGAAAGGTGAAGGGCAGAGGGACAGAGAGACAGAGAATCCCCAAGGAGACTCCCTGCTGAGTGGGGAGCCCAAAGCAGAGCTTGATTCCAGGACCCTGAGATCTGAGCTGAAATCAAGAGTCAGACACTCAACTGACTGAGCCACTCAGTTGCCCCAGAATGATGCAGCTCTTTATTTACAATATCCAAGATACCGGGTTAGGTGTTAAAAGCAGTTATAGACTATGGCATATGGTGTGTTATCCTTTGTATAAAGGAAAAAAAACATAAACATATATACATTTGCATAGCATTTCTCTAGAAGAACACACAAGGAATTGAAAATAAGACTGCCTTTGTGAAAGAGATGTGAGCCACAGGCATAGTGGGAAGGAGATTTCTTTTTCTTATTTACCCTCTATGCCTTTTGAATTTTGTACTATGTGCAGGTACTATACACACACACACACACACACACGTACATACTTTTATTTTATTAAAATATATTTCTATTATAAATAAGCATAGCCACGAATGCAAGATGAAAGTCACAGGAACAACCTCTTTCTGAGAAGAAGCCAATGTGAGGCGTCTGTGACTATTGCTTGATAAACACTTCTGATTACAGTTTGATTTGTCTTGGAGATCTGCCTATGGGGAGAATGTGTTCTCAGATCCTTTCATTATATATTCTTTACTTCTAAATGAATGAATGGATGGCCAGGGTTTTATACAACATGGTGGTTTTCATTAATGAAAGTCTGATGCTGAGAGGGAGTGCCAACACCTTAGGTAGGTAGGTGTTCAAGACTGAGGACCAGAGGCCAGGCCATGGTGACCTCACCCACGTTATCCTGTCCCCTTTGACCTTCCAGGTGGTCAGCTTTCCCCCTCCCTCTAGTCATATCTGACTTACATTTTTTTTTTCTTTCTAACAAAGCACTTGCCATTGGCAACATCTGTCCTATCTGTAGCTGCCCAAGCACCTGTATTATATCATGTGTTGTATTATGTTGTGTTATATTGTATCATATTGCACTACTTTTTAATTAAAGTGTAAGATACCAAAAAGCACCTAAGATGCAGACTTAATGTACCCAAGTAACCACATCTGGATGGAGAAACAGAAGGCAACCAGTACTTCAGATGCCACATTATTGTCCTTTAAACCACTACTGCCCCAAGCATAAATGCAACCCTTATTTCTAATCCCATAGATTAGTTTCATTGGTTTTTGAACTTTATACAAACATAATAGTATAGAATGTACTGTTTCTAAGCTTCTTTCACTCAACATTGTTTGTTAGATTCATCCATTCTATTCTAGGTTGTAGTAGTAGGTTCACCCTGATGATTATATACTTTTCATTGTGTGAATTCCCATCACTGTTTATATCCATTCCACCATGTGTCTGAGTGGCATCCAATTTGGGAACCACAGTGCTGCCATGAATATTCTAGCATATGCCTTAATGAGCAATTTGTGTGCATGTCTGTTAGGTATACATCTTAAGAGTGAGATTGCTGGATATTTCATGTGCGTACTTTCAGATGCAGTAGACACTGCTAAACAATTTTCCAAAGTGGTTGTACCAACTTACACTCTCACCACCACTGGATGAGAGTCCCATTGCTTGATGTCGTCAGTCTTTTCCATTTTATTCCTTCTGGTAGATGTTTTGTAGTGTTATTATATTGTGGTTCTAATTTTACTTAGCACTTTTTGGACAGTCTTCCAAAGTTAGGGTGATTTGCTGTATAACCTGCCTTCCCAAGGTAAAGAGGGCAGACCATGACTTTCCTGGTCTCCCCTGTGATTCAGGCTGCACTGAAAGACTTCAGCTCAGAGGAGGTAGCTGCATGGAATCCATTGTGGCAGCACTGGCAGAAACATGTCATCTGGAAGGACAAAGTGAAGTTTCAGGCACCCACACCCCAGCATTGGTGGGAGCCATGGGATCTGTGGTCAGCAAGATGGTTGTGATGTTAATGCTGGAGCAGGGCATCCTTAGGGTACTGTTCCTAGCTTCTTGGCCTGTTAACCCAACTCCTTGGGCCCTACAGAGATTCTTTAAGAACCATAGTATTTTCTTTTAAAGATTTATTTATTTGGGGCACCTGGGTGGCTCAGTGGTTGAGCATTTGCCTTCAGCTCAGGTCGTGATCCCAGGGTCCTGGGATTAAGTCCTGTATCAGGCTTCCTGCAGGGACCCTACTTCTCCCTCTGCCTCTGTCTCTGCCACTCTCTGTGTCTCTCATGAATAAATAAATAAAATATTTTTAAAATGTTTTTAATTTATTTGAGAGAGTGCACATGAATGGGGGAGGGGCAGAGGCAGAAGGACAAGCAGACTCCCTGCCGTGCAGGGAACCTGATGCAGGACTCAATCCCAGGACTTTGGGATCATGACCTGAGCTGAAGGCAGACGCTTAACCAACTGGGCCACCCAGGTTCCCTAAACCTTAATATTTTTAAGAAATTTTTAAAAGTTTTATTATTTAATAATCTCTATGTCCAATATGGGGCTTGAACTCATGACCGCAAGACCAAGAGTCACATATTCTTCCAACTGAGCCATCCAGGTGCCCCAAGAACCTTACTATTCTTTAAGAAGTTCCTTTTCTGCTTAATATAGCTTCAGATCTGTTGATTTCAACTTAGAACCCAGATGGATGTGATTTCTTGAATGCCTAGCATAAGAAACAGCTAAAGGAACTATGTATAGGGTTCTAAAATAACCCTAAGGGAATATTCCTTACACCAAGGTGCCTCCTACTGCACATACCACTGGTCATGGGAGAAAGTCGCAGAAAGCCCTTCTACTAGTTCATATCTGCATGACAGTTCTTGGGAAATGACCAGCCACACTAATGCTCCCTTCATTTCAGAACAGGGGGCCCACAGCTGGGTTTTGCAGATGGTGAACAGTTTCCACTATTTTTAGCAGAGATCTCTCTAAAGTTGGAAAATAGACACAGAATCAAAATTCCCCACAGAGCCCGTTTCACTTCCTCTGTAACACTCTTCAATTTGGGGCCAGAGATGCCTGCATGAACATCCTCACAGATTTGTGTCAGCCCCTCAGAAAGGCTGTTGTTGTGCTCCGAGGGAACATAACTTTGGGGTATTAGGGCTCCGGCCTGATAGATGATTGCCATAGCCAGCTGAGGAGTCATTTATCGATAAAAAGATACGGGAAATAATGATGTTTGAAAATTATAGAGTATAGACTGGAAGATACAGATCAAAGAGTGCTGACTGAAGTGAGGGCACAGAGAGGGCTGGATGGGATTGGATGGTGGTTAAAGACACATAGGCCTCGTCTGTAAGGTTTTGTATTTGTTAATGAAAAGATGAAACAGTGACCCAAGTGTGGAGAACAGTATAACAAAAGCCCTGAGATAAATCATTGGAATGTGACTGATGCACTGAGTTCCAGAAGGAAAAGCATGTATGAAGAGCCAGCTGGAGCCTGGGAAGCTGGGAGAGACAAGGAGGGACTCTCCCCATAGAGCCTTTAGAAGGGATGCAGCTGATCTCCAGCTTGACCTCAGCCTTCTGGCCTCCCAGACTGTGATATAATACATTTCTGTTGTGATAAGTCACCCAATTTGTGGTCATTTGTTATGGCAGCCTTGGGAAATGAATATGGGGACATATTCATTTTTCTTTTTTTTTAAATTGCTCACATAATCATCAAAGTGGAGGCCCTGATTTTCATGACTACTAGAGTCACTGATGAATTACATGTTTATTTTTCACCTGTAAAGCAAGTGGTGTTGATTGTACCTAAATGAGGTAAATATTTTCTATCTTATTTATGTCTTTGCTTGGTGAACTTACTTATCAAAGTCAAAGCAAAAACAAACATTGGCTTACCCCAATTAAAAAAAAATAAGAACCACACAAAAAAACCTAGAAGGAAATCAGACAAATGTTAAGAGCTATTAGTATTAATTCTTGAGGAACGCCTGGGTGGTTCAGTGGTTGAGCATCTGCCTTCGGCACATGGCATGATCCTGGGATCCCCGAATCTAGTCCCACATCTGGCTCCCTGCATGGAGTCTGCTTCTCCCTCTGCCTATGTCTCTGCCTCTCTTTCTGTGTGTCTCTCATGAATAAATAAGTAAATAAATAAAATCTTTTTAAAAAAAGTATTAATTCTTGATGTTGGAAATGGAGTATTTGCCAGATTTTTCTATTTGGTTTTCAATATATTTACCTCAAAGGAATTAAAATAATCAAAAACTGAATGTGTTCAGATTTCTTTTCTTAAATATATTTATTTATTTAAAGAGAGAGAAAGAGAGAGCTAGAGTGGGGAGAGAAGGAGAGAGAGAGAATCTCAAGCAGACTCCATGGCGAGTCGGAGCCCAACAATGGGGCTTGATCCCAGGATCCAGGAATCATGACCTGAGCCAAAATCAAGAGTTTGATCAACTGAGCCACCCAGATACCCCAAATATGTTTAGATTCTAAGCAAGGGGCAGCTCTTCAAGAAATGGAGAAACCCCTTTAGACTTCATAATTTAGATTTTTCTCACAGCAGTGCAAGACCTTGAGCTTCTTCCTTCTCATTCTTTTCCTGATGGAGCAATAGAGAGAATGGAATAGCTTCCCTGATCCATTAGCCATCTCGGTCTTTTGGAAATAACTAGCTACTGGGTTCTAGAAGTGGGCTCCCACTGTTCATGATGGATCTGCAACTTCATCAGGTCCACTCTTTAGGTGGTATCTTTCAATCCATCTCTCAGCACAGACCCTACATGGCTTGTGGTCAGGTAGGAGGACATACATATTCTCTTTTACACACACATATGTAAATGTGGGGGGTTGATGTCAAATATATTTTTAACTATGAGTTACAGTCAAAGAGAGTTTTACTGAGAGTCACTATACTAAGCAATTTAACCACAGTGTGGCCAAATCAGAAATCTTTGTTTCATTGAGTTTCTTTTCTCTAAACTTCTAAAAATTTTCCTCCCCCATTTTCCCATCTCAATGATACCATCATCCAACCCAAGTGTTTAAACCAAAGGCCAGAAGTAAGCTTAACTGTCTTCCCTCACCCTCTACATCCCAGCCATCAGTTACAGAATAGATAATAGATAACACATGCATCACAAGAACTGGTTTGTAAAACTTGTGTTTTGGACACGTATACACACACCCACACATGATATGGACATTGAATTGCAATATAAAATTGTTTTTGTCCCCTTTTCCCTGAAGGGGGAGAATGTTACAAAGAGGATTTTTGTATTTTATCCTCTTAAGGAGCTAGGAAACACCTGGAGCTCACGGATTCTTACTCTCCTTTTTGTATTTTAAAATATTTGGTATGCTCCTCATTCTGTTGCCTTTCCTTTTCTACTGCTGAGAATCTGCTCCTGTTGTGATCAATAATAGATAGTAGGAAGAGAGAGCATGGAAGATATGATGGATTTTTAGTGTGTTATTTCCCTATCAATAGGTGAGGACAACTAGATGGTCCATTCTCCCCTCTGGTTTTCCACGGCACTTTATGGCACTTACCACTTTGACCTTCTATTTCAGTTACTGGAACACAACTTTTATTCTAATTATCTGTACCCGGGTTAGAGAAGATTCCTTCTATATTTTACCTCTGTGTTCCCACTCCCATCCATCCCACCCCGAAAAAGCCTAGCACAGTCCCTTAGAAAAAGTCTTTTGAGTGACTGCCTAATTATAACTTCCTTCCTCCTGGGGTGCCTGCGTGATTCAGTTGGCTAAGCATCTGCCTTCAGCTCAGCTCATGATCCCAAAGTCTTGGGATGGAGTCCTGGGATTGAGCTCTGCAACAGGCTCCCTGCTCAGGGGGGAGTCTGCTTCTCTCTCGGCCCCTCCCCCCACTCGTGGTCTCTCTCTCTCTCTCTCTCTCTCTCACACACACACACACACAAATAAATAAAATCTTTAAAAAATTAACTTCCTCCTTTCCCTCCTTCCTTCCTTCTTTCCTTCCTTCCTTCCTTTCCTCACCTCCGTTCTTCCTCCCTTTATTTCTTAGAGAGCAGAAAAAATGCACTTTAGAAATTCTGCTTTCAGCTGGAATTGGGTACAAAAGGGGCAAGACCTTTGGTGCAGTGAACACCTGCCATGGCACCTGCCATTGGATGGTCTGATAAACTGGCCTGCAGAGAATAAAAGTATACAGTGGCCGTGAGTAAGCGGAAGAAAGGCAAAGTTTATTCACTTGGATGCAAACAGAGTTTGTCAAATGTCCTTCCAGTGTTACAAAAGAAATCCCTTTATCTCATTCCTGTGGGGAAACCTCTTCCAGTGAGTTTTGAATGACTCTAACCTCAAAGGTTATTTCCAACACTCACTTACAAATATGAGCAATGCCAACATAATGCAAGTCCTGGAACCATGAATCAACATGATGTGTCTGTAAAGGTCATTCGTATATCTTACTATACATAGGGAGTAGTTTCTCCTAGAAACTTCAACTTGACTGCTACAGAATCTAATACTCAGGGGAATAGAGCCAATAAAAATAGGTGAAAATTATCATCTCACGCTTAACTGTGTCCATTCCCTAAAGGAGAAAACATTGGAAGTAGAGCCAGAGAAACCATATAGAGACATATCGTTTTTATTTGCCAGATATAGGGCATAGGGCAGTGATTATGGCATCTTTATATCTCACATAGCTCCAAGTGCAACCACCAGCAATCAACAAATAATTTTTAATAATACCAATAATGTTGTATCCAAGGGCAATAAATACTCTAACATTGCCCATTAAAAGTAGCCTGTAAACCATTTCTTGAAATTGCTTTCCAGCCAGTTTCAAACATGACCTTATTAAACCATTAAATAAAACAGAAGAGACTATGTCATAAAATGAGAATAAGGATTATGTCGAAGAAGGTTAGAGGCTAAATTTATAGTATCTAAATTTTCTTAAGGAAGCAAGTGATAAAATTTTACTAACCACAACCCTTATATTATATAAAATATTCTCAAGTTAGAATCACATTTTGTCCAATAGCAATTCTTTAACTTAAGGGAGTGATAAGATAATATGAAATATTTTAACAGGGAAATAGAAAGATTGAAAATAATCCAGAATTGAAGTTAACTTCACCTACCAAAAAAAGTACAGCAAAAAGAATTAAAATGCTTCACAATTTTATAATTTCAGGGAAAGTAAGTCGGTTTGCCCTATCTGAATGTATCTTTAGCTCACAGATGAAGACAAGATTACTGGCATTTAGAACTTTTCTATTTTTATATAGCAGATATAATTTTTTTAAGATGTAATTTGGGCCAGAAGCCTAATTCTTATTTAAAAATTTTAGGTTGTCTTCAATTAATCTGTAAGTTTTTGAATATACTGAAAGAATCCCCCCGATTCTGATGTTAGTTACTTTTTTTAAGTAGGCTCCATACCAAACATGGGGCTTGAACTCATGACCCCAAGATCAAGAGTCAAGACTCGAATGCTCTTCTGACTGAGCCAGTCAGGCACCCTTTTAGCAATTTTTAAAGGAATATTTAGAGACAGGCTCAAGGGGAACAAACTAATATAGGAACTGCATTTCCCCATAAATAAAAGCAAACAGTGAGAAATAGGAAATATAAATGCAACAGAAAAATGAGTCTGAAATCATAGAATATTTTAGAATCTCTTGCAGAATAAGAATTATTCCTTTAGGAGCACCCGGGTGGCTCAATTGGTTAAACATCTGCCTTAAGCTCAGGTCATGATCTCTGGGCCCTGGGATAGAGCCCCATTTTGGGCTCCCTGCTCAGTGGGGAGTCTGCTTCTTCCTCTCCCTCTGTTCCTTCCCCTTATTTATGCTCTCGCTCTCTTTCTCTCTCTAATAAATAAATGAAAAATCTTTTTAAAAATAAAAAGAAGGGATGCCTGGATGGCTCAGCGGTTAGGTAGCTGCCTTCAGCTCAGGTCATGATCCCAGGATCTGGGATCGAGTCTTGCATAGGGCTCCTGAGAAGAGCTTGCTTCTCCCTCTACCTATGTCTCTGCCTCTCTCTCTCTATGTCTCTCATGAATAAATACATAAATCTTTAAAAAAATAAAATAAGAAAAGAAAAAAGAAAAAGAATGACTCCTTTAAGTGGGGCACCTGGTTGGCTCAGTTGCATCTGACTTTTGGTTTTGGCTTAGGTCATGATCTCAGGGGTGTGAGATAGAGTCCCACATCACGCATGCACTCAGCAAGAAGTCTGCTGGAGATTCTTTCTCTCCTCCCCCTTCTCCCTTTGTCCCTCCCACAAAATAAGCCAACTCAATCTAAAAATAAATATATATATGTATATATATACATATATATATTCTTTTAAAATCTTAAGGCAATCTATATATTTTGTTTTGTGAAAGAAGTTCCTTTTTGCATGACATTCTTCCCTTCTCACACATAAAAAAAGAAAAGCAGGAAAAGGAGAATGATGAAATTTTCTTTAAATTTCTTTAAATTGAAATAAGGACAATTTCTTTGGTGATTAGGAGAAGAAACAACCCAAGATTTACTATAGCTCCAATTTTTTTTTTTGTTGTTTTGTTTTGTTTTTGTTTTTTTTCTTTTTTTTTTTTTTAATTTTTTATTTATTTATTTATGATAGTCACAGAGAGAGAGAGAGAGAGAGAGGCAGAGACATAGGCAGAGGGAGAAGCAGGCTCCATGCACCGGGAGCCTGACGTGGGATTCGATCCCTGGTCTCCAGGATCGCGCCCTGGGCCAAAGGCAGGCGCCAAACCGCTGTGCCACCCAGGGATCCCCTCCAATTTTTAATTCTTATTGAACAGTTGACTCAAGTTGGCTTAACACTAATAATTACCATTTCCTTAATGTCTCTGAAGCAGGGAATTACATGTAAGCCTTCGATTCAATAGATATATGTTTCAGATTCTTATTAATAGAACAGGAAAACCAATAGGAAAAATTGCCTCTGGCACACTCCCAAATGGACTCTCCATTAACACAGAATTTTATAAAATAAGATTTGTTGTTATTGGAGGTTCGTTGAAAGAAAATTCATGTCTTTACTCAAGAATATCCCATGTAACTTCTAACACTAACATAAAGAACAGCCATATGAATTATCAATGCCTGTGGTCAGCAGTCACATTTAGGAGCTTATCAAACCACAATTTATGGGTTTCCTAAAATATGTCTTAGATTTTACTTAGATTGCATGTTCCTGAACATTTCCCTAATTATTTCCAATACCCTAAGACAATTTGAAATGTATATTAAAACTCAATGTTTTGTTTGTTTGTTTGTAGAGTCATTTTGGCCCAACTTGTCAAGATTTGGAGATCTTAAAAGCTGTTTCAATTACAAGAAGGCTTTCAAATATCTGTATTAATCTTGTAAGATTAATTTTCATCTTAAAGGGAAGTCTCATTTTTTTAGTACCTAGAATTAATTAACTTGAACTTACATGATCTAGTAGAATTTAAAATCTGGCAACCATCAACATCAAGTCCTAAGGTTAAGAATTTAATTATAAAGTATCTGGTACCTAAAAGGGCACTCGATGAATACTTGTTGGAGCAGTGAATAGGGTGGGGAGAGGTATGCCCTTTCTAATAAAGGGTCATATGATTCTGAATTGGAACCAACAAATGCTCTATTAGAAAATGCCTAAGAATATTCAGATTCTCGTTTCATTGTCAGCTATAAATGACATCAACTTCCACAGATAGTGTAAAAAAGAGACAAGATTCCATTAAAGCTATTCATACCATTTATGATCAGTTTCACAGGACATTTAGCTCCGAGTGAGATGAGCTGCCCTCAAGACAGTAAGGCAATAAGACATTGTTATTATTGGATTTTCTTACTCTGTGTGTACTGCAAAAAAAGGAACTTAATAATTTCTATCAAACATAAATGTCTTCTTCTCCAAAAAGTTCGAAGGTTTCCTCAAAGAAAGTATTCAATAATTAAAGAGTCCAGTCAATTACAAGCTCTGGAACTGAAGAAGAATCAACACCAAGATTTCTCAAATTGCAGAGGATGATGCTCATTATACTGCTTTCTGAGAAAACAACTTCACTCCTCTGGGTTCACACTGTGGGAGAGTCTTACTTGTCTCCAACATGGTACCCAACACACTGCAGGCCTTCAGTTAACCTCGGTCAAGATACCGTATTTGCCAATAGAGACAACATCAGTTTATGAATTCGGTATAATTGAGCTTACATTCATCCACACTGTGTCAGAGAGTTGCTCTGAGAATAGCCTTCATCAATGCACAGTAAGTCAACTTAGAGATACAAAAATTTATAAAATACATAAAAATAGACATAGGCTATCTAGCTATTCCAGAGTCTAAGAAAAATAAGTCATCATATACATATATATTCACAGAGTGATAATGCTGGTAAAAGGGAAGAATTTTAGTACCTGACCATTGGGTTTTCTTGTAAATGTTACTGAACTTGTTTTATGGAAGTTGCAGTGTCTATACTCAGACAATCTCCTCAGATATACAGCTAGTCACACCAGGCAGCATTTGGAGACAGGAAACTGGGGATATATCATAAAGGCATTTTCTAGAAAAAAAATATGTTAAACTAAAATCTCACAACTCTGAAGGAATCAGACTGTCGTCTGTAAAATAGGATCAGATACTGATGTTCTTTTTTTAATAAAAATATTGAGAAAAGTAATGTTTGAAAGAGATCTTAAGAGAATATCCATTCATTTATTCCCCAGCCTTCTGGCATGAAAGGAACTCAAACTATCATCACAGATTTAAAAGGCAAAAAATAAGAGGTAAAGTCACAGAGAGAGAGAAGGTAGAATAGAGGTGAAATTTTTATGTTATAAAATTTACCATTTTTAAATGTACATCCTTGTGGCATTCAGTACTTCCACATTGTTGTGTGATCATCACCACCATCCATCTCCAGAACTTTCTTCATTTCCCAAGACTGAAACTCTGCCCATGAAACACTAACTCCCCAGCCTTTTCCCTCAGTTCCTGGCAAACACTGTTCTACTGTCTCTCTCTATGAATTGACTTATTCTAGATACCTCATTATGTTATATACATTTTACCACACAAATCTTTTTTCCTAAGGGAAAAATAAGAAAGTATTCATTCTTTTTCATTTCAACTGCATTGTTCTGGCTGGGCCACCACCGTATCTTATGCAGCCTCGTCTCCTTCCCTGTGCCTCAACTCTGACCTATGGCCCACACAACTCCTTCCTCCACTCTGAAGTCAGCAGAGGTTTTCTAGTTCATACAGAACCAAATACAGAGTCCTTAGACTGCCTCCAGGGTAACAGAGGGTGAACACCAGTGCCCTTCCAACTCACTAAGTTGCTACCTTGAAGGATAGAGGCCATCCACCAAAGTCTAAAAGACAGTCCCATTATATGCAGTGTGTTTCGACACTAGCTGCAAAACACGTTCCTAATGCTATCCACTCAGTCTCTGAAAGATGAACAGCCACAGAGAAGGCCACCTATCCTCATGCTGATCAGACAACTAGGCAAAAGTCTTGCTCATGTGGGCAAGCTAGCTTCATCTAAACCGACCTAAACCAAAATTGTGCCTCACTATCCCGCACCCCCAGGAGCTGGCTTCAGCTAATCCCTTTCTCTAACCACTCAATAGACAATAACTACCATCATCCAATACATCCAATGCATAGCCCACTGCATCTTGGGAGGGCAGTTCCCACGGGAACAGCAAATGTCTCCTGAGTGCGCCATTTGACAGAGGGAACGTGAGCTTCTGGCTCACTAGAAGAGCCAGGCTGAGCAAGCAGGAGAGTCACTCACTGCCTGTCATTCCACTGCCCACTGCTGAGGCTCTCATTTCACCAGGCAGCCTCCAGGACTGGTTGTGCAGTCGGAACATCCTAGAATGTGAGCTAAGAAAAAAGTTCTGCTTCTGTCAGAAGAAGCCTGATAGGCATCGGAAATTGTTTCTGACAGTCTGAGAGGAGAAATCTAACAGTTTTACTTCAACGAAGGAGGGTTAGAACAGCCTAGTCACCTGCCCAGTGACCATCTCTAGGCTTTAACAGATCTCTCTTCATGCACAGAGGTGAGAATTTTTACATCCTGGGGAAAGATTCTGCAGCTTTTAAGGGAAAAGAAGCATCACTCTGAGGAGTCAGAGAAAAAAAGCACTGCCAGCACAATGTTTTTATAAAGAACAAAAAATTATCTATAAAATATCTAAAATGTATGTAGTGATGTGCCAGAGATAAGGGAGTTGCCCTGAGAGAGAGGTCCAGAGATTTGCAAAGGGTCCTCACTAGTCTGACAAGGTGCTGGTTTCCATGTACATTAAGAGGGAGCTACCTGAATCTAGGAGGATACCACCAGAAAGGAATAGGTGAACATATCTAAACATCTGGGGGCACCTGCGTGGCTCAGTTGGTTAAGTGTCTAACTCATGATTTCTGCTCAGATCATGATCTCAGGGTCATGAGACTGAGCCCTGTGTGTAGTCTACTTAAGATTCTCTCTCTCTTTCCCTCTGCTCCTCCTCCCTAAATCAATCAATCAATCAATCCTTGGAAGTACTCTCACATTGATGGCCCTCCAAAACATTATGCTCTGTGGAAGAAGTCAGGCACTAAAGACCATATATGATATGATTCTATTCCATGAAATGTCCAGAAAAAGCAAACCAATTGACACAGAAAGCAGACCAGAGGTTGCCTGCTGCTGGAATGGAGACTAAGGACTGAATGTAAATAGGCATGGGGAGGAGGTAGGGTCTCTTCATTCATTCATTCATTCATTCATTCATTCATTTTCTTTTTAGTTGCTCTATTTTTGGGGAGGTCTTTTTATTTTTATTTTTTTAGATTATTTATTTGAGAGAGATAGCAAGGGGTGGGGAGAGGCAAAGGGAGAGTGAGAAACAGGCTCTCTACTGAGCAGGGAGTCCTGAAACTGGGCCCCGGAGATCATGACCTGAACCTGGGCTCCATCCCAGGACTCTGGGCTCTTGACCTGAGCCAAAGGCAGAGACTTAACCAAGTATGCCACCCAGGTGCCCAATGGGGTGGTCTTTTTTAGGTGATAGAAATGTGTGGATTATCTTGATGTTTGCACAATTCGGTACATTTACTAAAAATCATTGAATTGGCTGCTTAACCATGGATGAATCTTACAGTGAGTAAATCATAACTTAATAAAGCTGTCCAAAAGGACAAATCCTAGACAAGAAAAACAGAATAAAGGGACAGAATGCTTATCTAAAAGTTAAGATGGACTAAAAGACTGCTGCAAGCAAACTATAAAGATAAAGTAAAAAATTACTAATTGACAAACTGGGAAACAGTAAGGTTAGTATAAACATCTTAGGAGCTATTAAAGAGATTACAAAGAGATAAACTTATGAAAAAATGTAATTTTAAGAAGGAAGACAAGCAAACAGAAACTCTAAAGGAGATGTTAAAAGATATATGGAGGTATATAAAAATTTTTAAGGGTTTGAGCAAAAATCGATTTGAATCAGACAGGATCTGATATAGCAAATAGAAAGGAGTTCCAGGGACCTGTACAAAATGAGACTTCTACAGCCAGAAGGGAGATATACTAGGCTAAGAAGTAGGTCTGCTATTGCAAGGTCACTTTCCTTTAGTGGCAGGCAGGGGTCTATTGGGCAGATGATAGAGCTAGTGTTGATCAAGTGGCTCCTGACTGACTGGGTTAAAATTCCGTTTCCAGGAGAGCTGAAACTTATTAAGTCTTGGTTTGGTTGTGGTGGTGGTGTTGGTGGGGTTTACTTAGCATTTGGGGCCTATTATCCTGTTTTTTGTTTGTTTTAAAGATTTTATGTATTTATTTGAGAGAGAGAGAGAGAGAGAGAGAGAGCAGGAATGGAGCCAGGGGAGGAGGAGGGGCAAAGGGAAAAGTAGACTCCCTGCTGAAGGGAGAGCTTAGTTCAACTCAGGGATCATCACCCAAGCCAAATGCAGACGCTTACCTGACTAAGCAACCCAGGCGCCCCTGTTATCCTGTTTTTAACACGGATATAACAACAAATATGCAAGATTTTTCTTTTTAATTTAGAAGAAAACAGAATTAATGTTAACACTGATTCTCTCTCTCTCAGTTAATTATAAGTTGTTCTCACTTTCTGGTTTTTTTCCAAATTTCCTTCAATAACACAATTTTGATTATAAAATATTACCTGTGTGCTAGTTTAAAAGGTAAAGAATTTTTTAAAGGATTTTATTTATTTATTCATGAGAGACAGAGAGAGAGAGAGAGAGGCAGAGACACAGGCAGAGGGAGAAGTAGGTTCATTGTGGGGAGCCCAATGTAGGACTCGATCCCAGGACTTCAGGATCACCCCCTGGGCCAAAGGCACGTGCAAAACGACTGAGCCACCCAGGGATCCCCTAAAAGGTAATGAATTTGAAAATTTCAATGAAATGGATGATCTTCCAGAAAACATAAATCACCCAGAGTATTTTAAGAAGGAATCACAGGGATCCCTGGGTGGCGTAGCGGTTTGGCGCCTGCCTTTGGCCCAGGGCGTGATCCTGGAGACCCGGGATCGAGTCCCACATCGGGCTTCCGGTGCATGGAGCCTGCTTCTCCCTCTGCCTGTGTCTCTGCCTCTCTCTCTCTCTCTCTCTGTGACTATCATAAATAAATAAAAATTAAAAAAAAAAGCTTTAAAGAAGGAATCACAAAAAAAGGATAATCAAAAATAATTAAAGTTTTTTTTATATTTTATTTATTTATTCATGAGAGACACAGAGACAGAGGCAGAAACATAAGCAGGGGGAGGAGCAGACTTCCTGAGGGGAGCCTGATGCAGGCAGGACTCCATCCTGGGAGCATGGGATCACACCCAGAGCCACAGGCAGATGCTTAACTGCTGAGCCACCCAAGCATCCCAGAAAATAATTAAAGTTTACAATTCAAAATCCTCTTATGTTCATATTATGTATTTTTTAACTTTGGAGAAACACGTCTTTTCCATAATATATAATGCTTCAGAGTATAGAAGAAAATGAGACACTAACCAACTTATGAAGATGAGATAATCCTTTTACCAAAGCCTGGAAAGAGTACACACAAAAGAACCACAAACTTGTCTCACATACAGATATCAATGGGAAAATCCTAAGTAAAACCCTAGCAGATCAAATTCAAGAGTCTAGTAAAGGAACAATGGATCTTGGCCGAGTAATGACATGGGTCAGCTGTGTGTTGAAGGGCCAAGGACCAAGTGACTGCACCCCACCACTTTCTGTCTCCTAAGTCAGTTGCCCCTCATCATCATCTCACCCCAATTTTTAAAAACCCTGACTAATAAGGCTCTCTGCTACATTTCTGCCTACACTCTGATGATAACCTTTTAAAAAGCACATCATGTCCTTTTATGTCGCAAACCCTTTTAAGCATCACTTTGCTTTCAGAATAAATGCCAACTTTTCTGCCAGGTTGTTACAGGTTGTATTTTAGGGAAAGCTGATGCTGAGATGGGTAGACATGCAAAAGATTTCCTGGGGAGTGACCCTGGCAAAAGAAAAAAGGGAAAGGAGCAGGATTGGGCATCACTGACTGTGATGCAAACCTGACAAGTTTCTGTCAGTCCAACAGGGACCTTTGGAGCAAAGATTACCCTAAGAGCAGACCTGGATAGGGCAGAAACAGCCAAGACTTTCTTTCTTTAGAATTTATTTTATTTCATTTTAATTTTTAAAAGATGTTATTTATTTATTTGTCAGAGAGAGAGAGAGAGAGAGAGAGAGCACAAGCAGGGAGAGTGGCAGGCAGAGGGAGAGAGAGAAACAAACTTTCCACTGAGCCGGGAGCCCAATGTGGGACTCAATCCCAGGAGCCTGGGATCATGACCTGAGCTGAAGGCAGATGCTTCACTGACTGAGTCCCAGCTAGGACTTTCTACCACTGTGCTACTCAGTCATTGGTCAGGAGGATGCCCCAGAAGCAGAGATTTCAACCTAAAAGCTGAAGCAAGTATCCTGAATATACAAAGAATTCCTACAACTCAATGACAAAAAGACAATCCAATTTTTAAATGGGCAAAGGACTTGAATAGATATTTCTCCAAAGATACACAAATGGCCAATGCAAAGAAAAGATATTGAATATCATTCATCAGATTCATCATTCATCATCAAAACCATAATGAGATACCACTCCACATCCACAGAGGGCCCATAGCCCAAATGCTGGATAATAAGTGCTGGTGAAAATGTGGAAACATTGGAATCCTTATACATTGCTGGTGGAAATGCTGAATGATCCAGCCAGTGCAGAAAACAGTTTAGTGGTTTCCCAATAAGTTAAGCATAAAGTAACCATACAACCCGGGAATTCTATTCCCAAATAAATATACCCCAAAGAATTGAAAACAGGTGTTCAAAGAAAAGCTTATACACAGATGTTCGTGGGGGCACTATTCACAATAGCCAATGAGTGAGACTTGAAAACATGGTAAGTAAAAGAAACCAGACACAAGGGGTGGTATATTCCATTTATATGAAATGTCCAGATGAGGTAAATCCATGGGAGACAAAAAGTGGCTTGGAGTTTGCTGGCAGTGGGGAGAGGGAGCAAAAAGGGACCGACTGCTTCACGGGTGTGAAGTTTCCTTTTGTGGCTATGAAAATGTTCTGGAACTAGGTAGTGGTGATGGTTGCATAGTATTGTGAATGTCCTTAGGACTGCTCTAAGTGCTCTATCACAGATGGGAGAGTTTATGTTATGTGTGTTTTACAACAGTTAAAAAAAAAATTCCTGAGCTAGATTCTGAAAAGTCTAGAAGCAGGAAGCTGTCCGACAACCAACCACACTTCTCAGAGCTGGGCAGCCAGCCCTTCCTTGAAGGGGAGATCTGAGTGCATCTCTGTGTCTGCCCCACACGTTAGTGATAATTGTTTCAGTATATAAGAGGATCATCCCTCTCCCTATCATTCTTACCCCAGGGACCTACCACCTACGGAGCTGGTCTTTCAACCTAATTGCTTCAGGAAAGAGATGACTCAGAGGAGTCCAACCTTTATCCTTGGGTTTCTAAAGGGGCAATCCTCTGTTATAAACACAAAAGATTTAGGAGAGGGTTTGGAGATATCCACATTCTCAGCCCCAGGGGTTAATTTTTGGGCTAGATCTTAAGGAATCTTGTGCCTGATGTGGAAAAGGAGTGGGGGAGACTGATAAAATTATTTGCTGAAACAAAGCCATTTCTCAACTTTATTTTTTTTAAGATTTTATTTATTTATTCATGAGGGCAGAGACATAGGCAGAGGGAGAAGCAGGCTCCCTGTGGGGAGCCCAAGGCGGGACTCCATCCCAGGACCCCGGGATCACTACCTGAGCCAAAGGCAGATGCTCAACCACTGAGACACCCAGGCATCCCTCTCAACTTTATTTAAAAAGAGCAATTCAGTGCAGCTTCTACTTTGCAGGGAAGAGAATCTGATTTTCAGGGCAAAAGTCAATGAGGGAGACTGGCAGATTTGGAGTTTCTGGAAGGGAAGGGGTCTGATTGGCACAGCCCATGTGGAGGTCCCCGAGGTCTCCAGTCTTAGAAAAATTTCAGCACAGGAGTGAAACATACTAGGTAGACTGAGGAGAACCCAAACAACTCACAGAATTCCCCGCGGCCCCCAGAGAAGGCAGGAGAACAGCCACATGTTTTCCCGGTGTCCCTGCGAAGGGGATATTTTTAGCTGAAATAGAGTGGACCTCAAAAAGCCCTGCAGCAAGGAACAGCACAGGGGTACCCTGCTTGAACCAGCATCCCAGGACAAAATGGGTGCAGGCACATCTGGACAGATGCCAGCTTGGACAGACATGAGCAGAGAACCAGCTCCCTACTCCATTGCATATGCCCCTCAGCCGGGTGAGTGGGGGGAGGGGGCAGAATGGGGAAAATGAGCCAGGACTCAGATTTTCTCACACCTTGATGTAATTTCTCAAAAGAAAAAGTGGATTGACTCAGGAAAAAACAGTTTTGTTTCTTCTGTGACATGTAGCTTAAGACAGAGTGCCTGCCACAAAGGCAGTGAAGATTTTCACACAATGGCCCCAGTTTACATTTATAGCCATGCTGTCTGACACTTTCTACCCGAAACCTAAAATTCCAGCAGCATCAGACTACCCCACAGCTGCAAACACCATGTGTGCTCTCATGCTTTCTTAGCATGCCCGTGACATTTTTTTTAACAGGCCATATCCCTTCCTTTAAGAGGTCAGAGTCTATGTCCCCTCCTGTTGAATCTGAGCTGGCTAACCTTGGTGTCCCTTCTGTAACCAACAGAATTTGATGGAAGCAATCCCATGTAACTTCCAAAGAAGCTAGGTCAGAAAATACCATGTAGCTCATGCCTCATTATCTCTGGAGCCCTGAACTCTCAAGTCAGAAACCGAATCATCCTGAGGCTGCCTTGCTGTGAGGAAGACCAGGCCACAGGGAGAGGCCTCAGTTGGGTACTGCTGCTGCTGGCCCCCACTTGAGGTCACATCCAGTAGCCAGTATCAACCGCCAGACATGTGAGGAAAGATGCTTCCAGATAATTCCAGCCCTCAGATGTGGGGTCACCCCCAGCCTCGAAGTCTTCCTAGTCTAGGACCAAGATATTGTGGTGCATTGATGAGCTTTCCCCCTTATACTCATGCTAAATTCTTGACCCACAGAATCTGTGAACTTAATAAAATGGTTGAGTTTCAGGGGCACCTGGGTGGCTCCATCAGTTAAGCATCTGCCTTCAGCTCAGGTCATGATCCCAGGGTCCTTGGATGGAGCCCCACGTCCATCGGGCTCCCCGCTCAGTGAAGAGTCTGCTCCTCCCTCTCCCTCTGCCCTTTCGTCTTACTCACTCTGTCTGTCAAAATAAATAAATTAAATCTTTTTTAAAAAATGTTTAAGTTTTAGGGCAGTTTATTATACAGTAGTAGTAACTGGAATGTACCCTTCTCCTTTCTGAAGGGTCAAAGTCCTTTTCTTTCTTTCTTTCTTTCTTTCTTTCTTTCTTTCTTTCTTTCTTTCTTTCAGGTTGGGGGGAGGGAGAGAGAGAATCTTAAGCAGGCTCTATGTCTAGCTCGGAGCCGACAAACCCTGAGATCATGATGTGAGGTGAAATCAAGAGTTGGATACTTACCTCACTGAGCCCCCCAGGTGCCCTAAAGTCCTATTGATTCTTAATGACCCACCGAAAGCATCATTGCCCACCTCCCTAGTCCTCGCTCAGCTCCAGGGTTAGAATAGATAACTGTTGTAATATTTAGGTGGACACTGCTCTGCCTCTCCTTTCTCTGTGTGTGCTGCAGTTAGTGGGGAGCCCTGCACATAGTAGGAACTCAAAAGGTAGTTGCTGAAAGAGTCTTCTTATTCCTCAACTTTAGGTGAAACAGGAATTCCATGCAGCCTCTACTTAAAAGCTGCAGGGAAGGGAATCGCAAACCAGGCCTACCTCGAAAGGATCCCCCTGCTTTGAAAGCCTCCAGAGTAACTCAGCTGTGTCTGCCTCCTAACATGAAGTTGTAGGGGCAGAGAGCATCTCATGTTCCTGAAACCACATTTCAATTGTTTGCAAGTTTTCAAAATAAAAGAAGTGGTGCCTTTTCAGATGATACAGTAGGTGGGGCCATGAGCTGGGATGAATGAGAAGCGGTCTGGATGGAGCACACAGTGGTTTTTTTTAAAGGCAGTTCTGAGTGTAGTTCCCATATGGCGCAGGCGTTGTGCCAGAGAACATTCCGACCCCCTCTGGACGTCACTTCGACTGGGCTTCTCACAGATGCAAGAAAGCACTTGTGAGCCACCGCGAGCCAGATTACACTAATGTCTATTGTGAAAGTAAATTTTATAGCAGCTGTTATGGTGATTGTGATCAGAGTAAACTGATAATTGAGTTTATGCTAACAGATCAATTTGCAAAAACACTGCAAGGACTGTTGGGAAAGAAGGGTATAAAAGGTGAAGCTCTGTGTACACAGCAACAGTCATCAGGAAATAAAGGCAAGATCAATAATGGGATGACTGCAAACTTGGCTTTCCACCCGAGGGCCTTCCAAACTGACAGCAATCAGCCCGTAGTCCAAATTGACAAGTGTTTTTAAAGATGGGCCCGTTGCCTCCTCTCAAATTGAAAACAAATTCCCCACAAAATCTAGAAGTGAGGGCTGGCTAACAATGCAAAACTAAGTTTCTGTTTATTTTAGAGGCAGAGAGAGAGAGAAAGTAGGAGGGGCAGAGGGTGAGGGAGAGCGGATCTCCAGTAGCTCCCCCTGAGCACAGAGTCCAGTGCAGCGCTTGATCTCCTGACCCTGAGATCAGGACCTGAGCAAAAGCCAAGACTCCGACACTTAACTGACTGTACCACCCAGGCGCCCCTGTTCAATGTTATTTGTTTATTTATTTATTTGTTTTATTTTTTTAATTTAAATTTAATTTCAATGTTTTTTATTTTTTTATTTTTATTTTTTTTTAATTTTTTATTTATTTATGATAGTCACAGAGACAGAGAGAGAGAGGCAGAGACACAGGCGGAGGGAGAAGCAGGCTCCATGCACCGGGAGCCCGACGTGGGATTCGATCCCGGGTCTCCAGGATCGCGCCCTGGGCCAAAGGCAGGCGCCAAACCGCTGCGCCACCCAGGGATCCCAATTTCAATGTTTTTTAAACAGAATTTTAGCACTACGGTCTGTCCAGAAACCACTTTTCTGTTGTTTTAAGCATTTTCTTAGTTATGGTATAGAATATTTTTGCATGGCAAAAATGGGGTGCTCCATATATAAAAATACCACTTGCTTTAAAAAGTTGGCACTCAGCAAAATCTTTTTGGATGTACTCATCTGCTCCTTTTGTGTATCTCCCCACCCCTAGGGGCTTTAATTTCTTACCTTTAGCCTTCCAGTCCTCTCTACCCTTCCTTATCAAAACAAAAAAGATCAGAGATCACACTGGCGCTGTAAATGAAATCCACTTACTCTAATATAATAACTCTCCCAGGCATCTGCAATTTAAACACTCTTCTTTTGCAAAATGAGTGACTCAATTTCCTATTAAAATAATGTTTCTGGGCAGCCTGGGTGGCTCAGCGGTTTAGCACTGCCTTCTGCCCAGGGCCTGATCCTGGAGATCCGGGATCAAGTCCCACGTCGGGCTCCCTGCGTGGAGCTTGCTTCTCCCTCTGCCTGTGTCTCTGCCTCTCATGAATGAATGAATAAATAAATAAATAAATAAATAATCTTAAAATAATGTTTCTGCCACAACAGGCAGATGGGAAAGTAGTGAGGACCTTGGGGGGGGGCGGTGAGAGTGGAGAAGTGGGGTTGAGAATAAGAAGGAAGAGGCCTTTCTTGTAAATTGTAAATGTCTAAAACTGGCCCTACAGCTAAGCCAGTCAACCACCCATCCTTCCATTCAGCAAACCTTTGCCACACATCGACCAGGAGAAAAGAGTATTCGTACCTATTTACATAACTTCGTGTTTCCCACAAGAATCTAAAGGTAAATACTGTTAATCCTCCTCATTTTACAGATGAGAAATTTAAGCCAGAGAGATTAAGTGAAAACAAATGTATAGCTCAGGAGTGGCTGAACACAGACATGGACACAAACTTTCTGACCCTGGATCTGTTCCACTAGCCACTGCACTGGGCAGCTCCTTCTTTTCCTTCCCCTTTTCCTTGATCCTGGTAATTCTGCCTCCCATCTCTCTGCTCCAAATATCCAATACTTCAAGGATTTAGAGCCCATTCTTTTTTTTTTCTTTTTAAAGATTTTATTTATTTATTCATGATAGACACACAGAAAGAGAGGCAGAGACACAGGCAGAGGGAGAATCAGACCCTCCACAGGGAGCCCAATATGGGACTCAATCCCCAGACCCAGGATCACACCCTGAGCCAAAGGCAGACACTCAACCACTGAGCCACCCAGGCATCCCTCTAAAACCCATTCGTATTCACTCCTTTCCTGGACACCATTACTGAAGACTGCCTCTTTTCTCCACACCCTGAAACCCCATCCCATTGCCCTTGGGATTAGCAATTTCTGTTTGTTTGTTTGGTTGGTTGATTTTTAAAAGATTATTTATTTATTTGACAGAGAGAGAGAGAGCACAAGCAGAAGGAAAGGCAGAGGGAGAAGCAGGCTCCCCACTGAGCAGGGAGCCCAATGCATGGCTCCATCCCAGGGCTCCAGGACCATAACTCAAGCCGACAGCAGATGCTCAACAGACTGAGCCACCCAGGCACCCTACAGCATCTGTTCTACACCAAGTACCACTTCAGACCTTCCAGGCCTCCTAGGGGGGTGAAGGGACACATGGAACCTGGGAAAGGGGAAGCAAGCCCAAAAAGGAATTAGCTGAGACACATGTACTTGGCTCTGATGCCTGAAGAAGGGTAATCTATGCAAAGGAATCGGTCTGTGTCAAGAATGACATTGATCTTTTACTGCATGGACAGGTATGGATATCATGGTAAGAATAATTCAAAAAAATTGATATTTGATGGTGTTATCAAGAAACGAAAACATTGACATTCAAAACTCATCTAATAGTTCTATTAAGATCTGTGCATTTCACTGTGTATCAATTTTACCTAAAAAAAAAAAAATCTGTAAACAAAACCTTGGATGCTAGGTAATGGTGTGCATGTGGATATATTTAGGGATGAGATATTCTGATGTCTGCAACATTGAAGTCCATTAAAAAAAAATAAGATAAATTGATGATGGTTAGCTAAGTGGATAGATACGTGATAAAGCAGTTTTAGCAAAATGCTATCAACTACAGAGTCTAGTCTATGGGTATATGGGTGTTTTTTGTTGTTTTGTTTTTAAGTAAGCTCTGCGCAGGGAGCCCATCATAGGGCTTGAACTCACAACCTCAAGATAAAGGCCTGAGCTGAGATCGGATAGGATGCTTATCTAACTGAGCCATCCAGGTACCCAGGTCTTCTTTGTATAATTCTTTCAACCTTTTCTTTTTTAAAAAAGATTTTATTTGACACAGAGAGAGAACCAGAGAGCACAAGCAGGAGGAGCAGCAGAGAGAGAAGGATAAGCAGGCTCCCTGCTCAGCAGGGAGCCCAACATGGGACTCGATCCCAGAACACCCGGGATCATGACCTGAGCTGAAGGCAGATGCTTAACTACTGAGCCACCTAGTCACCACTCTTTCAACCTTTCTGTATGTCTGAAAATTTTCCTAATAAAATGTTGAGACAAAAATATTGGCATAAATATGGCTATAGGTAACCAATACACTGCAAAGAAAACACTAAAGGATTTTTAGAGTTTTCACTGTAGAAACAGTCTTTTTTTTTTCCCTAAACACAGAAATGTATTTTTTGTGTCCTGACCACTTCTATGTATTTTAACTGATTCCAAATTAGTAAGCATGTATCAAACAAAGTTGATAGGCTATTTGATTCGAACATTATACTCTACACATATAATTTCCACTTCAGGTAACATGCTATCTGTTTGGGGAGATACTCTTTTCTTGGCACCTTTAAAAAATGTGCAAGAACTCAGAGCTCAGGACATTAAAAGAAGACAGGAGAGAGAGACATCTCTGCAGTGAGGGGAAACTTAAGAGTCACAGTAAATTACGGACATTAAAATGTATGTGAACCATTAAAATGAGCACCAGCCTGATTAGAACAGCTAGTGAGTTTAAAGCATAACAGATGCGACCAAATGACAAGGCAACAACTTGGGAGAGCCTATGAATGCCGAAAAGATTAAGTCAATAATGAAACAGTTTGAAGAATTAAATTTTACGAAAACAACCAACACCCAAAAGAAAAATGGGCAAAATATATATGATCAGAAATTTCACAAGTCAGGGCACCTGGGTAGCTCAGTGGTTGAGCGTCTGCCTTTGGCTCAGGTCATGATCTCAGGGTCCTGGGTTCGAGTCCTGCATCAGGCACCCCACGGGAAGCCTGTTTCTCCTTCTGCCCTTGTCTCTGTCTCTCTCTCTGTCTGTCTCTCATGAATAAATAAAAATCTTTAAAAAAAATTTCACAAGGCAAGGAATACAAAAGGCAGTGGTCTTGGGGCCATGTGGGGACTAGCCCAGAGGATAAAGCTAGAACCCTGTGGACTGCAGAGGAGAAAGAAGGGAAGAGCAGCTCAATAAGACCTTTGAGCCATTACCTCAATCAGAGCTGGGACTGCTGACTTCTAAGTTAGATAATAAATGTCCTTTTAGCAGGTTCTTATGTTACTTGCAGCTAGAAAACATCCCTGATATACTGGCACTATTTTGAAGTTATTTATGAAGACGTTATTGCTGCATTGTCTGTGATAACAAATGATGGATACAACCTAAATACCAACTGGAGAGGATTGGTTAAATAAATTATGATATATTCACACAATGGAATAACACATAGTCATTTACCAGGATGAGTCAACACAAAAGATTACATGCTATATGATTCCCTGCATATAAATTTTAAAAACAGGACAAATTAATCTAGGGTTCTAGAAGCCAGGACAGTGGGTAGTGACTGGAAGGTGCATTTTGGGGGGGGGAATCTGGCAGTGTTCTGTGATCTGGGTGGTGGTTATTACACAGTTGTAAAGTTATCTTTGTGGGGGCACCTGGGTGGCTCAGTTGGTTAAGCATCTGCCTTCGGCTCAGGACACGATCTCACAGTCCTGTGATCAAGCCCCACGTTAGACTCCTTATTCTCCCTCCTCCACAGAGAGCCTGCTTCTCCCTCTCCCTCTGCAGCTCCCTCTGTTTCTTCTCTCTCTCTAGCTCTGTCAAATAAATAAATAAAAATTTAAAAAATAATAAAACAAAATTATCTTTGTAAGAATTCAATGAGCTGTATATACTTTTCTGTATGTGACTTCTATATCAATAAAACACACACAAGAGAATGAAATTTTTAATAGTTCTAATATCCAGACATGTATGTCCTAAAGTGACTTAAAAACTAAGAAGACAACCAGATATTATTATGTATAAAATGTAACAGTGATGATTGAGTTTTTAAAAAACGAAATAAATAAGCAGATGCTGTCCAAATTCCCTAAATAAGTAAATGCAGGAGAGATCTGGCCTTCTGTGTACTAGTTGGCTCCTCCTGCACGGAGATAGGTTAATCCAATGTGACTCTAACAAGCTCACCATCTTTTTCTCATAACCCAGCAGACACTTGAGCCAGACACCAGCACTTTCAATCCTTCTCTCTCTTCTACCCTACATGTGCACTCATCTACCAAAAACATGGTGGATTTACTATTCTATCTCTTCAAATCTATCCAGGGCTTTCTGCCTTTACCCTAGCCGATGGCATCATTAGTCTCCTAGAGTGATGAGAGCCCCACTTCCTGTCTCCAGGAAGTTGTCTTCCATCATTCTTTCCAACTGCAGCCAGAATTAATGGTCAAAAAGGCAAATTTGTGTCTCTCCCCAGCTTATACAAAATTGCAGCGGTTTCCCCTTGCTCTTGGGACAAAGCCCAAAGTTTTTGGCGTGAAGACAGGACCATCCATGGTTGGAGCTCATTCACCTCTTCCCTTCACCTGGGAGCAAGCATTCTCTTCCTTCTGACACACGGACTCTCTTTGGTTCCTCACATAGGCCTTACATGCTCTCCTGCTAAGATCTCCCCCAGCTGGCTCCTCTTTCCATCTCACCAATGTCCTGCACATCCTTCGAGACGGCTTTACAGAGGCCTATATTGAGTTAGGTCTTTCTGCTCTGTCCCCTGGGCACCCACAGGTCCCTTCTCCAAACAGTCACTCACCACACCTTAGTGTAATTATTTTAATATTAATTTAATATTTAATATTGATATTTTCTAGATAAACCATAAGGATTGTGGGTGCAAGGATGGTATTTGCCCTTGAACCACTGTATTTCCAGCATGCAGACTCAGGCCCAGCACATAGTAGTTGCTCAATGGGTACATTACATATGTGAAATCACAAATGGGTGATGGACAGAATGGACAAATGCTTTTTAAATTATTCACAGTAAAACTAAAGTTACTTCATTGTAAGCGGGTGCTTCGTGGGTACTACTCACAGCAAAGTCCTTAGGGGGAAACCTTGAGGTCCTCTATAACTTAAAGACCTTTAAAAAAAAAGATTTTATTTATTCTTGAGAGACACAAACAGAGGGAGAAGCAGACTCCAAAATAAATAAAATCTTAAAAAAAAAAAAAGTTGCTGGGTTTAGCAACCTAAAGATCTACTGAGAGTTAAGAGACGGTAGCTCTTGTTTTGTTTTGCTTGTTGAGAAAAAAAGATTGATGATTTCTAGTCACAGGAGATAAGAGAAAGTAGAAGAGAAGGAGAATCAAAATTGTGTGCCTTACACGTGCCTGGCTGGACCCCAGTTTGGAGTGGCAGAGGGAAGAGCTCACTTCTTAGTGAGCTGGGACAAGAAAAAGGGAATTGAGCAGGAGGGAGCCTGGAAGAAATTCATCATCTAAGGGAAACCAGGACAGAATGCTCCTGACCCCCAAAATCACAAACATGGAGGGAGGCAATGCAAACAAAGACCAAATGAGCTGGACACAGAGAACCCTGGTCTCGTGGGGAGGCCTGCATTCTGGACTCTGCCCTGACTCGAACTTGCCGTATAGCCTCACTGGAACCACTTAGCCTCCCTGACTCTCCATCTTCCCATTTGTGGGCTGAAGGGTTTAATGCAGTCCCTGCTTACCAATAGCTCAGAACCTTTGTGAATTCTGTTGTTCAATGACAATACTTTTCCCAAAAGACAAAATGAAAAAAACACTTGGAGGAATTAAATCCTTTAATGTTAATGATCTATACTAAGCATTTAGCAATCCTCACCTTGGGTAAATAGCTTCCTTCTTATAAGGCACCCTAATCTCAGGTATGTTTTGATCTGGTACTAATTTCCCTATGGAATTGCAGTTGTGTTTGTTTTCAATCATGATTACCGCTGTTGATATAATACAAAGTGTCTTTAGGCTTTCGAAAGTTCTTTCACGCTGGGCCAGACAAAAGCTCTGAGTGCAGATATGGAAACCTGCCCAAGGATACATTGCTCCAAAGTGGAGAGCAAAGGTTGAGGTGTGGGCTTCCTGCACAGATCTGGACTTTGTGCTAATGAGGCCAACAGGCTCACATCACCACTTACGTATACACACTGCCACAAAAGATGTGGCAACGTATCATGGGCTTCCAGACAGCACAAGACAGTAGCATTTGTCAATTCTCAAAACCTTAATCCCCTGTTTTTATTCCTCAACATGCTTTGCAAATATTCGAAATTTAAAAATAAAGGCCATCCATTCTATTTTTACAAGCTGTTTCAGAAGTATGCAAGATAATCAATCCTTTCAAATAAAAAGTCTTCCTTTTTCCACTATTTTTTACCTGACTATACTGCCAGTGCACAAATCCTGATGTAGTCATGTCTCTTGGATAACCTCAATTCACAGCAGTTTATGTACCAAAAATATTTATGTATTGTCTGGTCTTGATGAGCACAATAGCTATCTTTCAAACCCCTTGCAGTGGGGTGTAATAAAGCCTGAACTGTGGCCCTGAATCATTTCTACTCTCAAGTGTGTCTCTCAGTTGCTGAATCAACTTGGGCAGTTTTTAAGGGTAGAATAACAGGACCCTGCATTCCCTCTGGAGGAAGTTAGGAGTGACAATTGGTCTCCTTCTTGAAGGAAGAGGCTGCTGACTATTTTTAGCAGTTCCCCCATTTAATTCTGCAGTGGGGCAGGAGGCTGATCAAGGAGCAAGGGTTTTAGAGCAACGTGTTGAAGACCAGAAAGGGCACTAGGTCGGAGTTCGGGCTCTCAGCTCCACAGCTCAGGAACTTGGGGCTCAGTGACCAGGTACAGGGTAGACAGACAAACACCAGAAGCTAAGGGCAGGTTCTTCAGGGTCAGAATGGTCAGAATGATCAGGGTACCTGCCAGCTCACCACATGCTATCAGGAACATGGGAGTCAAGTCACCTGAGCACTCCGCATCCCTGTTCCACCCCCTCCATAAAGAACATAAGCACAACATATCCCTTGGGATTGCTTTGTGGATTAGATTCCCTGGGAGCTGTCTCCTGTTCATAATTGTTTACTGGGCACTTAGGACTCTGCTTGACACCAAATAGGTACTCATTAAAAAACTGTTGAATGAGTGAATGTAAAATGCTTTAGCACAGAGCCTGGCTCATGGTAAATACTTAATGAAAATTGTTGATTGAATGGTTTACAGAAAGAGATTGGGACTGGCCAAGCCAAACACATGGCATCCGGTAAATGGTAAATATTAAAAACAACACAATGGGGGTACCCCATTTGGGTGGCTCAGTGGTTGAGCGTCTACCTTTGACTCAGGTCATGATACCGGGGTCCTGGTACTGAGTCCTGCATTGGGCTCCTCAGGAGTCTGCTTCTCCCTCTGCCTATATCTCTGCCTCTCTCTATGTGTCTTTCATAAATAAATAAATAAAATCGAAAAAACCAAAACAAAATGAAACCCAAAACAGAGCTGATTTGTATAAGAGGATTGGCAGGTAGGATTGTTTTTCCCTGAATAAAGAATATCAAACTCATTACTCAATTGTTTTAGTTTTGTTATTTGGTAATACATACCTATGTATATGCACATAATTTTATAAACTTTTTCATTTAATATATCTTGATTATTTTAATATCATCATTTTCCATAACATCATTTTAGTGGTTGATAGTATAAAACTATATAATTTACCTATTGGTGGACATTTCGGTTGTTCCGAATTTTTAAATATTATATAGTGATATTAACTGATTATTTATGTACATAATTAAACATATGTGTAATATATTATTATCTCTCTTTGCTCACCTTTAAGATGTCTCAATAGAAGTGGAATAAAGCCAATTTATTGTCTTAAGAAATTATGCCACTTCTATATTCCCATCTGCAAAGTGTGTTAGAGAGCCCCCTTCCCACATCTTCATATGATAGGTATTAGCATACTATATACTGTTAACATTTCTGCCAACTACTAGACAAGAAATTGAATCTCTTGCAATGTTTGAACTACCTCTGATCCTAAGCATTTCTTCATGTTTATTGGTCATTTGTGTTTCTGTGTGCACACATTATCTTTTCATACCCTTTGCTCACATTTCTGCTAGGATATTCCATTTTCTCTACTAAGTTATCAGAGATCTTTTTATATGAAGATATTCATCATTGTTCTGTTCCACATTTTATACAATTTCCTGAAGTTCAAAGGCGATAGAGGCAAAGATCTGGATTCTATAGTAATAGAGGAAGGATACAGGTCAGGAAATGTTCACATTTCCTGGGCAGCATGGGGGAATTAAAAGCTGGGAATGAGCAGGGAGAGAGAATATGGAAAAGGAAAATGGACAAAAGCCCAAGGCAGAGAAAGGCAATGGAAAGGGACCATATAGAAAGAGGGTGTCTGAGTGGTTAAGCCTGTCCAAAAGGACCAGGTGAGTTCCTTTTGATTCATCTAAATGGCAATCAACTTGCTAACTTACTCTTTGCTACATGGAGGGGAGCCAAGACCACCCAAAGATGATTATCCCTAAAAATCTAGATAAAGCAGATATCCCTAAAATCCCTAAAAATTTTAGGATATCCCTATCCCTAAGGGATATCCCTAAAAATCTAGATAAAGCAGCAACAGTTTGTTAAGTTCCTCTTCCAAGCAGACATGCTTCCTTTCCCTACATCCCTCTCACACTGTCAGAGGCTGCCTCATTTATCCCAGACCTCTTTAATGCTCTACTTAACTCAGGAATGTCTCACCTGGGAAATATCCACCTGCCTGTAAAATTACCTTGCCCCCACCACACTTATGTAAACACTTGGTCCCTGTTTAAAAACAAAACAAAACAACAAAATCCTGCTACGGTTTAATTATCTTCCAACAATCCTGTTCTGGGCCCACCACCATCTTACAGAAGCCCTCCTGGACCTATTTAAATCCATGCTTCCCAGACTCAGTGATGTGGTTCCTGGAAGTAAAGTGACTCTTCCCAAAGAGGAGTTTACAATCCTCCTTATGTATCACCCAGAGACTGGAACTCAAAAGTCTGCCTTGGTTGTTGCATGTTCCTTTTTGCTGTGTATCTAGACTTTTTTCTTTCTTTCTTTTTTTTTTTTTTCAAGTAGGCTCCATACCCAGTGTGGAGCCCAACATGGGGCTTGAACTCATGACCTTGAAATCAAGACTTGAGCTGATATCAAGAGTCAGATGCTTAACTGACTGAGCCATTCAGACACGGCTATATCTAGCCCTTTTTGATTTCTGTTCTGAGACCCAGTGAACTAAGACCTAGATGACATTACACTTTTCAGGCAAGCAGATCCATTCAGTTTTCTCTTAGATTGGCATCTAGAGATCTTTGTTTCTTAACCACTTGACATTCCGTAGCTTTATTAAGTGTAAGTGTTTACCTTGTTAAAGTAGTTAATACCAAGATATGAGTGACTAATAGTCTCCCATTTTCTCAAGACATTGGCAAACCACAGGTTTTAACAAAGCATATTAGTCTATATCACTGGTAGATCTGTTTTGGGGCTGGGGGCATGCAGGAAGGGAAAAACTGTATCTGTGAAATAAGCATAAAAGAATAGAATCTGTCTCCACTCGACTCCTTCCCCTTCCACATGAAATAAAGATGAACTCCCTGCCTATAATATAGTCATGACCTGGACATATTTGTAATAACATTTGCTACATGCCAAGGCAGAAATGTAGTTTTTTTTTCTCAATTTTGTCTTCCCAGTATCTCTTTCTCTCTCTCCCCCAATCTCTCTCTCTCTCTCATACACACACACACACACACACACACACACACACACACACACACGGTGGAGGACTCTTTAAAAATATCAGTTAAATGAATAAACAAACATACATTTGTTAGAACACGCATATGCTATAATCCTTGACTCACTAAAGTGAATGAATAATACCTTTGCAAATGAAAGCTAGTTTGGAATGTAAGTATGATTTCCCTCCTTCTGCCAACTTTGAACTTGAGATATATGTCCACCCTGCCCCCACCAGGAAACTATAGAACTTTCTTCTTGAGAAATTAATGTGCTCTGGAGAAAAGTTATCAGGAAACTGACATTTGGGAGTGCCTCCCAAAAACTTATTTGCCATCCAGTCACCCTCTGCTTACAAGCCATGCCAATTCACCTAGAGCTGACCCACTTTTTAAAAAAATATTTTATTTATTTATTCATGAGAGACACAGAGAGAGAGAGAGAGGCAGAGACACAGGCAGAGGGAGAAGCAGGCTCCATGCAGGGAGCCCGACATGGGACTCGATCCCAGGTCTCCAGGATCACGCCCTGGGCTGAAGGTGGCACTAAACCTCTGAGCCACCCGGGCTGCCCAAGCTGACCCACTCTTAAATAAGACACAGGGCAGCCCAGGTGGCTCAGCGGTTTAGTGCCGCCTTCAGCCCAGGGCGTGACCCTGGAGACTCTGGATCGAGTCCCACATCAGACTCCCTGTGTGGAGCCTGCTTCTCCCTCTACCTGTGTCTCTGCCTCTCTCCCTCTCTCTCTGTCTCTCATGAATAAATAAAGTCTTAAAAAAAAATAAGAACACACAGCACACACCACCAGACTTGAAAAAGCCTTCAACATGAGAGACAACGCAAATAAAATAAATTAAAAACAATAATAACAACAAGTTGAAGGAAAACACACAATGCTTACTATCTTCAAAAAGAACGATAAGAATTCTTAGAAGTTGAAAACAATACAGAAACAAAACAGCAAGAAGAGTTGAAAAAGAAAAATCCAGAAAGTACAGGTGGAGCAGGCAAAAAGAAATGAGGAGTGACAAAGGCTACCTGAGAAAAGTTTCAAAAGGAAGTTACAGATAAGATGGGAAAGAACTACTTCTTGAAGTTATGAGACAAACAAGTTCATAGAACTGAGAAACACAATAATTCTGATTGAAAATGCACCACTCAATTCAGGAAGGCCCACGAAATGGTCAGAATCATGAGATCTCAGAACACTGGGGATAAAAAGGGAATCTCCAAATTTTTAGGGTGGAAGGAGAAAAACAGGCCATATAGAAAGGAACAACATGGGGCACCTGGGTGGCTCAGGGTTGAGCATCTGCCTTCGGCTCAGTCCTGGGGTCCCAGAATAGAGTCCCACATTGGGCTCCCCACAGGGAGCTGGCTTCTCCTCTGCCTATGTCTCTGCCTCTCTCTGTATGTCTCTCATGAATAAATAAATAGAATCTTAAAAAAAAAAAAAAAAAAAAGAAAAGAAAAGAAAAGAAAGGAACAACGTATTAGGGAAGAATCTAAGGCAGTTTAACATAGAGAGATAAAAAATGGCATGGCATACTCAAAGTAGAAATGATTTGCTAACTCATGTCATAGGGCTGGAAGAGTCCAGGGCTGGAAGGCCAGCTCAGAAATCTTCAACATCCAGCTGCCAATTCTGAATTCAGGGGGGCAACCTCCCTCCCTCCATCATGTCTATATCCCACCACAGGAATGAGGGAAAAATGAAAATGGGCAGATTCTTTGTAGGTCACAACCTGAAATGGAAAACAGTTTCCACTCACACTCTACTAGCCAGAACTTGATCCGATGTCCAAAAAGCATGACAAGGAAGGCTAGGAAGTGTAATTCCCAGGCTGCAAGTTAGACATGATTTTACTAAGGGAAAAAGGGAGAGAGGGTACTGGAGGTCAAACATAAGTTACCCCACCAAACTGGTTCAGAACTGAATTGTATTTCTTCACAACATCACTGGATACTAATAACCGATGGAGTAATGTCTTCATAATTTGGAGGTGAAATGATCCTTACTCAAGAATGTCACACTAGGGGCGCCTGGCATATTACTCTTGATCTCAGGGTTGTGAGTTTGAGCCCCATGTTGGGTATAGAGATTACTAAAAATTTTTTAAAAATTAAAAAAAAAAGAATGTCACACTAGTTCAATATCCAAGATGAAATTAGAACAAAGGCATTAAAGAGAGAAAAACAGAACTTTCTGGGAGTGACTGAATGATGTGCTCTACTTAAATAAGAAGTAATCCAAGAAAAAGGAGGACATGGAATTCAAGAACAGACTTGGAAAGTAAATAGGGCAGGATGGAGTAAAAGACATGTGGCTTTGGGAAAGGAATCACCAGGAAAAAAAATGGAATCAATTATCTATTATTTTTGATATTTGGGAAAAACTAACGATAGGAACACACTTGATCCAATGAAACAAATGAGAAAAACTTTAAGGATTAAAGTAGGAAAAAAAATATGTGAGTTAAAAAACAACAACAACAAAGCAATTATTAAGTTGGGCGGTGGTGGGGGAGGCGATGAAAAGTACATGAGAAGAAATCTGATTATAATACGCTGCTTGAAGCTAAAGCTAATTATGTTTATATGTCATAATAATGCAAATGGATTACCAAATTGACCCCAAACCATGATATAACTATGTACAGAGGGGAGATAGGGGAATTGGTATTAATGAAGTAAATCATCATTTATTATTATAAGGCATCTGAATTATAAAAATCAAGAAGTAGCAGAAAACCTCGCGCATAAAAAGAGAAATGCAGTGTAAAACTAACGTGAATATTCTCACCTGTCAAACTGGTGAAATCCCAGAAGTGTGGTTAAACATACCCTTGGCAAGGGTGTGGAAAGGTAGGTGCTGGCATACACAGCTGGGAAGTCTACAAACTGGCCTGACCTCTGTGGAGGACAATTGGCCATGCCTGTCAAAAATTACAAGGGTGTATACTCTTTCAGATTTTATTTATTTATTTATATATTTGAGAGAGAGAGAGAATGACAGAGAAGTGGTAGGGAGGGGGGTCGGTCAGGGAGAGGGAAAGAGAGAATCTGGAGCAGATTCCTTGCTGAGTAAGAGCCCAAAGGAGGGCTCAACACAGGGCTCAATCCCACCACTCTGAGATCATGACCTAAGCTGAAATCAAGAGACAGATGCTTGACTGACTGAGCCCCACAGGCATCCCAAAGGGACTCTGAACCAGCAATGCCACTCATGGGAATTAATCCTAGAGATACATTTACATGTGCGCAAAATAACATCTGAATAGTCACTGTAGCCTTTTTAGTAAAGGAACTATTGGAAATAATGCAAATGTCCATCTGCTTTTAAAAAACAAAAGTAAAGATTCTGTTTACTCAAGTGGCATGATTAATGAAATATTTCTTAGCTGAAAAAGCAATATGCAGTACACTAAAATCATCAGGGCTGTTCACCAGCATCTCTAGCTCTCTGACTTCTGAGTGGAGGTAAGTTTGCACTTCCCTGTCCCCCTTTAAACTGCCAGGCCCATGTATCACACCTTGGTCAAAGAATGGGAGCAGAAATGATATGCGTCACCTCTGAGAGGAGGCTTCAGAGGCCAGTGAGCAATTTGTCATTTTCCTTGCCCCTTGGCATTTTAAGCATGATGCTCCAGATCACAGAGGCTCTGTTGGTTTGCAGCTCCGGATGAGGATAAAGTGAAATAACTTACAATGGCCATGGCACATGGGTGAGAAAAAGCCACTTAGACATCTGGATTGTTTATTACTACATCTCCTACTTTATCCTGATACAGGATACTATACCACTTTATGTATGAAAAAAAGAAAAAGGCAGAGAAGCTATATCTTGTTCTTTTCTTGTACATCGATATGCACGGAGAACTAATGACAGTGATCACCTAAGTTAGGGAGGAACTAGAAGGCTGGGAACAAGGAGAGGTGCTCTTTATTATATACCTTTTTGTGTGTTTTATTCTTGAACCACGTGAATGCACTAGTTTGCGTGTTATTCAAACATTTTAATTAAGCAAGAAGCAGTAGCATAAGTACATTATTTAGAAATATGGAAGTAAGCAGAATAAATAGTAAAAGAGTTAAAAGTAATTATTTAGGGGTACGTGGGTAGTCAGTCATCTGCCTTTGGCTTGGGTTGTGATCCCAGGGTACTGGAATCGAGGTCCACATTGGGCTCCCCTACAGGAAACCTGCTTCTCCTTCTGCCTATGTCTCTGTCTATCTCTGTGTGTCTCTCATGAATAAATAAAATCTTCAAAAAAAAAAAAAAAAAAAAGAAAGTGGTTATTTCTAGGGAGTGGAATTTGGGGAGGAAGATTATCGCTTTCCACTTAGTACCATTTAGTATCATACCACTTTAAAACTATGACTAAAAAACAAACAAACAAACAAAAAAAAAAACTATGACTATGTATTACTTTGATTCTTTAAAAATAAGAGAAAAAAACCAATGATCATGTTAACTATCTTATAAAAGTGTTATTATGAGGGCTTAGCTTTATCCACCTCAGTCTCAGATTGGAAAGTGATAGATAAGTGGAAACTTTAAAATTGTTCCAGAGTACCAGTCTTTACAAATTGAATCACATCTTTTATACTTGCAGGTCGCTTATGGAAAACTCCAACCAATCTTGGATACTACTTGGCATAACATGTAATGCAAAGATCGGTATTTGATTTCACAATCTAGAAAAGAGGAAATCTAGAGAAGCCAGAGAAAGGCAACTTCTATCTCTGAACACTTCCCATCTGCTGCCACCAGCTACCCCGTTGTCTGATTCAGAAATCTGGAAGCCACCTTAACTCTTCCCTCTCCCTGACCCTGCATTTCTGCAAATGCCAGGTCTGTGGGTCCTATCTTTACCTGGACCACTTTTCTCCCATCTCTGCTGCCTGCATCTCTCTAATAGCTTGTGTCACTGTTCTTGTTTCTAGTTTGAGCCTTCAAGGACATTCTGTTTGCTACAGTCAGAGCGATCTTTTATTTTATTTTTTTTTTATTTTAAAGGTTATTTATTTATTTTAGACAGAGAATGCGTTCACGCACACGGGGTGAAGGACAGAGGGAGAGAGAATCTCAAGCAGACTCCCCAGTGAGTGCTGAGCTGGACCCAGGACTCCATCTCACGACCCTGAGATCATGACCCAAGCCAAAATCAAGAGTTGGACGCTTAACTGACTGAGCCACCTGGGCACTCCCAGAGTGATCTTTTAAAAGATATATACAACCACATCACTTAGCCTAAACACTTCAATATTCTCCCATTGCCTCCAAAATAAAATTCAAACCCCTATAACAGCTCCCTCCATTACCTGACCCCTGTCCACCTGTTGGCCTCATCTGTCTTTACCTATTGGGCTGTCTTCCTTTTACTGAATTTTCAGATCCTCAAAGGAACCAATGGCTATTTTTCTTTTGCCTTCAAGCCTTCATGTATGCTGTTTTGTCTGCCTCAAATACTCTCTCCCTATTTAATTTTTACTCAATCTCTCATCTTCCAGAAAGTCTTACCTGGCACCCTGGGCCCAGGTTGGCATGGCTCCCATCTGTTCCTCTGTTCCCAGAGTTTCCTGTCTCTTATCAGGGCAATGGGCTGGACTCCATAAAAGATACTTGTTTCTTTATCTGACCTCCCTTTTGGACTGTAAACTTTGTTTCTCTTATTTGACATTGTATCTTCCACTCTGGTGCATGGGAGGAGTTCAGGAAATATCTGTTGAATAAGCAAATGAACAGGACTCAAACCTAGAAACAAGTGCAGGGAGATATTCGATTTTCAACCAAATAGAAATGGAATAAATATCTCTGCCTTTCTCTGGTAAGGTATAATACTAAATCTAGTAATTTCATCTTTAAAACTCCCAAGTTCTCCAAGTAATCCAAACTAGCTGGTACACCGAGACATAATCAAGAATACTCCAGTGCTTGGCTAAGAACTGGCTTCTAAACTAAAGGTAGGTTACAGCAGTGTAATTTTTAAAAGAAGCAACAGATCCTTACACTCTCCAATCTAAGAGACTGGTGAAAAGACGCAGTTGAGAGACAAAACTTGGTGCTCAGATCCCTTGGATAATTAAATAAACCTTGATACAAACAGATTACAATTGACACCTGCTACTACTCAGTGTCTGGGGCTCTATTTGATTCTTGCAAGCAGCCAAATATGCCTTTCATCCACAAGGTCTCTATTCCCCAGGTAAGTAAGATAAAAGCCCATATAAGTTTCCAGAACGAGGCATTGTTTCTTCCAGCCAAAAAACTGTAATTTCTCATTAGACTTTCAACAGCAATATTGAAGATGGGCAATTTCATTTGAAGCCAGTAGTACCAAGAACAAATGTCACCATTGGGGATTGTACATTGTGTAATTAGGAGGCAAAATGGTGCCTATGAACTGGGAGGACAGAGCAGATAAAATGTTTCTCTGGGATGGCCCAACCATGAGTCTGCCTTGGAATTAGAGGAATGAATTTAAACCAATACTTGTGAAAGTTTTCAGTGCCACAAAGTAATGAGAAAAACAGAGACTTAAGAGTTTTCTAAAAAGCTAAATTTATTCTTTCCATTTTTCATGTATTCATTACATACATCCAATCATCTGATTTTGACTGATATGGGTTTTTTGTTGTTGTTGTTTTTTAATATTTTATTTATTTATTTGAGAGAGAGAGCATGGCGGGGGAGAGGGTTGGGGGCAGAGGGAGAAACAGACTCCCCGCTGAGCAGGGAGCCCAAGATGGGGCTCAATCCCAAGACCCTGGGATCATGACCTGAACTGAAGGCAGATACTTAAGTGATGAGCGACTCAAGTGCCCCTTGACTGATGTTTTTAAATATGAGCTAATGTTAAGTAGAAAAGCAAGTAACAGGGATGCTTTGGTGGCTCAGTGGTTGAGTGTCTGTGTTTTGCTCAGGTCGTGATCCTGGGATCCTGGGATCGAGTTCTACATTAGGCTCTCCACCAGGAGCCTGCTTCTCCCTCTGCCTATGTCTCTGCCTCTCTCTCTGTATGTCTCATGAATAAATAAATAAAATCTTTTAGAAAGAAAATCAAGTAACAGGACACTGTGTATAATATTAAGAGATGGAAAAGAAAAATATGTTTGTATATTTGTGGAAGATTCTTAGAGGGATGTGCTGGAAAAAATTTCAAAATTTGCAATTCTGTGTCAGACTTCAAAACAAGTAAAAATGCTTTAATCCGTGAAATCCCACAGTCCGGGAACTATTTCTAAATATTTTTTTCCACAAGCCAACCTTAAATGAATGCTTTTTCACACTAGCTAAAGGAGACATGTGTTGGTTTAACCCATCGCTGATAATGTAGACTTTGGTCACTGGGTTAGGGTACTGCCCACCAGTTTTCTCGACCTAAGGTTCTTCTTTCATTCTTTATACGTACTTTGCGTGGAGACTTGGAGGCTAATATCCTGTCCTTCATCAAACTTTCACCTCCATTTTTAGCATTCACTGATGATTCTATAGCATTGTCATTCCTTCTATATATATTACTTGGCATTCTACTATAAGGAAGAGCTTTTCTTTCTGCTTTATTTATTAGTTTGCTTATATCTTTAAATTATCCTAGACTCATGAATTTTTCTTACTTTATTCAAAGTGTTTAAGTCCATTTCTGTTATTATTTATTCTAATGCTTGACCCAGATTTGGTTAGTGGAAAAAAAATTCTTTTTCTTTTAAACCGTGGACCACAGAGCCCATAATTTAATCTGGTCTGACTGCATTTTATGATCGAAATTCTCTCCTTTCACATTTGTTCACTGTATTATATAGTTTTCTGTCTCTTAAAAACACAGGCTACATAGTGCCTCAGAGCCTTTGCACTGGCTATTCCTTCTTTCTGCAATGATTTCTTTCTTTCTTTCAAGATTTTATTTATTCATTCATTCATGAAAGACACACACACAGAGAGATAGAGGCAGAGACATAGGCAGAGGGAGAAGCAGGCTCCCCAAGGGGAGCCTGATTCAGGACTTGACCCCAGGACCCCAGGATCACAACCTGAGCTGAAGACAGACGCTTAACCACTGAGCCACCTAGGCACCCCATCTGCAATGCTTTTCTATCCATCTTCTTGTGACTGGCTCCTTTGATTCACTCATAGTCCTCTCCTCAGAGTCTCACCTAATTTAAGGCTAATTCCTTTCTCACTTTCTTACTCTCTCTCTCACTCTCTGTCCTGTATTTTCAACCTCTCCCACTCCAGTGGCTCCTTCCTAGAAGTATTCAACATGTCCTAGCCTCTTCCACAAAACCTGTTCTAGTCTTTATACATAAAATAAAACAAACCAAAACCAAAACCAAAAAAACAACAAAACCCCCAAACCTTCTTCCCGTTTCTCTTTAGTTTTGCCTTCCTTTTCCCATAGGTCCCTACCCCTTATCTTCTGTTGTCAGCCAAACTTCTAGAAAACATTGTCTACACACTCTCAAGTTCCACTTCTTTGCCTTCCAGTTATACTTCCACCCATTGCAAGCTGGGTTTATACTCTGTGTAAAAACTGAAGTTAAACTATTCTTGCCAGGGTCACCAACAAGCAGGTGGTGGCTAGCCCATAAAATACCTTTGTGTAGACTGGGAAATGTGCCCCTACTTTAAGGCACTTGATTCCATCTGTCAGAAAATGGTCATCTTAAGCCTACCAATCTGCAATGCCCACTGGCATTGTGCAGTGTGCTACCTACACAACCATCTAAGGGCTCAACTTCCTTTCTCCAGGTTTATCTTACTTGACCACTCTCAAAGCCCCCTATGACCATCCCTCCTTCTTGAAATGCTATCTTCCTTTGGCAATTGCAATACCATACTTTTACCTTCTGCTGCTCTTTTCTTATCTTCTTAGGCTCTTCTTCCTTTGCCCTTCTCTTGAATATTAAGTACATTTCAGACTTCTGTCCTGGTTTGTCTTCCTTTGTTACTTGACCAATCTGAGTGGCCTGAATCACTTTCATTCCACAAACATTTACTGAGTGTCCACTCTGTGCCTGGCACTTTTCTAGGTTCTGACTACTGGACTTCCTACGTACATGCTGATGAGTTGTAAACGTGTCTATCCCAGATCAACATATCCAGATGCTTCCCTGCAATCCGAATTCAAATACCAAACGGACTCCTCAAACTTAACTTAGCTTTTTAAAAAAGATTTTATTTTTAACTAATCTCTGCATCCAATGAATTTACAACCCTGAGATCAAGAGTTCCACACTCCAATGACTGAGCTAGCCAGGTGCCTCTCCTTCAGATTAACTTGCCCAGAGCTCATCATCCTTTCTCCATCACCCTTCTCTCCAGATCTATTCTTTTTTCCCTGTTTCAGCAAATTACAGTCATTCATTCACCCAAGCCTGAAAGCTGGAGTCATCCTAGTCATCCTAGTCATCCTTTCTCCACTCAAGAAAATAGTATTATTATTATTTTTTTTGTTCCATAGGTACATCTCTGTTTCACCCACTTCTTCCCATCACACTAGTCTCCATCCCAGTCTAATCCACTGTCACTTCTCATATATAATACTGCAGCAGGCTCTTCCCTTGCCTCTGCTTCCTGGACCTCCTCTTGTGAATTAATTCATGTGGAGGACTCTTCCTATGACACAGGCTGGTGATTTGTTCTTCGTCCATCCTACTGAAGTTCTTTTAGTTCCTGCCCATGTCACTAGTCTCTGAATCTTTGCCTATGCTGTTCCCTCTGCCAAGGAGAACTCACTTGTGCACTCCTATTCCCATACCTTGCAGACACCACTTTTTCCTTAAGGCTTCAACAGAGATCTTACTTTATCTAGGAAGCCTTCCCAGAAACTCAAAATCTGGGACAGTTTTTTTGTTGTTGTTGTTTTGTTTTTGTGTTTGTTTTTGTTTTCTGGGAAGCCATAGTAAACCAGTAGTGTTTACCACACTATAGGGTAATTACCTATTAATTGGCCTCTATGTCCTTCCAAATTTAAGTAATTAAGAGGGAAGGGACCTAAGGTTCCTGGGTGGTGTGGTTGGTTAAGCATCTGCTTTTGGCTCAGATCATGATCTCAGGGTCCTGGGATCCAACCCTGTGGTGGACTCCCTGCTCAGAGGGAACTCTGCTTCCCCTGCTCCCTCTGCCCCTTCTCCCTGCTCGCACTCATTCTTTCTCTAATAAACAAAGTCTTTAAAAAAATAAAATTAAAATTAAAAAAAAGAGGAAAGGGATCTTGCCTTTCTTGCCTAGTATTTAATCCCTGGGACCCAGCACAGTGACTGGCCCATAGTAGGTGCTCAGTAAATATGTGTTGAATGAATGTGTAATCAGATGAGTATAAGGTATGGAATCCAAAAAGCCTGGCCCTGACTCCCTATGGGAAGTTTAGAAAATCTTGAGTCTGTACTTCAATTTTCTCACTTGTAATATGAAAATACACAGTTGGCCCTTGAACAAGGCAGGTGTTATGGGTCCTGACCACCCCCCGTAATTGAAAATCCTTATATAACTTTTGACTCCCTCCCAAACTTAACTACTAATAGCCTACTGTTGACTGGAAGGCTTATTGATAACATAAACTGTCATTTAACACATATTTTACATTAAACATGTATTATACACTGTATTCTTAAAACAAGACAAAAGAAAATGTGATTAAGAAAATCATAAGGAAGAGAAAATACATTTATAGTACTATACTGTATTTATTTTAAAAATTCATTAAAAAATTCTTGGGTTTGAACAGAGCACGTCACTTATACTGGATTTTTTTCAATAAATATTACATACAATACTGTAAATGATAATTTCTCTTATGAATTTATTTATTTATTTATTTTTAAAGATTTATTTATTTATTCATGATAGACATAGAGAGAGAAAGAGAGGCAGAGACACAGGCAGAGGGAGAAGCAAGCTCCATGCCAGGAGCCCGACGTGGGACTTGATCCCGGGACTCTAGGATCGCGCCCTGGGCCAAAGGCAGGTGCCAAACCGCTGAGCCACCCAGGGATCCCCTCTCTTATGATTTTAATAACATTTTAAAATCTGGCTTACTTTAAATGTAAGAATTTACTATATGTCCTTCTCTAGAATTTGGGATCTGTAATTTCTTGACGAAAAGATCATGACAGAAGTGATGTTGTGTTAATTTAGGGGGTTCAGGTCTTAAGAAACCAGTAACATCCATCTTGTTTCCCTTGGAACACCTGCTGGTGGAACCAGACATTTTGCCATGGGGAAGCTGCTTCTGGGAAGGTCCACATGGAGAAGACCCAGGCCGGTCAGCCAGCAGTCATTACCAACTAGCCAGCCATGTGAATGAGCCATCTTGGAAGTGGGTCCTCCAAGCCTGTTTGAACGTCCATCCCTATACTGAGAGACCCTTCCCCTCTGAGCCTGGCATAAGCTGCAGATTCTGGGGCTAAATAACTGAATGTGGTTGTTTTAAGATCTAAGTTTGGAAGTGGTTTGTTATGCAGCAAGTGATAACCAGGACAGATTTTGCTACCTGCAAGTGGAATGTTGCTACCACATAACGTGCAGCCTTGACTTTGGGACCTGGCAGCTGGTGGAAATCATAAAGGCCTCCAGGAGGCTGGGAGGTTTGTGGTGAGGGCTTAACAGAGCCGGGGAAAATGTTATCTCCAGCTAGGGGAAAGGAGAGTCTAATTACCTAGGAAAGTTTGGCAGTACTGTTGCCATTGCCTCCTTGTAATACAGAAAAAAAGGTATACTTCATGAACTCAGTGACCTAGCTAAGAAGTTTCTGGGCTGAGTTTCCAAACTGCTGCCTCACTTCTCATAGATGCCCAGCCAGTTTTTACCATAATGATGCATGTACACACTAGTCATGTTGTCAGACACATTCCTGCCCATGCACCAAGTCATATATGCCTTATGGCTTCTCCAGGTCCTCGGAGAGTCAGCCCTGGCACAATGAGACTGGCTAACTCCAGTCTTCTGGGCTGTTCCACCCTCTTGGGTAAGGTAACATACAGAAGGCCAACGATGTCAGCATTGCCATGTTTAATGACCAGAAGCGGGTCAGAAGACCAGCTACCTCAAAATTGGCTTTCCTCACTCTTCTCTACTGTCACTTCTCTTCATTCCCATGATTTTCATTTTAAATATATATATATATGTATATATAAATGTTTATGATATAAGCAAAAGTCACAAAAAATAACCAAACCTCCTCTCCACCGTAAACAGAATCCTGCATTTAATCTTTCCCTTATTTTCCTTTACAATTTTACTACACATGTATGTATCACTACTGATACATTTAATTTTGCTTCTTTCTATAGCCACAGAAATATAATCATACTGTATGCCATCTCTTCTGAGTTGCTTATGTGCATGGGTTTCACCTACTTAGTTTTTGTCTTAATCTTTGTAACCAATCTATAAAATAAATGATAACTACGTTCTGGCACAATGTGTTGTGCGGGTGATTAATAACACCGTGTGATTATGCTTTGGAGGGTATGTCCACAGAATAGCTGGTATCTCGTTATCACGCAGGTGTCCTTGCCCAACTGGAGAATAGGTATTTTCAGAGGAGGTATAAAGCTTTCAGGGAAAGGTGAAAAATGGATCACTTGGTATAAATCTTTGCAATGTCCAGATGTTCCCCAAGTCCATAAATTCACTATGTATTTTGACAACTTCATTTTCTAACAAAAATGCAAGAAAAAAACTAATAAGGCTTGAAAAGTCAGTCTTTCACATCATCCCTGCCTAGATGTCTTTCCATTAGTGCAAAGAATTGAGAACAAACCGTCGGTGAAGGAATAGAGAAAATCTGTCTCACTCACTCCTTTAAGCTTAATATCGATAAATCTTTCCTACAATGTAAAGATGAAAACAAAAATAATTGTCAATCCTCTGACCATCAGACTAATAGGCCTAGTATTTTTCTTAGGGATTAGAGCATTTGTTTCTTTAGTTAGTCAACACTGGTATTTTACCTTTTTGGTGCTCATCTTTACTACCTTTTGCAATCACCTCTTGAACTTTAAAAAATGCTGATGCTTGTGGGGCGCCTGGGTGGCTCAGTGGTTGAGTGTCTGCATTTGGGTCTGGGGGAGATACCCGGGTCCTGGGATCAAGCCTGCATCAGGGTCCCAGCAGGGAGCCTGCTTCTCCCTCTGCCTATGTCTCTGCCTCTCTCTCTGTGCCTCTCATGAATAAATAAATAAAAAAAAAAATTTTTTTTTTAAAAATTCTGATGCTAGTGGTTCATCCCAGGAGATTCTGATGATCCAGGGCATGGGGATTTTTTAAAGCTCCAGGCTCTCATATGCAGCAGAGTTTGAGAGCCAGCGTTGTAAACCACTTCGTCCTCCTCCCACAGTGTCTAGCACGGTGCCTGGTGGAAAGTGACAGTCAGAATGAATAATGTTCTATTCGTCAGGAAGCAGAAGCACAGTCTCTAATCTCTGAACCACAAACTCTCCTGGGCCTAAGACAACGAGGTGGCACGTCCTGCCAAGCAAATGGGGGTAGGGGGAGGGGTAGTGTGATGCCGCGGGCGGGAGCCCCGGCCTCTCTCTTAACTAACTCGAGAGTGTCCATCCTGAAGTCAGGTACTGTCCAGCTTTGTCCAGAAGGCCTCAGGAAACACAAATTCACTAAGAAGTTCAAGGGCTGCCAGACTGTTTCCTGGCCCAAGCCAAGTGGCCTCGAGTCAACCTGGGATCCTCTCTGGGCTCCAAAGTGCAGTGTGGCAGCTCCTCCCGCGTGGGGAGAAGGGCGCGAGTGGGGGTGGGCACCACGATGAGCCGGGGCAGGCCGCGGTGCGGGCCCGGGGGCCGCGGGGGAGCCGCGGAGCAAGCACCCAAGGTGCGCACGTGGCGCGGCGGCAGCAGCTGTCCAGGGGCGCGCGGCGGCGGGGGCGCGGGCGCGGGGCCGCGGAGCCGCGGACTACAAGTCCCGGCATGCCTCGGGCGGGGGCGGGCCGACGCGGAGCCCCGCCCGGAGGCCCGCCGGGCTCGGGCGTGCGCAGTGGTTCTCGGGAGTGGCGGGGCGGGTCCTCCCAGGCTGTCAGCTGTGGCCCGGGGCGCCCGGGCGGCGGTGGTCGCGGCCATTGGCGGAGCGGCGGGAGGGGCGGGGCCTGCGCGAGCCGCTGTGGGCAAAGCGGTGCGCGCGGAGGCAGGCGGGCAGCGGCCGGCTGGGGCGGCGGGGGCTGCTCGTTCCGTCCTGGCCATGGCAGCGGCGCCCCTGAAAGTGTGCATCGTGGGCTCGGGGAACTGGTGAGCGGCGGCGGGCCGGCGGCGTGGGCTCCGCCCCGGGGGCCCCTCTGCCGGGCGGGCGAGGGCCGCGCGTCCCCGCCGCAGCGTGGGCACCGGGCACCGCGCGCGGGGCGGCGGGCGGCGGGGCGGGGTGGGGTGGGCACGGAGCCCCGGGGAGGCCGCGCCGAGGCCCCGGCCCCGCAGGCCCCGGCCCGGCCCGGCCCCGCGGAGGGCAGCGGGCGGCGGGGTCCTGCGTCCGCGGGCACCTGTCTGCGCCCCGGTCGCCGCGGCGGGCGCACGGGGCCACCTGCTCGCCACGCCCGCGGCGTCTGCGCAGCCCTCGGAGGGCGTCCTCGGGCGCCGCGGCGGGTCCCGGCTCGGGGAGTCGCCGCAGCCCGCAGCCCGCAGCCCGCCGCCTGGAGCGTTTCGCTGTGGTTCCGGATTGAGGAGCCGAAGCAGAGGCGCTCAGGGGCGCTCGGCACCGGGTCGGGACGGGACCGCGCTGCCGCTTCTGCTGCGTCCGGGACCTTCGTGGGCTTCGGAGGGAAGCAGACCCAAGTTCCGGGAGGCCGGGCTCCCGGAGGGGCCGGAGGCCGTGGGAGTTCCCCGGAGGGTCGTTTGCGAAGCTTGCGCCTCCGCTGGGCTTTATTTGACTTTTGACATTTATCCGAGCGCTCTGGGACAGGTGCTCTTGGGAGCGCTCCGTAAACGTCAGATCTTTTCGTTCCCTGTATCAGACTTTGCTGCGCTGGTGTGTCGGGTGGATGTAGAGGAACCTGGGGCCAGGTGAATGGGACGAAGCAGAATTTAATATCGCTTCTGATATTTTTCAATTATTCTTCCATGGTTGTGCACTTCTCCCACACACACATCCCAGGGACTGGTGGAGAATACTTAGAGCTGTGTCCTTCCAGTGCTTGGGGTCGTCTGTGGCCTGGTGCTCATCCCGGCTCAGACTTCTAGGAGTGGTCCTGATTACTTGTCTTACTCGGTCTTACTCTTTGACTTGGCCCAGGAAGTTCTTGGAGGAAATCTTATCAGGGTTTCTGCTTTTCCATCCCATCAAGGCCTGTGGCCTCTCCCTGTGCCACACCCCTACCTCCATCAGGCAAGGCAATGATTTATTTAATTATCTGTTTCCACTCCTCCCTTTCTAGCGCTTGAGAACCACATCTACCCAAGTGCCTGGTATTTGCTAAACGAAAATTAAATGAATGTTTGAAAACTAATTTTTTAAAAGGTAAGTATATTTGGTTAGAGAATATAGTCACATTCAAAACCCAGAAGGTACCAAAAATCCCACAAAAAAACCTAATGAAATATCTTATGCGCACACGGGTCCCCCAGGATGTCTCCTGGAGGAAACCCAGTATCCTCAGTTTCTTCTGGCCTTTCTGGAGGAATTCCATCTGATGCAAGCAAATGCTTAAATATATACCTTTCCCACTCTGCCCTGCTAATACTAGGATCTTATGCACTTTCCCGTAAACCTCTTCTTTGAACCAACAACAGAATGTCCTCCACAACATTTAGTGGAGTGGGTGCCTCTCTGCAGCAAAGCTTCATTTTGACTTCCAGGGTGCCTTTGCCAGTTGATCCCAAGGTCACTTGAGTGTGATTATAAGCGGCCCTGTTGGCCAGAGGACTGGAAAAGTACTTCTTTAGCACGTGTTCTTTTAACATTAGTTTCCTCTTCTGTAAGAGGACACAGACCACAGATGACAGAGCCTTTTCCCAATTTGCAAGGTACAGAAGTAGCACGGCTTTGCCATGCTGGATTTGAGCCTGGAGCAGGAGTAACGAAGTAAACCTCCCGCTCCCTCCCCTGGGATTTGGCTGCCTTCCCACGCCTTCACTCTGATGTACTTGACTGTTTTCTTGGCCCACTCCAGCCCAAGGAAATGGAGTAGAACTTGGCTAGTGACCTTAGAGCGCAGCAATTGAGAAATGTGCCATCCTGATGGGTTGGGCTGGCTGCCCAGCTCCATTAATTATGGGATCAGACAAGAACATTGTTGCTCGCCTGCCACTGCCCTGGGTGCAAAGCCACTTGAGTCCTAGAGAGAGGATCACAACCTCCCCAGAGAGATTCAGAAATTGGGGAACTGAAATGACAACAGCATGGATAGTTTCCTGGGGCCCTGGGAGGGTGTTCAGCTCTGGTCAGCAGGCTTTGAGTGTTTGCCCCGTGTAGATTCTGTGGCCTTTCCAGTGATACAGGCACAATGGTGCACAATCCCTGCCTATAAGGAATTTACCTTCTGGGCTGAGATACATGAGAAGATAAAATCAGAAGAAATGTAAAGTGGAATGTAATATTTGTCACAAGGTTAGTTAGATGTTATATTTTAAATAGTGTTTCTTACAGTGTGGTCCAAAGACCACCTGCATCAGAATGACCCCCGAAGCTATACTTGCTGACTCATATTCCCTGAAGATGGGACAGATTTTTCCTTACAGGACTTTGGCCTTTTGCTATTTTTAAAATATTACCTAGAGATGGACCTGCCCTTCCAGATTTGGTTCTTGCTTCAAGAATGTGAAGTTGCTTAAGCCATGTTTAAACATGGAACTCTGAAGTAGCTGAACATGCCTGTGTAAATAAGGTGCTGTCACATCTAAACCCATAGCTAAAAGGTGGCTGTCATGCTCACATTTGAATGTCTCCCCCATGTAAATGACCATTCATTGCAATACAGATTATGAATCTAGCTGACTTGGCCGGGAGCTTTAGCCAGGAATGACACGGGAGTAAAGTCAAGGGGTTGTATAACATGCCCTTGTCCTGTCCTTTGGCACCTCCTTTCCTACAGACAGGTCAGAGAGAGGAGGCCAGAGGGGGCCCTCGTACATCCAGCTGAGCCCTGCAATGCTGCCCACTCCCTGGGATGCAGGAGGCACTTCCTGATTTGCATGGCTTTTCATGGCCCTTGTAACTCAAAACAACAACAACAAACCCATAAAGCTTCATAAGTTCCACCAAAGATGAAACAAAGTTATTTTACCAGAACTTTGGAGAAAATTACCCAGACACAGGGCAAGATCCAGTTCTAGCAATGAAACCTTCAGGGCTGTATTTACAGCCAAACTTCTGTGGTAGAGAACATATGTCCAAGCCCCAAAACTCCTTTGGAGGTAGAGTAATGCAGGAGGGGCTAGGAATTCCCACTCCTTGCGTTTCGATCCTGATTCCCTGTTTGGCAGCTGTAAGGCCTTGAGCAAACTGCTTCTTCAAGAATCATTTGGTTATGATATTGGTACCTGCTGTCTAGGATTTTGGTTAGGATTAAATGACATGAGCCGGGGAAAGTACAAAGTGACCAGTACTCAATAGACATCAGCTACTGTTATTGTGTTTATTTGATCAACCTTGACCAGCACCATCATTAAGTCACCAAATGGATCCAATTGGAATCTGTCCAAGAAGCAGAGGCAGAGAGGGGAGAGAAGGTAAAAGACAAAGGGTGTAACTGATATGCGGAGTTGTTTGCCTTTTGCCCTAGTTTTCACAGTCACCCCACAGCTGGACTGAAGGGCAGGGAGAGCTTTGGCCTACTTTGCACTGATGACCAGAGCTGGATGTGGGTAACTATCTTTTTTTGATCTGGTGGAACCATCTAAATGCTGTGTTGTGGCCCTTAGCCCAGCTCTGTCACCCTTTTGTCTGTGCTCCTCAATTTCTGTGGTTGATTCTTGCTACATGCCCACATGGAGCACTCAGAAGCGGTCTCAGAGGCTATAGATTAGCTCCTCTGAGGTCAGAAATACTCCCTTCCCTGTCCATAGGTGCCACTGACATACATCTGCTTTGGGAGTCAGAAAGTCAATCAGGGGATCCCTGGGTGGCTCAGCGGTTTAGGGTCTGCCTTTGGCCCAGGGTGTGATCCTGGGGACCCGGAATCGAGTCCCATGTTGGGCTCCCTGCATGGAGCTGGCTTCTCCCTCTGCCTGTGTCTCTGCCCGCCCCCCCCCCCCCCCCGCTTTGTTTGTCTCTCATGAATAAATAAATAAAATCTTTAAACAAAACAAAACAAAACAAAACAACCCAGAAGGACAATTTAATGATAGGATGGGTGGGAGCTGAGCTGGGAGAATATCCAGAATTCCTTTGTGAACCAGAATGAGAAGTTTGTGCAACTAAAAACCAGAAAAAGCCCTGATATTTAATCACCTATTTCTATCACCTCTGTCCCCTGTTCAGTACAAAAGGTCCCTAACTCATGATGTTCAACTTACGCTTTTTTGACATTATGATGGCGGAAAAGCGACATGTGTTTAGTAGAAACTGTATTCTGAATTGTGCATCTGGATCTTCTCCTGGGTTGGCACCATGCAGTGGATCCTCCGTGGTGATGCCGGGTGGCAGCTGCAGCGCTGGGTCAGCCACAAATCACGAGGGTGAACTAGTGGGACAAGGACAGCCATTCTGTTTGTCACTTTCAGTGCAGCATTCAGTCAACAACCTAAGCTAGTCAACACTTCATTGTGTAATAGGCTTTGTGTTCAATGGTTTTGCTCAACTGTAGGCTCATTTAAGTGTTCTGAGCATGTTGCAGGTCAGTGAGGCTAAGCCGTGGTGTTCAGGAGGTGAGGGAGACTAAATGAGTTTTAGGATATTTGAAGCTTACAGTGGGTCTATTGGGACAGAACCCCATTGGTAGCTGAGAAAGATCTGTATACAAATCATGGCTGCTTTTGTAGTGGTGGGTCAGGAGCTCGCAGTTCTCTTCCCTGAGCCTTTCATGTCTGTCATCTTCATTCTCTTCCATTTCCTCTCTCCTCGGGAGGTCATTTTCTGCATATCAGGTATGTGCATTACTTCATTTAAGCCTCCAAACAAGCCTATGTAGTTCTGTTGTTCTCCCTATTCTAGATGACAAAGTAAAGATGGAGAGAAAACATTTCCAGGTTAGAAGTTAATAAGGTGGAGTTGAAGCCCAGATCCTTCTACATCTAATGGCCATGTTTCTATAAATTCTTGTCATTTTCAGTGGGAAGCATACTTTTACCTGAGGACAAATATCATCATCAGAGAAATATTGAATATCTTAATATCTTACTCTCCCAACAAAAGCCTAGTCTAACAATATTCCACTTAGGAAAAACTAAAATGAGGGGTGCCTGGCTGGCTCAGTCAGTGGAGCATGTGACTCTTGATCTTGGGGTTGAGTTTGAGCCCCATGCTGGGTGTAGAGATTACTTAAAAATTAAGTAACAGATTTTTCACTCAAATATGCGGTTTTTCTAACAATTAATCTGCTAGATTAATTTTAGGAAGTGTTACCTGCATTTCCACCCCTTAATCTCTGAGCACTGCCTGGGTGAGCCCACTCTCTTCTAAGATATCCCATTGGATAGAGAAGTCTCCTGTCCTTTCAGTCTTTACAGCAAGCCAGATAGTGTCTCCAGGTCTCTCAGTGGTTGCTGGTGGTAAGTTGTTTTGGGGGTTCTCACCAGCCAGGTCTCCCTCCTCTCTCTTCTCTTCATCCCTCACCTCCATGCTTGGTGACATTACAAATTGAGTTCAGCATGCCAGAAGTTATCTGGGTTCTCTTCAAGTTATACTAGTGGCACTTTGCTGTCATTCTCCTCTGGGGCTCAGTCCCTTCCACATTTGGGAGCTGGGAACTGAATCAGTTTTCTGTTGCTGCCTAACCATATTCCCCAAAACTTAATGGCTTCAAACGGTAATCAGTGATTCTGGGGATCAGCAATCTGAACTAAGCTGGGAGGGTCTTCTGCTGGTCTGGCCTGGCCTCACTCATAAGGCTGAGGTCCTGTGATGAGTTAGCTGGGACTCTTGGTCCTGGGTAACATTCTTTGTGAATCTGGCAGTGGGCAGGTTTTTGCCAGGCTGATAGTGACTGGACTACGTGTCTCTCATTTGTCAGCATGCTAGTTTGGACTTCTCCATTTGGTGGCTGGATTCCAACAGCAAGAGAGAGCTCATATAAGTACCTCCTATGAGTGGAATCATACAGTATTTGTCTTGCTGTAGCTGGCTTACTTCACTTAGCATAATGTCCCCAGGGTTCATCTGTGTATAGCATGTGTCAGAAATCCTTCCCTTTTAAGGCTGAATAATTTTTCATTGTGTTTGTAGAGTACATTTTGTTTATTCATTCATCCATCAATGGACACTTAGGTTTCTTTTACCTTTTAGCTTTTGCAACTACAGTGGTTCTCCTTGCCCACTGGGAATATATTCCAAAACCCTCGGTAGATGCCTGGAATCGCGTATAGTGCAGAACCTTATAAAGACTGTGGGTTTTTAAAAATACATATGTACCTATGATAAAGTTTATTTATAACTTAGGCACAGTAAGAGATTAACAATAATAACTAATAATAAAATAGAACAGTTATAACAATATACTATATTTGAAGTTATGTGAATGTGGTTCATCACTCCCAAAATACCTAATTGTACTGTACTCCCCGTTCTTGTGATGATGTGAGATGATCAGCTGGTGACATCATGGGGTGAAGTGAGGTGAATGGTGCAGGGATTGAGACCTGGCATTTGAGGGGTGTGGTAAGTGAAACCACGGAAGACAGAAAGGACAGGTGAGGGGGACCTCTGTCATGCTGCTGTGACTATGGGTGTCCGAACATCTGAGTCCTGGCTTTCCATTCTGTTGGGTCCATACTCTGAAGTGGAATCGTTAGATCATATGGGTAATTCTATTTTCAGTTTTTTTGAGAAACCACTGTATAGCTTTCCATGACAGCTGCACCACTTTACATGCCTGCCGATAGTGCCCAAGGGTTCCAATTTCTGCACACCCTCACTAACACTCATCATTTCCCCCTTTCGTTTGTTTGTTTGTTTGTTTTTCCCCTGTAGTAACCATCCTAATGGGTGTAAGGTGGTATGTCTTTCATTAATTGTTAATCGCATGTCATGTGGCATGAACAGTTTTGCATCTTGTTTTTTTGTTCGGTGTAACATTCTGTCATAAGCTTTGTCTTGTGCCCTTTGAATTTTGATCGATAGAAAGGCCTTATTCATCTTCTACCCCTCCTTTTCTTTGTGAAGTTGGGCACATTGATCTTTTTTTCCCTCTGTGGTTTCTTCCTTTGATTTTAAGCTTAGAAAGCTTCCCGATCCGGAGATCAAATAAACATTCACCGAGTGGCATCTGTATTTAAAATACTGCATTTTTCACATTTGCATCTAATACTCTGGCATTTGATTGTACTTTAAAAGCCCTTTAATGCAAAGAATTACACAAAATGTTAACAGTGGTTCTCCCTGGGTGGTGAGATTATTCATAATTGCCTTTTCATCGTCCATGTGTTGCTTTTATGAGTAAAAAAAGTAGATGGTATTTAAAACAAAATTGACCACCCTTTTCCCTTGGCTCCACAGTCAGGATCAGCTCTGGAAGAGACTGGGGCATGGAATGAGGAAAATCTGGCCAAATCCTTGCTAATTCCCCTCACTTAGTTTTCTCTGTAAACAGTAGGAAGTATTTATAGGGTCCTTTCTGTCCCAGAAAGATTCTGCAGTCTCTGGGGGAGCATGGGCCACCGGAATTCTGTCGGGATCACACCTGGCTTGGTAGGTGACCCTTCCTTGGCTGATGCAGCACATCCCCAGCCTGATGAAAATATCATACCCTTTTAGAGAGGAAGGGGCAAGAAGGCAGGAGGGTGAATGCCAAGGGGGAAGGGGTGGAGGTATGCCAGGCTGAAGGTTAGGACCCCCAGGAGGGTGTTGTCCATACAGCTGGGACCCAGGGAGGGACAGCAGAATGTTAAAGACATGGTGTGCAGTGTGACTCTCTGGTCCTCTACTAACCACCTGTGTGGTCTCTGGGGTTCAGGTTCTTCATGTACAAAATGAGGATAAGAGAGGCACCGGGGGTGGCTCAGACGATTGAATGTCTGAGTTGATTTCATCTCAGTTCTTGAGCTCAGGGAGATTGAGCCCCACGTCAGGCTCCATGCTGGGCGTGGAACCTGCTGAAGATTCTCTCCCAGCTCCCTCTGCCCCTCCCACCCCCCCTTAAAAATGAGGATAATAGATGGATATTGTATATAATATATGTAAATGATGATGATGATGATAAAACCTGCCTCAAAGGATTGCTGAGGCATGAAACAGATAAAATGGGTAAGATATTTAAAGGAGTGCTGTGGTGGTACTCATACTGCAGTATATAAATGTATCAAATCAACAAGTTGTACATCTTAAACTTACACAATGTTATATGTCTATGATATTTCAAGAAAAACAGCAACAAAAACCAGTGCCAGACACCTGGTAGGTCTACCCCTCTCAGGCCTGGTCCCTGCCCCTGTCCTCTTCGCCTTCTCTCTTCCTCTGCAGTCCCATCCTCTCCCTCCTTCCCTCCCTTTCCTTCCCTTCACCTCACCCCTCCTCCCTCCCCTCTACCTTCTCCCTCCTCCTCCCTCGCCCTTGGCCTCCCCTCCCTAGAAGTGTTGGCTTCTGATAAAAGCAAATAATCTCCAGGCCCTACCTGTTCCTGCACCTTTGCTCCAGGGCTGGAAGGTACTCCACTCCCTCCCCCAGGTGACACCCTTTCAATCTTCAGAGTTCGGCCATAGTTGCACTTCCTCTGGGCTCTCCTGGACCTGACATGACTGAGTGTCACCATGTCCTCGGCTCATGGCACAGTTATAAGCTTGCTGGAGCAACCTCACTTTCCAGGCCCCACGAGGGTGTGGACTTGTGTACTCTGTTCCCTGTACCACCCAGTGCTCAGCAGTATCTATGTGTGATGGGTGTTCAGCATGCATTTTCCACAAATGATTCTACTCTGTGTGAGGGCAAACACAAAATTGCGGGAAGTGTGTGCTTTGGAAACAGATCTGGGTCAGAACTGCTGGGTGCTAATGGGAGCATGACTTGGGTGACACTTGTGAGAGTCAGCTTCTTCATCAGTGAAGTTAAAGGGGATAATGTGTACCTCTCTTGGGGCTGCAGTAAAGATGAAAGGAGATCTTAAATCAGGCCCCAGTATATAGCTGGCACTGGAACATGACCTCTCCATGTCCCTTCTGAACTTCATTTGCATAGCATTATAGAAGTTGCAAATCCGTCTATATGATTTCATGGGAAATGTGATTTTATATATCTGTGTAAAGATTCAGGACTGGCCATGAGCAGACCCGAGTCCCTTGCCCAGTTCTGCCACTACCTGGTTGTGTGGCACAAGTTCAGAGTGACTCTGATCCTTGGTGTCTTAATTGGCAAGGCCAAAAGTTTGGGCAGGTTTAAACCTCCATCTTGTAGGCTCCGCCATTATGACTTTTGGCTCTGCTTCATATTTGGGTTATTATTTGCTTGTTAAACTTTGTTTAAAAGTTGATTTTATAAGAAAACTTTCTATCACTACCATAAACATCGTATGTTGGAGATAACAACCAGTAGGATGAAAACAAAACAGTGTTACAGAATTCTTGCCAAATACTGCTACCTGCCAAGGCTCAGTGTCCAAGGTACTTAGAGACTTCATGAAGAAGGGAAATTAGCACATGCTGGAGAGTTGGTAACAACACAGTAGCACTCAAATGAGACATTCTGCACTCTCTCAGAAGGCCATGGGAGTTGAAAGGGAATAAGGGAGTCAATGTCCTTTGGTGCCGTGTGTGTGGGTAGCACTCAGCCATTGGGGATATCCTTGGTACCCATTTCTCACTCTGGAATAAACTGGATTCAATCATAGACCTGGAAAGGACCTTAAAGATCACTGTCCCATCTGTCATTTATTAGATAGATGAACTGGGCCAAGTGTGGAAATGGCTGCTCATGCCCTTGATCCTGACAGTGAAAGGTCCATGCCTGGCTCTGCTCGTGCAATGGTACAAGATCCCTGAGATGTGGAGAGCTCCACCAGTGTGTCTGGCAACCCAGCCCCAATCACAACCAAGCCACACAGAACTGCCTGCATGGACTGTAGCCAACACTTATTTTAATCTCAATTCTAATAGCTGTGAGTGTTTTGAGACTGGCTCTCTGCAGTCCAGTCACTTTTTTTTTTTTTTTTTTTTGGAAACAGGGCATGCCACTTACAAGCCTCTAGTCCCTTCAAAACATTTAAGTTCCTCAAAAACACTTGGTTTGCTCTCTCTGATCCTGTTTCTTCACATTGGTCAGAAGTAGTAACACATGTAATGAGCACAGCTAGAGTGCTCATTTCAAAGCCACAAAGAAGTTTGGGGTGTGGATTATATACATCTTTTAAAAACAAAACAAAACAGCTTTTCTCAAAGTATAATTGATATACAGAAACCACTGGACATATTCAATGTACACAGTTTAAGGGGTTTGGAGATATGAATATACCCAGGAAAAAAACACCACAAATCAAAGTAATAAACATCTTTGATAAGAATTTAAAAGGTTAATAATAAATAAAAATAACAATTAAATAAACATTTATTTCCTAAAATAAAAAGTTCCTGCCTGCCCCAGTCTCACATTTTTGGTGTTAAGAACACTCAGTGTCCTGTCAGCTGTGGGCTTCTCATATATGGCCTTTATTAAATGTTGAGGTCAATTACACTTTTAGAGGTTTAATAAACAACACAGAAAAAAGGTGGGCAGGAAAGAAAATGTTTGGTTCAACATGGAGATTGCACTAGATTGTAAAAGAGATTAAAACAATAAAATACAGTGTTTTAAGTCCTGAGCCCAAAAAAACTCAGATTACTATGTAAAGTTATTTATAAAGAACAAGACAAGGCCTTGTAGGCACTAGAATCTTTTTGTTCTTGTCCTTGCTAGATTTGTCCTTGAGTTAAATTCCATGCTTCTCGGGGTGCCTGGGCAGCTAGCTCAGCTGGTTATCATCTCAGCGTTTGGCTCAGATCATGATCTCTGGGTCCTAGAATCAAGTGCCCTGTCCCTCAGGCTCCTGGCTCAGTGGAGGGTCTGCTTTCCCTCTCTCTCTGCCACCGCCCCCCCTCCCATGCTCTCTCTCTCTCAAGTAAATATATAAAATCTTAAAAAAAAGGGGATCCCTGGGTGGCTCCGTGGTTTGGTGCCTGTCTTTGGCCCAGGGCACGATCCTGAGTCCTGGGATCGAGTCCCCCGTCGGGCTCCCGGCATGGAGCCTGCTTCTCCCTCCTCCTGTGTCTCTGCCTCTCTCTCTTTCTCTCTCTGTGTTTATCATTAATAAATAAATAAATAAATCTTTTTAAAAAAAATTTTTTTTAAAAATTCCATCCTTCTTTCCTCAATCCTGATCACTGTCCCTTTCCTGAGATAAATGGATAAACTAAGCTAGTGGTTCTCAACTTTGGCTGTAAATTAGATTACCTGGGAGCTTTAAAAATCCTGAGTCCCATGCCATACCACAGACCAATGAAATCTGTACCTCTAGAGTAGGATTAGGCATCTATAGTTTCCTAAAGCTCTGCAGGGACTGAAGTGCAGCCAGTGTTGAGAACTGCTGTTCTGCGCCACGGTCCAGAACTTTGGTGGTATCCCACCTCACAAAAGAATAGCATAAGCTATTGTACTGTTGTGTGTATCAAAGCTCTGTGGCTTTACCTGTGAAACTTTTATTCTATGCCAGCAGGACAGTTTGTTAGCTAAATACCTATTGATCCAGTTCTCCTGTCACCTTGTAGAAGAGAGGCCAGGAGAGGCACCTGGGTGGCTCAGTGGGTTAAGAGTCTGCTAAGCGTTTGACTTCAGCTCAGGCTCAGGTCATGATCTCTGGGTCTTGGGATCAAGCCCCACATTGGGCTCCCTGGTCTGCAGGGAGTCTGCTTTTCCCTCTTCCTCTGCTCGTCCTCACCCACCACTGCTTGGGCCCTCTCTCTTAAATAAAATCTTAAAGGAAAAAAAAAAGAAGAAGAAGAGAGCCAAGATTGTCCCCAGGATCACTATCCCCTTCATTCTAAACTGGGAAATAACTGCTCATGGACTCCCAGGGAGGTAACAGCCAAGGCTCCCTGTGGTCCTTGGCTTTAGGAGAAGTGAGCAAAATAAAGAGGGTGGGGCTCTTAGGCACTAGGAATTCAAATCCAGTAAAACAAGCAGGAAAATAAGCCAGAACCACCAGATCCCTTCCTGGGATCTTACCAGAACATATTTGCTTCTCCTTTTACAAACTCCTGTTGGGGAAGCCAAGCATCTGCAACCAAAGGCAAACCCACAGCATCTGCTGAAATGAATTAGTTCAGAAAATTCAAATGAATATTGAAACTGTTAAACATTAAGTCCATTAGGCCTTGCTGTGCATCCTTTGGGATTCATTGGTGCTGAAAATGACATGACAAAAATCAAGGGGGAAACTCCCATTAAATTACATGTGAGGTCATCAGGGACCTTGTCCTGCCTCGTCCTCGGTTTCACCAATAACTTTGTTCAATCACCCATTCATTCATTTATCTTAGTTATCAAATACTTACCAAGTGCCCACTGTGCCAGTGATCCAGTAGGGAAAAGACAATGTGTTGTTTGCTTTTAAAACCTTATCACCTACTCAGAGGTGAATAAGGTAAGAGGAATTCCTTCCCACACCAGGAAAGTTGTATAAGAAACAAAGTATTTCTCCATTCAGAGTCACCCGGGCCCAATCAGCAGCCCGTGGCCCACTGTGCACTCTGCCCGGGCTGTCCAGGAACACCTCTGCTGTGGAGGCCACCAGCCCCAGACCCACGGCCCTTGTCCAGAGGCCTGGCCTTAACGAGCTGGAGTGCCTTCTCTTCCCCTGTAGCAAAACCTATGGGACACTAATTAGTTACCAGAATGTGTTTGGTGACTAGAGATACAGAAGAAAAAGGGAGCTTGCTGGGGGGCTAGCAGCCTGCTGGGTGCATGTCTGCTGGGGGCACCTAATACTCAGGCAGCTGAACCCCGTGCCCTCTCGCTCTGCTCCTTTTCTGGAATTCACTCAGGTTCTTGTCTTCCCATTATGACTGCAACTTGGGCCCCTTGCAGTTCACCTGAACACAGTTTACTCTGCGGTAGCTACATTTTAATCTCTGCGATGGATTTGAAATATAGCCTGGTTGCCTCGGAGGTTTAGAGTCCCTGCCAAGTGTTTTTATGTTTTATGTCCTCTTTTTAGGTGGGTTTCTCTTCTGCCTGTGATGCTCTCTTCCAAGATTGGTTGATGTTTATTAGTTTCAAGGGGGTGGTGTTTTGTTTTTGACCTTGTACCAAATTCCGGGGCTTTCCTGATCACAGGGTGGTGGGGTGGGGTTGGGGGTTGGGTCTTTCCAGGTACAAACAACTGAGCTTCAAGTGGCTTGTGGCTGATACGACACCCCAACTGAAGTTTCAAATCCCATTTCTTGAATCAGAATCAGAACGTGATTCTTCTGAACTACAATCGAATGTTTTTTCCATTTTGCCCAAGTGAGTTTAATTTTTTTTTCTTCTCCACTGTTTCTTTCATAGGGGTTCAGCTGTTGCAAAAATAATTGGTAATAATGTCAAGAAACTTACGAAGTTTGCCTCCACAGTTAAGATGTGGGTCTTTGAAGAAACGGTTAATGGGAGAAAACTGACAGACATCATAAATAATGACCATGAAAATGTAAAGTATCTCCCTGGACACAAGCTGCCAGAAAATGTGGTAAGACTGTGGGACGGAAAGTACTTTTGGTTCATTCTGAAAGTTGGGCTTGGCTGAGTTAGCTCTTGGGCTTGGGGACATGGGGAAGCTACTTACCTCATCCTTCATCCCTTTCTACTACCAACTTCTTTGCTTAGTCAGCTTTGGTTTTCCTGACTCTGAGGATAGGGTTTGCATCAGTTTGCTAGGCTGGCGTAACAAAGTGCAATAGAGCAGGTGGCTTAGACAACAGAGGTTTATTTTCTCCCAATTCCAGAGTCTTCCAGTCCAAGATGAGAGTGTTGGCAGGTTTGGTTTCTTCTGAGGCTCTCTCTCTGACTTGTAGATGGCCGTCTTCTTCCTGTATGTCTGTGTCCTAATCTCTTCTCCCCCACTTTTTTTTTTTGTTAAAGGTTTTATTTATTCATTTGAGAGAGAGAGTGCACACAAGCTGGGGGGGACAGCAGAGGGAGAGGGAGAAGCAGGCTCTCCGCTGAACAGGGAGCCCAAGGCAGGGCTCAATCCCAGGACCCAGAGATCATGACCTGAGCTAACGGCAGATGTTTAACTGACTGAGCCACGCAGGTCCCCAGTCTCTTCTTATATGGCCGCAAGTCATGTTGAATTAGGGCCTACCCTAATGTCCTTACTTTAACGTAATTACCTCTGAAGATCCTGGCTCCAAATACAATCATATTCCAAGGTACTAGGGTTAGGACTTCAACCTATGAATTAGGTGTGGGGGTCGGTGTGAGGAGAGGCACACAGTTCAACCCATGACAGGCTACTTTCTTGGCATTCAAAGTGCTGGTCCCGTCAAAGGTGGAACAAACAGCTTTGCCGTTGGCTGCTCGTTGGACTCCTAGTCTGATATTCCCTTTCTAAGTGCATGGACTTTGAACTCCACACAAGGACAGCTAATGCACTGGTCTGTAATTAAAATCAGGGTCAAGGCCTGAATTACAGAAGGAGATTGGAGAAAATAGAAAATTGTAAGACTGACAGTTTAAAATGTAAGCTTATTAGGTCTGAGAGGGAAAAATACAGATAATTGCCTGGCCTCATTCCAGTGACTTGCAATCGATAGGGGGAGGAAGAAACAAGCCAGAGGAACCAAAAGAGTGTACCATGCTGTTTGAGTGGAATTTGGGAGCTTCTGCTGTCAGATTCCCCCCTGGGTGGCTTTCTGTAAGTCTGTTTGAAGACCAGACCATTATGACTGCCTAATTCCCTGGTTAACTGGCAGACTCATCTTCTTTGTTAATGAAAACACTCATCCCTGCATGTATTCACTTATCAACCTTTATGAGTATGTACAGTGCATGCAAAGCACAGTGTTGGTTGCCAGAGACAGGAAGAGGAATAAGATGATGTTGCTTCCCTCAAGGAGTCCAGCAAGGAAGACAGATTCGTAAACTGATAAATGCCAGGAAGTCTGGATTTGCAAAGACCTTGCTCACTGGAGATTGCTGTTTGGCTTTTGGTTACAGTATTCAATAGTGTCAAGCACTGTTCTAAGTAGTCCACATATCTTATCTCTTGTAATGTTCTCAAGAACCCTCTTAGGTTGATATTATTAGTTTTTCTATTATGACGATAGTTCTGATTTTATGAGAAACCAAGGCTCAGAGAAGTTAATGAACTTGCCCAGGGTCTCATAGCTAGGGGCTAGGTTTTGAATGTGATTCTTGGTGGGCTCTTCCCATTGAATCCATTGTCTTCTGGACATTGATCACTGGGTCACCGCACAGGGTCAGGCAGCATTTCTATGCAGCTATTCTTGGTGTTGTGGGTGGGGAGAGAAAGGCTCCCTACGGTTCTGAGCTTAGAAGTTACCTTGTCCAAATATCCGATGGGAGGAACAAAGGGAGCAGCTACTTCCACTGCAATAGGAGGCTTCTAAGGTCATCTTTGACCCATGTTTGGAGTAGGAAATTCCCAGGTTTCACTTCTCATTCTTGTTGGAATCAATGGTTCCTTCCCTTCTGTAAATCACATACTTTGTTAATATGTTCCTTCCACTCTACTTTGTGCCAACCTATTCACCCCCACCTGCCCCAAGTGTGTGAACCTGACTTTCTGGTTTTCTTTCTTCCATAGTTCCTGGTGCAGTGCTCAGGGGATTTGGGGGGAGGGGAACCTGTCAAGTGGTTCTGTGAAGCCAAAGCTTGTGCTGGAAGCAGGGGCCAAGAGGGAAGAAGGAAGGGAAAGAATTAACATAGAGAGAAGGGACCCAGGGGTTCCTAGGTGGCTTAGTTGGTCAAGTGTCTGCCTTCACCTTGGGTCATGATCTCTGGGTCCTGGGATCAAACCCTGTGTGTGTGTGCGGGCGGGGGGGGGCGGTGCTCCCTGCTTAACAGGGAGTCTCTTTCTCCCTCTCCTTCTGCTTCTGCTCATGCTCTCTCTCTCTCTCAAATAAATAATCTCCAAACAAAGACACAAACCAGAATTGACATGGAAGAGTCAAAAGCCATTGCTACTCAGAGCCCAGTCCCCACACTGACTGATCCCACCACCTGCCCACAGAGTGAGGAGAGAAAGGAGGAACCATCCACTCCCAGGACTCTGTTGATGTCTGAAGCCTCATACGTGCATGGAAGTGAATGTGTCCATTCTCTGGGAGGGACATTTGCACGGTTTCCAGGTGTTGTAGGAGTGGAATCACAGGGTCACCGAGAACTCACAGCTGTAATGTCACTACACCACAGCACTGGTTCCCAAAGCAGTTATACAGTCTATCCTCTGCCAGCGTGTCTGAGGGTTCATGTTGTCCCACATCCTTGCCAGTGCTTGGCAGAAGATACCTAGGGGTCGGAAAGGTTTATTTCTTAAGCTGGTGGAAGGCATACAGGTGTTTTTTCCCTCTCTACTCTTTATAGTTTTGAACTGTTCGTAGAAAATATTGCACAATAAAGTCGAGCAATGGTGAAGTGCGGTGGTGGAGGACTCGCCTGGGAGTCAGGGCCTGGGCTTGCAATGCTTGCCGAGTGAGCTTGTGTTCAGTGCCTTACTTACGCTTAGGGACTTTGCAAAGAGTAAATGAGGTGGTCCATATATATTTAGCTTTCTATTAAGCATTTTGTTTTAAAAGCTGGGGTTTTGTTTTGGTTTTATTTTATTTTAGTTTGATGTTTATTTCAGAGTTTTCCAGCTATCTCATTTGATCATTTAAGAAGTCAATTAGTGTTAGATAAGACCCTTATATAGTTATGAGGCAGATGCTGCATTTCTGTCAACATAGGGTTGTTAACTTGTGACACGTGTCGGTTGGTGGGCTGACTTGAGACTGTGAGTCTTTCTTCCTTGAGGCCCCTACACTGTTTCCCACCGACCTTCTTGCCCATCCTTATGACGTGACTTCCCACCGCCACCCCCACCCCAACCTCTTGTAATAATGATGTCACCGTGTCATCACCTGTTGGCTAAAAGCTGGGGCAGTCTGGGTTTGCAGTTTTCTCTGAAACCTGGGTGGAAAGATACTTCCCATTTCCTGCCATTATAGGATAAAAATTGTTGATCCTGCTTTATAGCTGTCTATTCGGGGCCTCCTCCAGATAGAGAGCTTCTCTGCCTGCTTGCTGCAGGTTTAACCAGCCTCAGCGTAGCACTAGGATTTACGATCACAGCATCTTCTGTGAAATACTGTTGTCATTGCTTCTTATCTTGCCTTCTGAGCCTTACCAACTCCTTTTTATTTTATTTTTATTTTTATTTTTTTTAAAGACTTATTTATTTATGATAGACATATAGAGAGAGGCAGAGGGAGGGAGAAGCAGGCTCCATGCCGGGAGCCCGACGTGGGACTCGATTCCAGGGCTCCAGGATCACGCCCTGGGCCAAAGGCAGGCGCCAAACCGCTGAGCCACCCAGGGATCCCTTCTTTTTAAAACAACTTTACTGGGCAGCCTGGGTGGCTCAGCAGTTTAGCACTGCCTTCAGCCCAGAGCATGATCCTGGAGTCACAGTCAGAGGATGTCTGCCTCTCTCTCTCTTCGCTCTCTCTGTATCTCATAAATAAATAAATAAAATCTTTTTTAAAAATTTAAAAAAAATAAAAAACTAAAATAAAAAAAAAATAAAAAATAAAAAATAAAAAATAAAAAAAATAAAACTTTACTGAGGTATGATTCATAGATCATGTAATTCACCCATTCAAGTGTATAGTTCAGTGGTTTTCAGTATATTCAGAGTTGTGCACATATCACCACAATCAATTTTAGAATATTTTCATCACCCTAAAAAGAAACCCCACACCATGTAGGAGTTACTTCGTATATCCTTCTATCCCCTGCCCAGCAACTGCTAATCTTTCTATTGTCCACCTATTCTGGACATTTCATATAAATGGCACCATACAATATATGATCTTCTTTGACTGCTTTGATTTAGCATCATGCTTTCAAGGTTCCTGCATGTTGTAGCTTGTGTCAGCACTTTTTATGGCTGAAAGATTTTATTTTATGGATGTATCATATTGTATTTATCCACTTGTCAGTTGATGGACATTTGGGTTGTTTGCACTTTTTGGCTATTGTGAATAATACAGCTGTGAACACTAGTATGCGGTGTTTTGTGTGAACACGTTTTCAGTTCTTTTGAGTGGGTACCTAGGAGTGCAATTGCTGGATTGTATGGTAACTAACTCTTTGAGGAACTGCCAGGCTGTTTTCCAAATGATCGATCACACCATTGTACATTCCCACCAGCAGTGTATGGGGATTCCACTTTCTCCACATTCTTACTGATGTCTTTGTCATTATCTAACTTTCTGACCCTACCCATCCTAGTGGATATGAAGTGATATTTTATTGTGATTTTGACTTTCATTTGTCTAATGGCTAACGATGTTGAGCATCTTTTCATGTGCTCATTGGACATTTATGTATCTTCCTCGGAGAAATATGTATTCACCATCTTAGTCCATTTAAAAAAATTGGGTTTTCTTTTTATTATTGAGTGGTAAGAATTCTTTTTTTTTTTTTTCCTTAAGATTTTATTTTTAAGTAACTCTATTCCCAATGTAGGGCTTGAACAAGAGTTGCACGCTCTTCCCACTGAGCTAGTCAGGCACCCCTGGAATTCTTTTTTTTTTTTTTTTTAAGATTTTATTTATTTATTCATGAGAGACAGAGAGAGAGAGAGAGAAGCAGAGACACAGGCAGAGGGAGAAGCAGGCTCCACGCAGGGAGCCCGATGAGGGACTCGATCCCGGGACTCCAGGATCACGCCCTGGGCCAAAGGCAGGTGCTAAACCACTGAGCCACCCAGGGATCCCACCTCTGGAATTCTTTTTTTTTTTTTTTCCCCACCCCTGGAATTCTTAATACATATTAGATTACCAGTCCATTTTCAGATATATAATTCAGAAGTATTTTTTCTTTTCTTCAACTTTTCACTTTCTTGATGCTGTCCTTTGAAGCATAAAAACTTCTAAGTTTGAAATCGAATTTATATATTTTCCTTTCTTTTATTTTAAAGATTTTATTTATTTATTCATGAGAGACACAGGGAGAGAGAGGTAGAGATATAGGCAGAGAGAGAAGCAGGCTCCCTGCAGGGAGCCCAATGTGGGACTCCATCTGAGGACCCCGGGATCACGACCTGAGCCAAAGGCAGATGCTCAACCGCCGAGCCACCCAGGTACCCCTATATTTTCCTTTCTTACTACTCTTTGGATTTGGTTTCTTGCGGAGGCCTGCATTGGCTGATGTTTCCTTTACAGCTAGAATAGTGACTGGATTTTTTTTGTGGTCTGAAGGAGTGCTAGGGACAGTGGACGTGGTGAGGAAGAACAAAGCTGGGTGAAGACTTGTGTTTCAGGGCTTTAAGTGGTATCTTAGGCAATATAAGGTTAGACTGAGATAATTTTTTTTAAAAATGGCCACTTAACTTTTGAGTAATAGGGTTGTAGTAATAACTATTAATTTTGGCTGAAAGCTTCTGAAATTAGAATATCAGGTCAGTAGAAGTCTCAGTGTTAACTCTTTCCTCCCTGGGTTTAGCTTTCTGGTTTTTGTTAGAGGACTCATTGTCACCATTGCTTCTTGAATTTAAATGCTCCTCAGAATAGTTTGAAGAGTTTAATGGGGATTGCTGGGTCTACCTGAGGGTTTCTGATTCATTAGGTCTCAGATGACACCCACACATTTACATTTTTAACAAGTTACTGGTGATGATGTTGCTTCAGGAACCACACTTTGGGCACCACTAGTCTACACAATCAGTTTATTTTTTTATTTTTATTTTTTATTTTTTTATTTATTCATGAGAGACACACACACAGAGAGAGAGAGAGAGAGAGGCAGAGAGGCAGAGGGAGAAGCAGGCTCCATGCAGGGAGCCCAACGTGGGACTCTATCCCAGGACTCCAGGACCACGCTCTAGGCCGAAGGCAAGCGCTAAACTGCTGAGCCACCCAGGGATTCCCCCCACAATCAGTTTATATTTTGGTGTAGTATTGGGGAATCCAGGTGTTTCACAGCTGTGTTTCTCTCAAAGCAACCTCATGTTTACATAAGATTCATCAGGTAAGGTTGTCTGTATCTGAGGATCATTTTTCTGAATATAGAGCCAAGGACGTAAATTTCACCTATGCTCTTGGCCAAAATTGAGATTAGAAGAATAGGAGGGCACTGTAATATTTTTGAACCTCTACTTTGCTATGTGTGTTACTCAGATACTGTTGTATTTGATCTAAATACTCATTCCCTCGAGAATGCAGGTAAGTTACCTCTGGTGCTCCAGTTAGCTAACTGGTGATCAAGCTAGGCCAAGGTGTCCATATATTATTATACAGTGATAACTAGTCCAGGGGGGATGCAGAAGAACCTTTAGGCTTCTCCACGTGCATTTACCAACTTTGTTTTAAATGATTGTGTGTGTGTGTGTGTGTGTGTGTGTGTGTGTATAAAAACTTGGGCCAAGAAGGACACCTGGGTGGCTCAGAGGTTGAGTGTCTGCCTTTGGCTCAGGGGTGATCCCAGGGTCCTAGAATTGAGTCCTGCATCAGGCTCCCTGTGAGGATCCTGCTTCTCCCTTTGCCTATGTCTCTGCCTCTCTCTGTCTCTCATGAATAAATAAATGAATCTTTTAGAAAATATAACAAAAACCTTGGACCAAGAGCCCTGGATTCCTGAAAATCTGAACTTTAAGTGGATCAACTGTGATGCCTTAGTTCTGACTTGATTATTTATCTTCCTTGCCTTCCAAAGATAAGCCCTTTTGTTCTGACTTGTCTTTCCCAATGTACTTCAGGTTCTTTAATGGTGGACACCCTCAGAAAGATTCTGACAGGAAGTGTGTGAAATAGGTCAGCATTTCTTTTCTTTTTTTTTTTTTTTTTAAGATTTTATTTATTTAAAAAAAAAAGATTTTATTTATTTATTCATTAAAGACACAGAGGAGAGAGAGGCAGAGACACAGGCAGAAGGAGAAGCAGGCTCCATGCAGGGAGCCTGATGTGGGACTCGATCCTGGGACTCCAGGATCACACCCTGGGCCAAAGACAGGTGCTAAACTACTGAGCCGCCCAGGGATTCCCTAGGTCAACATTTCTAAAGCAGTGTCTTGATTTTGTTCAGAGTGAAAGATAGGCAAAGACTGAGCTAAAGGTTTTATTCCCAAACAGGGTATTCCAGTTACTGAGTTAGTTGAGGAGATCTCGTTTGATACTGTGTAAGAGAAATAGTGTTCTGTGAATGGACCATATGCACCATAGAAATGCAGCTCATATTACACATTGCCTCTGTGGGTTAACCCCCAAGCACTCCAACAAGGAGAGTAGAAGGACGTCTGTATGTATAGTGAGTCCCCAGTCATACTGTCCTGAAGAGTTGTCATGTTCCCAACCAACTGCAGGTTCTTTGATTTATTGAAGAAGGAAATGTAAGAGACAGGAGGAAATCCAGACCAGCTGGCAGCTTCCTTGCATGTTTTTAAAAATAGGACACAGACTCTTTAAAAGGTAAGAATTTGTAGGAAGCAGGTAGATTTTTCTGATGGGTAATCTCTTTCATTTGTTTAATATCATTTTGAAGCACTGTCATTATTTACATTACTTAATTTGAAAGTGCTGTATAAAGTAGCTGGGTAGGAAAATTGATTTTTGTACTCCCTTCATATATAAGGGATTAAGGTGAGCAAAGATATGTCACTTATCCAAGGTCACATAGCTGATCACTTGCAGAGATGGAGCTCAAACGTACATCTTTTCCATATTTTCTCTTTGGTTCTGATGTCTTTTCCTTTTCACCATGTTGGGAAATACCCCAAGGGGGCAAAAAGGTATGTGTGTGTGTGTGTGTGTGTGTGCGTGTGTGTGTGTGTGCGCGCGCGCGCGTGCATGTGTGTGTGTTGGGGATGAATGGGGAAGAGGAGAAACGGATCTAGAGGAGAAAAAAGATTTTAACTAAAATTCAGGCTGTCAGGCTTTGTATGAGTGTGTACAGAGCAGAAATCCCCCACCTAAGCAGGGCTAGTTAGTTATCCAATGTGAAATGAGGGGTCAGAGTTTTCATAAAGGCTGGGAGGGGATTGGGTGGATCACAGGCAAAAAGTTTTGCCAGTAACGGATGACGTAGCTGGGGATTGACATCAGGAGGGTAATGGAATAGAATAAGAAATTGTTCTTTTTTTGGTGGAGGTAGGATCTCTAACTGTGAGGGAACTAGGAGGCAGGTAGAGTTTTGGTGACACATCCTTGCCACCTATGGCTGCTTGGCCTAGATTACTAATCCAAGAATCTCCTTTGAAGAGGAAAACAACTTTTCCCCTGCGCTGGGGAGTGTGAATAAGGGAAGTGCCAGTAAGCTTTGGGTCATGATCTGCTGTATGGAGAATGATTATGCTGCCATTTAAACCAACTTAAACTAAGACAGGGAATGATTTGGTTCATATGACTAAAAATTCAGATAGGGCTCATTTCAGGCACAGCCTGAACCAGTGGCTTCAGTGAAGTCCACGAGGCCCTGTGTTTTCCTTGGTTTCCTTGCTCTGCTTTCCACAAAGTTGGCTTTGTTCATGAGGGAGCCTATGGGCAGGACTAGGTTCTCCCCCTCACATTTGTAAAATGGTTGCAGCTGTTTCAAATGTCACACCATCATCCCACACTGTTCAAGAAAAGACCCAGTAGCTACTGGAGAAGAGTAAGGAAGCAACTGTCACTAAGAAGCCTCCACAAACATCTTCTTAGTGCACCTTGCTTTATGTGTGTGCCCATTGAACAAAAAGGCCATCTGTGGAGGGTAGGAGCTGACCCAACCCAAACTCCATGGTTAAAAAGGGGAAGTGGTCGCTTTTGAAATGAAATTTAGGGGCACTTTTGCCAAAAAGAAGGAGAATCCAGGCTGGGTGTTAAATTATAGAAGTCGTCCATCCCAATCAAAGGGATAAGGGGATGAAATAATTCTAGATAGATTTCCCTGGGGGATTTTTTGAGGGAGGGGGGAGTAACTCTTAGCACATGTATTAGTTAAGAGAATAGGCTAAGATAAAAGAAGAGACATAATAATCATGTGACTTCAAGGAGAAAAGGATTTATTTCCCTCTCCCATACCAGTGGTCTAGTGACTTTGCTTCACACTGCCATGCTTGGTGCCATCTTTCTTCCTCATTTCCTGTGCCATCTCCTAGGTCTGGGTTGCCATGGGTTTCGACAATAGAAAATGGGGAGAGAAAGTGCAGAGGAGGCAGCGTGCTGTTTTAGGGGCTCTGGGCCATAAGTGGTGAGCACTGCTCCCTCTCACATTCTGTTGATGAAAACTTGGTCCCTGGCCTGTGTAACTGCAGGGGCTACTGGGAAATGCAGTCCCTGGCAAGGTGATCAGTGACTGACCTTCAGCTCTGTGATCATGGAGGAAGGTGAGAAGGAATTTTGATGAGGAGTTGTGGTCTGCATCACCACACCCAAACTAGCTTTCCTAGGAGGCTTAGCCACCCTGAATGATGTACCCGTGGCACATAGCAGAACTTCCTCAAAAAAGAATCTTCCTTCAGTCCCTTCATTTTGGGAACCATTTGGGAATGCTTAATGGGAGCTCTCTCAGCTACAGTTTGGTTCAGGTGCATATGACAGAAAACCTATTATAGCAGTGACCTAGATGTTTGCTTTTCCTTCTCTCCTGTAAAAGACCTCTGTCATGTTGATGATGTGTTAATGGTGTCAGGAACTCTTTACCTTCCTGCTGTGCCATCTCAGCATTTGGTTTCCTCTTCATAGTCCAAGGTGACTCAGAACTCCAGCCATCATCTCTTTACATTCCCTCTGGCAAAAGAAGGAGAAAAGGCCTCAAGGGCATTCCCACCCCCCCCAAGTCACACACAGCACTTCAGTTGATGGCCAGCTGGTCAGTTGATGGCGAGCTGGTCAGAACTTAAACACCCAGCTGCAAGAAACGCTGAGGAATGTAGCCTTCTTTCTGGGCATTTCTGACCCTAACCCCATACTGAGGCTTCTCACGCTGAGGAGGAAGGGGACAACGGACACTGGGCAACAAGCAGTGTATGAGAGACCATGTGCCCCGTGTCTTCCCTAGTTGCCCTCACCATGGTGAGTGCAGGTGTGTTTGTGTGTGTCCACATTGTGTGTGTTTCTCTGCCCATGTTACATTCTAAAACCCATCTTCATATTTATATGAAGGAAAAAAATCACCGTAAGAGCTGACATGTATTGAGTACATATCACTTACTCTTCACGACAGCACTCTCAAGTGCTTTACCAAGCAGATTTTAGTGTGGACTGTTTACAGAAGTGTGGGCAGAGTCAAGGGAACAGAAAGGGCTTCCTGACATGCCTAGAGTTTAGCAATAGCAGGAAATCATAACCACCCTTGAAAGGGCAAGGGGATGGACTCATGTCACCAAACCAGCCTGACCAGAGCTTAGAGACATGGAAGAGTGACTGCCTGTCAGGAGGTATAACTAGAATGAAGTCAAGCCAGCACCTCTGTGAGCCTGGGCTAGAATGGCCCCATGAGGCAGATCTCTCCACCCACCTTGGATATCCTAGCAGTGGAGCTGAGGCCAACTGAAAGGCAGGGAGCAAGAGCCCCCAGGAGAAACAGTCCACAGAAAGCAGCTCGCTGGGGAAAACAGGGCAGAGAAGGGCAGAAAATGAATTGGGGAATTAGGAGAGCAACAGAGAACAACCCACACAGTATTGACTCCTTTTTACAGACAGAGACACTGAGGCATAGAGCAGCTAAGTCACTTGCGCTGCTGGCGAGCAACGGAGGCAGGACCCTCCTAGCTTCTGATGGGTCCCAAAGGGGAAGGTGGAGCACACGCATAGCACACTTGCCTTTCCTTTTTTTTTTTTTTAAATATTTTATTTATTTATTCATGAGAGACTCAGAAAGAGAGAGAGAGAGGCAGAGACACAGGCAGAGGGAGAAGCAGGCTTCCTGCAGGGAGCCCGACGTGGGTCTCCAGGATCATGCCCAGGGCCAAAGATGGTGCCAAACCGCTGAGCCACCCAGGCTGGCCCACACTTCCCTTTCCTGTCTCTCTGCACAGGACTTTGCACACAGTAGGCATCTGATGAATGGCCAGTTAATGAAATCATTAGGAGAGGCAAATCTGGCAGAGGAGTAATAACTGTTCCCTCCTGCTCATTACAGATTGCCGTCCCAAACCTTGGCGAGGCTGTGAAGGACGCAGACCTACTGGTGTTTGTCATCCCTCACCAATTCATTCACAGAATCTGTGATGAGCTCACCGGGAGAGTGCCCAAGGAAGCGCTGGGAATCACCCTCATCAAGGTAGCTGGCTTGTGACCTCGGGCAGGAAAAGCCTTGCTGGATGTTGATTATGGGGGAAAATTTATTTCCTCTCACTTCCATCTGTTGGAAATAGGAGCTGAGAGGGAGGTGATGGCAGTTTTTCTGTTTTCTGGTTCTTTTTTTTTTTTTTAAGATGCCTGGAATTTAATCAATAACACGTATCCCAGGAGCTTAGCTGAGCTCAACTTCAGGCAGGGAGCTGCTTTCTATCATGGTGGGTTTTAGCAGCGGCAGTGATGTGAGGATGAGCTCTTCACGATGAGCCCTGCTGTCAGAAAGAACCTGTTCAGGGCATGGGTCTCAGCCTGTGTTCTGGAAGTCACCACTGGTTTGTGTTGCTGGAAAATGCATCCTCATTAGTTCCTACTCCTGGGTGTAGTGTACTTCCTAAAGGAAGTTGTTAACTGGAAGTCCACAAACCACCCCCACAGGTCCCTAGACAGAATTCAGAAGGTTCATGGACTTAAAAGTGGGGAGAAAATTTACATTTTTATTCATTGTAACCTCTAACTGAAATGAGCATTGCTGTCCTACATGAGTGGCAGCCACAGGCCAGACTTGCGACAACAGTAGCATTAGCAGGACCTGTGGCCCTGTTGTCAATAGAAGTCCCAGGTATTTTCATGCCACTTTATAATGGCTCTAGTTATCTCAAGGTATCATTTATGCTGATCATGACCTTGAAATTATGGTAATTGTTAAACCTGCCAAATCATCTTTTTCTAATTGCATTAATAAAACAGTACATATATCATTTTGTCACAAACTTGGGTATATATGTTTTCTTAACATTTTGATAATTATGTTTCAACATGATTGGCTCCCTGGGTCATTTCATATATTTTGCTTTATGCATATGAAATTCTGAGAATGAGCACATAAATCTTCATCAGATTGCCCGGGGTGAGGGCCACATCATAAAGAACCCTCTAGAGAGCCTTTGTTCTCAAGTGGTTCATAGATGAATGTTTATGAAATCAAACTGGAACAACTCACATATCATTTATACATACAATGGATAAATGAGTAATGGATTTTCATTTTGGAATACTACACAGTGGTAAATAGAAATGAACCAGAACATTCATGCAGCCACATGGGTGAATCTCTAAGATAATAATGTAGCACCAAACAGTACCTTACAGATGAATGGTATAATTTCACTTACAGGCTTTCAAAAGCAGGCATGATGGCTTAACATATTGTGTAGGGATAGCTTTTATGTGGCAAAATGGTCAAGAACAGAAGGGAGCACTGCATACAGCCTTCAGGATAGTGGTTCACCCTAGTGGAGGTGGGGACCAGTAGTGAGAAGGAGGATGAACTTAGTGGGGGACACATGGGACCTCAGTGGTATAGGTCATGTTCCAGGTGGTTACGTGTTCATTTTCTTTTCATTTTATTGTTATTCTTTCAATAGTACTGACATGGTATGTATGTTACTCTTGTAAGAGCTATGTTTCAAGTCTATTCCCAATGAATGCTTGAATCTATATTAGTAGCCAAGTAACTATGTCATGCCTCTTTCACTTGGTGCTCTGTTTTCCCCTGACTTGTTGACATCCTTACAGGGCATAGACGAGGGTCCTGAGGGGCTGAAGCTCATTTCTGACATCATCCGAGAGAAGATGGGCATTGACGTCAGCGTGCTCATGGGAGCCAACATTGCCAGTGAGGTGGCTGCAGAGAAGTTCTGTGAGACCACCATTGGTGAGGCTGGCTGTGGGGGGAGTCTTGAGAGCCTGGGCATTCATTGTTTTACAACGTACATTTCTGATTTCTGGTATTTTCTGTAGTGGAATCTTCCTCAATGGCTATTCAGTGAGGTGGGGATTTAATGTAAGGAGGTCATTCTGTGTAACTGAAGTGTTTCAGCAGCCTTCAGAATGAAATTCAAGGCCAGGGGACCATTTTGACATACTATGATCCGATAATGAATTAGCAAGGTTAAACACAAAAATGGAAAGTTGCTTATACTGAGAAGCAGGTGATTATGGGGCTGCGCTGGCTTTAGAAAGCCCAGGGTTTTTTTTTTTTTTTTTTACTCACAAATGCCAGTATCTGGATCTTAACTGGATCCCAGTGTAATCTAAAAATTGGTGGGAATTTGGTGGGAATGTGCTTGCTTTGGCAGCACAAATACTAAAAATTGGGACAATAAAAATTGGTGGGAATGATCCCTATTTTCAGATGAATAATCTAAAACTCAGTAAATTACCTGCCCCAAGGTCATTTAGCCAATATAGAACCCAGGCATGAACTTGGCCATCCTGGTTCCTAAATTAGAAAGCTCTTTCAGTTCTTACACAATATCGGTGTTGTGAAGATTTCCACTTCTTTCAAAAGGGCCTTTGGAATTCTCATGTGCCTGTGTGCCATATTAAAAGACTGATAAAAAAAAGTAATATCGCTATATTTGCAGATGCTTTGCAAAAGCTTGAATTTATTTCCACTCCAGAACTTACTTCCACCCTTGCCAAACATACCAGCAATGTGAATGATTTCTCCTTGCAGCTTGGTAAAAGGAGAGCTCTGAGAGAGATCAGGCTCTCTTGAATAAGATAACATGTATGGGGGAAAGGTAACTCCTGATTCTTACACATGCCTGCAAGTTAGGACATTTTTACTTCTTTTGCTTTTCGCTTTTACTTTTAATTGCATAGGTATTGTGGAAAATAGGGATAATCAAAAGAAAACCATTTCTTATTGTTTCATTTAATTTCCATTATTTTTTTCTATGAGTGCAAACTATTTATATTTAAGTTATGTACTGTTTTATAATTGCTTTATTTATCTGTTAATTTAAAAGATCTTATTTATTTATTTGACAGAGAGAAAGAGCACAAGCGGTGGGGCTTAGGGGCAGGCAGAGGGAGAAGCAGGCTCCTTGCTGAGCAGAGAGCCCAACATGGGGCTCGATCCCAGACATGAGCCAAAGGCAGACACTTAACTGACTCAGTCACCCAGGCGCCCCTATAATTGCTTTATTTACTTAATGTATAACAAACAACTTGCAAAGTCGGTCAACATAACATTTTCATAGCTGGATAGTATTCCACCAATAATCCCATATATCTGGGCACTTGAAGCTTTTTTTTTTCTTTTGAGAAATAATATTTGGGGAGAACAGAGGTATCACAAATAATATCATGAAGAGGGACGCCTGAGTGGGTCAGCCGTTGAGCATCTGCTTTTGGCTCAGGGCATAATCCCAGAGTCCTGGGATGGAGTCCCACATTGGGCTACCCATGGGGAGCCTGCTTCTCCCTCTGCCTATATCTCTGCCTCTCTCTCTGTCTCTCATGAATAAATAAATAAAATCTTTAAAAAAATATATAATGAAAACAAAATAGACTATATTCAACTCAGGTTGATATTTATAAAAATTATATATAGAGACATAGGTAAGAATATTCAAACAGTATGAGAAAATGTGAAATTAGAACTAAGATTGTAATTTCTGGAGTTTGGGAGGATGCTGGAGCAGGAAGATCCCGAGCTCATGCCATTCCCATATTTACAATTAGGTATCAGTCACATCCAAGTCAACAAACTAGAGAGTGATCCGAAGATGGACAGAACACTCCACAGCTAAATAAAGAGAAGCAGCAGCATCTGAAAGGTTAGGAAGGTCAGAAAGGTGGAGGGAGGCTGCCTGTAGGCAGGAGGGTGCTGTGTATATGGAGATGAGAGAGAAACAAGCCCTCAAACCCTCGAGCCCTTGCACCAGGGAGCTTACATGGGAACACTAGTCCCCATAACATTTGGCTTTAAGAACCAGAGGGGCTGAATTTTGTGAGTTTGTAAAACAAGAGGGACTTGGAACTTTGGAGATCAGCTAACTCAGCACTGGGTGAGCCTAGAGGACAAGTGATGGCTGGGTTGCTGCTCTTATTTATTTATTTATTTTACAGATTTTATTTATTTATTCATGAGAGACAGAGAGAGGCAGAGACATAGGCAGAGGGAGAAGCAGGCTCCCGGCAGGGAGCCCGATGCAGGACTCCATCCCAGGACTCTGGGATCATGCCCTGAGTCGAAGGCAGACACTCAACCACTGAGCTCAACAGGTGCCCCTGGGTCACTGCTCTTAAGGAGACAGCAGCCTGAGCAGAGAGGCAACATAAAAACAGCCATTTACATAATACTGGGGACAAAAAGGAAACCGATCTGATCATATTGATTGTGAAGCATGTGAAGGACTTCTCTGAAAATGAGGGAATCAACAGGTACTATTTTCTGCCCCCAACCCCGAACATGAACACAGAGCCACCTGTGAAAAGCAAGGCTGCGCAGACACTTACAGCCTATGCCCAGGGCTCAGGGCACATTTTATTAAAGCTGTGTGCATGCCCTGCCCAGCCACTGATTGTATAGCTGCCACTTCCCACAGTACCCAGCCATCAAATCACACCCAGCTCTATGCCCCCAGCCACTGTCTCGCACCATGCCCAGCCACCACATCAGGCCACATGCCCCCAGCCACCATTATGCACTGAGCCCAGCTACACCCAGCCATCATCCCACATTGTGCCCAGCTTTACACTCCCAGCCACCCCATGTGCAGCTCCCAGCCACAGTGGCACTTCGGGGGATCCGGCCTAGGACTAGAGGCCCAACATAAATATTGCTAACAACATCACCCTGTTCCCAAGTTCCTCAGTGGGTACCATCCCCTTAGAGCTGGCCTGCCTGGGTCTCACTAACACCACAGAGAGTAAGCACAGCCCACAACAGGCAGAGAATCAGTGAAGACAACTGCACTGAAAGGAAAAGTGACTCAGACATGTCAACAGAGTTAAGCAACACACAGAGGATGCTCTCCTGAAGTGCCAGGTTCTGGTGAACAGGGGACATGCACTGCAGGACCTCCTCTTCATAAAGCCATTACATTCAGGAGAAGATGACATAGCTGACTTTATTCACGCACAGAAACAGACACAGAGTGGCAGACTATGAGGAGGAAGAAGAATTAAATGAAAATGAAAGAACAGGACAAGACCATGGCCAGAGACCTAAGCAAAATAGATACAAGTAACTTGCCTGATAGAAAATCTAAAAAATTCATCATAAGGATACTTACTGGACTTGTGAAGAATGAAGGACACGAGCGAGACCCTCCATGCAGTGATAAGGAATAACATAGCAGAGGTAAAGGGCCCAGTAAATGAAATGAGAAATGTGCTTGATGGAATGAGCAGCAGGATGGAAGAAGCATTGGAACAAATGAGTGACTTGGAAGACAGAATAATGGAAAATATTCAAGCTGAACAAAAGAGAGAGAAAAGAATTATGCAAAATGGGAATAGACTTAGGGAACTCAGTGACTCCATCAAATGTAATAGTATTCATATTACAGGAGTCTTAGAAAAGGGGGAAGAAAATTAAAAAAAAAAAATAGCTGAAAACTTCCATACTCTGGGGAAAGAAGCCTATCCAGATCCAGGAGGCACTGAGAATTCCTACCCAAATCAACAAAAGCAGGGGTGCCTGGGTGCCACAGTTGGTTAAGTATCCAACTCTTGGTTTCGGCTTAGGTTATGTGACCTCAGGGTCATCAGATTGAGCCCCACTTCTGGCTCTGCACTCAATATGAAGTCTGCTTAAGATTCTCTGTCTCCTTTTCCATCTGCCCCTTTCATCGTCCACTCTCCTCTCTCTCTCTCTCTAAAATAAATAAATAAATCTTTTTAAAAAATCAACAAGCAGACCCACACCAAGACATAATTAAATTTGCAAAATATGGTGATTTAAAAAATCTTAAAAGCAGCAAGATAAAAGAAATCAATAACTTACTAAGGAAAACCCATAAGGCAAGCAGGAGATTTTTCAACAGAAGGGAGTGGCATGATATATTCAAAGTGCTGAGTGGGAAAAATCTGTAGCCAAGAAAACTCTATCCAGCAAGGCTGTCACTCAAAAGGAGAAATAGTTTCCCAGACAAACAAAAACTAAAGGAGTTCATGACCACTAAGCCAGCCCTGCAAGAAATATTGAAGGAGACTCTTTGAGTAGAAAAGAGAGACCAAAAGTGACAGTATAAAGGTAGGAAACACAAAAGCAGTAAAAATGAATATTTCTGTAAAAAATCAGTCAAGGAACTCATGAAAAGTTTTAAAGTATAACAACATACACCTAAAACGTAGGGAGGAGAAGAGGAAAGAATATGTTCAAACTTAAACAACCGCCAACTTAATATAGACTGCTGTGTGCAAATGAGGCTATGTATAAACCAGATGGTAACCATATATCAAAACCCACTAAAAAATAAGCAAAGAATAAAGAGAAAGAAATCCAAATATATCAGCAAAACGTGAGAGAAAGACAATAAATGAGAGAAAATCTTCAAAAACAACCACAAAACAAGTAATAAAATGGCAATAAATACATATCTATCAATAATTACTTTGAATGTAAATGGACTAAATGCTCTCTCTAATCAAAAGTCATAGGGTGTCAGAATGGATAAAAAAACAAGACCCATCTATATGCTGCCTACAAGAGACTCATTTTAGACTTAAAGACACTTGCAGATTGAAAGTGAAGGATTGGAGAACCATGTATCCTGCAAATGAATGTCAAAAAAAAAAAAAAAAAAAAAAGCTGGATTAACAATACTTGTATTGGACAAAATAAACTTTTTTTTTTTTTTAAAGATTTTATTTATTTATTCATGAGAGACACACAGAGAGAGAGGCAGAGACACAGGCAGAAAGAGAAGCAGGCTCTATGCAGGGAGCCTGATGTGGGACTTGATCCTGGGACTCCAGGATCACGCCCTGGCCTGAAGGCAGACGCTCAACCACTGAGCCATCCAGGCATCCCAGAACAAAATAGACTTTAAAACAGACTGTAACAAGAGACAAAGAGGATGCTATATAATCATAAAGGGAACAAATCCAACAAGAAGATAAGGACAACTGTAAATATTTATGCCCCCAAATATATAAAACAGTAACAAACATAAAGGAACTAATTGACAGTAATACAATAATAGTAGGGGGACTTTAACACCCCCACTCATATCAGTGGACAGATAATCTAAATGGAAAATCAACAAGGAAACAATGGGTTTGAATGAAACACAGGAATACATGTATTTAACAGATATATTCAGAACATTTCATCCTAAAACAGCAAAATACACATTCTTTTCAAGTGCACATGGAATGTTCTCCAGAATAGATCATGTATTATTAGCCCACAAAACAGGCCTCAGCAAATACAAGAAGATCAAAATCACAGCATGTACCTTTTCTGACAACAGTGTTGTGAAACTAGAAGTCAACCACAGGAAAAAAATCTGGAAAGACCACAACTACATAGAGGTTAAATAACATGCTACTAAAAAAATGAATGGGTCAACCAGGAAATCAAGGAAGAAATTAAAAAACATATGGAAACAAATGAAAATGAAAACACAACAGTGCAAAACCTTTGGGATGCAGCAAAAGTGATTCTAAGAGGGAAATACATAGCAATACCGGCCCACCTCAAGAAGCAAGAAAAATCTCAAATAAACAATCTAACCTTATACCTAAAGGGGCTAGAAAAAGAACAACCAGCAAAACCTAAAGCCAGCAAGAGGAAGGGAATAATAAAGATTAGAGCAGAAATAAATGATATAGAAACTAAAAAACCAATAGCACGGATCAATGAAACCAGGAGCCGTTGCTTTGAAAAAAATCAATAAAATTGATAACTTCTAGCCAGACTTACCGAGAAAAGGTACAAAAGAGACAAATAAATTTACAAATGAGAGAGGACAAATAATAACCAACAGCACAGAAATAGAATTAGAAGAGAATATTATGAAAAACTATATGCCAAAAACCTGGAAGAAATGTAAAAATTCCTAGAAACGTATAAACTATCAAAATTGAAACAAGAATAAGTAGAAAACTTGAGCAATAATCAGCAAAGAAATTAAGTCAGTAAATAACTTCCAATGAACAAAGGTCCAGAACCAGATGATTTCACAGGTAAATCCTATCGAACATTTAAAGAAGAGTTAAAACCTATTCTTCTCAACCTATTCTAAGAAATAGAAAAGGAAGGAAAACTTCCAAATTCATTCTATAAGGCTAGTATTACCCTGATACCAAAACCAGATAAAGATACCATTTAAAAAGAGAACTACAGGCCAAGTATCCCTGATGAACATGGATGCAAAAATTCTCAATAAAATGCTAGCAAACCAAATTCAACAATACATTAAACAAATTATTCATCACAATCAGGTGGGATTTATTCCTGGGTTGCAAGGGCTGTTCAGTATTTGCAAATCAATCAATGTAATATCGCATCAATAAGAGGAAGGATAAGAACCATATGATCATTTCAATAGATGCAGAAAAAGCATTTGACCAAGTACAACATCCATGCACGATAAAAACCCTCAACAGAGTAGCTTTAGAGGGAATGTACCTCAAGATAATAAAAGCCATTTGTGAAAAACCTACAGCTAATATCATCCTCAATGGGGAAAAACTGAGTTTTTGATCGTGAACAAGACAAGGATGTCTGCTTCCACCACTGGAATTGTTATGCAACACAATCTGGAAGTCCAACCATAGCAGTCAGACAAAAAAGAAATAAAAGGCATCAAATCAAAAAGGGAGAAGTAAAACTTTTCACTATTCGCAAGATGACATGATACTACATAGAGATTACCCAGAAGACTCCAACAAAAAACTGCTAGAACTGGTAAATGAATTCAGTAAAGTTGTAGGATACAAAAACCAAATAATCCAATTGAAAAAATGAGAAGATTTGAAATCTGTTGGATTTCTATACACCAACAATAAGGAAATCGAGAAATTATGAAAGCAATTCCATTTATAATTGCTCTAAAAATAATAATAAATGGAAAAACATTCCATGCTCGTGGACTGGAAGAACAAATTGTTAAAATGTCTGTACTGCTCAAAGCAATCTACATATTTAATGGAATCCCTATCCAAATACCAACATTTTTTATAGAAGTATAACAAAGTATCCTAAAATTTGTATTGAACCTCAAAAGATCCTGAATAGCTAAAACTATCTTGAAAAAGAAAAGCAAAGCTGGATGCATTTAAATTCTGGACTTCAAGTTATATTACAAAGCAGGAATAAAACAGTATGGTATTAATACAAAATAGACATGTAGATCAATGGAACAGAATAGAAAGTCCTGAAATAAACCCACAATTATATGGTCAATTAATCTTTGACAAATCAGGAAAGAATATCCAATGGGAAAAAGATATTCTCTTCAACAAACAATTTTGGGTAAACTTGAGAGCAATATGCAAAAGAATGAAACTGGACCCCTTTCTTACACCATACACAAAAATAAATTGAAATGGACTAAAGACCTCTATATGTGAGACCTAAAATCATAAAAATCCTTTAGAAGAGAGCACAAGCAGTAACTTCTGTGACATTGGCCATAACAACTTCTTTCTAGATATGTATTCTGAGGCAAGGGAAACAAAAGGAAAAATTATTGGAACTACATCAAAACAAAAAGCTTCTGCATAGTGAGGGAAACAATTAAAAAGGCAACCAGAATGGGAGGGGATATTTGCAAATAACATATCAGATAAAGGGTTTGTATCCAAAATATATAAAGAGCTTATAGAACTCAACATCCAAAAACCAAATAATCCAATTGAAAAAATTGAGAAGATTTGAACAGACATTTTTCCAAAGAAGACATCCAGATGGCCAACAGACCCATGAAAAGATACTCAGTTATTACTTTCATTGGGGAAATGCAAATCAAAACTGTAATGAGCTATCACCTCACACCTGTCAGAATGGCTTAAATCAACAACACAAGAAACAACAAGTGGGAATGAAAACTGGTGCAGCCACTGCAGAAAACAAGAGGGAGGTTCCTCAAAAAGTTAAAAATAGGAGACACCTGGGTGGCTCAGTTCATTAAGTGTCTTTTGGTTTTGGCTCAGGTTATGATCTCAGGGTTGTGAGATTGAACCCCACATCTGGCTCCATGCTGAGCTGGTGGGGTCTGCTTGAGATTATTTACTCCCTCTGCTCCCTTCCTGCTCTCTGTCTAAAACAAATAAAATCTTTTAAAAGGTTAAAAATAGAACTACCTTACAATCCAGCAATCACACTACTGGGTATTTACTCCCCAAATATAAGAAAACTAATTCAAAGGGATACATGCACCCCTATGTTTATAGCGGCATTATTTACAATAGGCAAGATGTGGAAGCAGCCCAAGTATCCAGTGATGGATGAACGGATAAAGAAGATGTGGTGTATGCATACAATGGAATCTTAGCCATAAAAAAGAGCAAAATCTTAACATTTTCAAAAACGTGGAGGGAACTAGAGAATGTAATGCTAAGTAAAATAAGTCAATTAGAGGAATAAATACCACATGATTTCAGTCATGTGGAATTTAAGAAACAAAAAAACAACCAAAGGGAAAAATAAGAGAGATCAAAAAACAGACTCTTACTATAGACAACAAGCTGCTGGTTACCAGAGGGGAGGTCGGTGGGGGGATGGGTAAATAGGTGGTGGGGATTAAGGAGGGCACTGATGATGAGTACTGAGTGTTGTTTGGAAGTGCTGAATCACTATATTGTATACCTGAAACTAAATAATCCTGACTGTATGTTAATTCACTGGAATTAAAAACTTTTTAAAAAGTTAAAAAAATATATCCACAGAACTTCTTATAGGGTCTACTAAGAAAATGGAGATTCAGGGAGTCATAGTGACTTTCCCAAGATTATACAGCTGGTCATCAGTAGATGCAAGATTTGGAACGGGACTGACTCCAAGCTCATGCTCTTTCAATACCATATAATAGTGTCCTTTTTAGTTGGTTCCTAACTCGCCAGCGACTTGGGATCATTCCTATGACGATAAAGGCTTATCTAATCTCTGTGCCCTCCTCTGGAGCCCCTCTTCATGGAAGGGGACTAGTTCCATTCACAAACAGATCCATGGAGACTCCAGAAAATCACAGGCTAGCAGAGCAAGGAAGGAACCTCTGGTGTCATTCAGACCATCCCCTGCTTTACAGATGAAGAATGAGTTACACAAGATCACACGGGCAGAGGGGAATAGTCATGAATCTGTTCTCTAACTAACACTGCCTTACTGGAAGAAATCATGAACTTTGCGGGCTGATCTCATTAATTTGACAAATTGTTTAGCAGATTGGAGCCATTTATCTAAAATCATGTGATTAGTCAATTTTAGCCAAATACAGTCTGACGCAGTATGAAGTAGCCAAGGATGGGTCTGTTGTGCAAACATCCTCTACCCTCAATTACCAAATGGCCAGCACCTCACATTTATCGCAAGAAGCATTAAACTTCTTATGTGACTTATTTTCTATGCCAACATTTTGAACAGTAAGAAATAAGGGAAAAGGCAATCTGTTCTTGTCACAGGAATTTTTTTAAAAGAATCTTTTTTTAATATTTTATTTATTCATGAGAGACACAGAGATAGAGGCAGAGACACAGGCAGAGGGAGAAGCAGGCTCCATGCAGGGAGGCTGATGCAGGACTCGATCCTGGGTCTCCAGGATCATACCCTGGGCTGAAGGCGGCGCTAAACTGCTGAGCCACCCGGGCTGCCCAGGAATTGTTATATGAAAAAGAAAAACATCGTATTATTACATCTGTTCTCCAGACTGGAAACATGGTGTTCCTCCACAATAACAATAGTATCCATTAAAAAGAAAAAAAAAAAGTTGTAATTTGCCTTCATCTTCCCAAAGGGAATCCCTGTTAGCAGTTTCTAAGTATCCTTCTAGGAAAAAGAAAAAAAAATTATATGTATACTAGTCTATATGGGTTATATTCTTTCACAGTTAATTCTTTTATCCATCTGTGATTTTAATGTAGCCTGTGAAATTATATAATTACTTCTATTTTAAAAAATTAATTAGTTCCAACTGCATCCTACTTGCCAATAATAAATTGGCAATCAGTTGGAAATTGGCTGGTTGCCCTACTCATTTTGTAAGGCTGAGATACTATCTCCAATCCTTGATTGAAACCTGTGTCTACCTATAGATTTTGGCTAGAATTTTTATGTACCTCTCAGCCCTGTTCATTGTAGGAAAGCTTCTAGTTGGGTACATTAGGCTCTTTTGTTTTATAAAGATAGACATGCACAGAAATTCTGTCTCTTTCTCTCTGGCTTCTGTTTATCCAGTGGGTCCACTGCCTTCTCTGTGGATTGGATCACAGTTGGCAATAGAGACCTGAATTAAGTAAAACATTGGAAGATAAAGTACAAAGATGATATTTTCTAAATTGTCTTACATAACCTGAATTAAACCATGAGGAAATGACAAGCCCAAAATAAAAGCTATGTTAAAACACCTGGCTTGCACTCTTCAAAAATGCCAATGTCATGAAAGACAATGAAACATTAGAGTGTCCCTGATTAAAGACAATTCCAGAGAGTGCCTGCAAAATGCAGTGGGATTCCTGGATTGTGGGAGGGAAGATTGCCATGAAAGACAGCATTGTACTCATTGGTGAGATTGGAATGTGAGTTGGATGTTAGATAATTGTACCAACATTAAATTTCTTGCATTTGATAATTGCACTGTGGTTAATGCTAATTGCTAATTCTTGATGACATTAGCGACCAACTTTTTCTTAATTATGGTAGATTCAGGAGTTTTAGCTTACTTGAATCTTCTGCAGAGGAAGAAGAAAAAAATAGCCTTGTTTTTCAGTATCTTGTAAAAATTCTCCCCAGCATGGTGAACTGTGGTGCCCCCTTGTGGTGAGAGTTCCCTTCATTCTCGAGAACTCTTCATTCTTCAAGAACTGGAGATTTTCACTGTCACCTCAGAAAAAATTTTCAAAGCCCATTATGTGTCCAGCATCTGCAAAGTGTCAAGGATACGTAAGCTCCTTTTGGAGCTTCCAAGTACACACACAAATATGGAATCACACACCAAAAGGAGGGTCTCAAAAGTATCCTATTACATAGGTTGATTATTTCTGAAACCTGGCATGAAACAGAAGGGAGACTTTCCTGTCTCAGTTTTATATTCAGTTTGGGGCAGCCCTTCCCCACGGCTGTTGGGCATTACCTGCTCTGGACCAGATGGTCTGGGTCCCTGCTTGCCTCATCACTACTTACGACTGATAATCATAGTTAGTGCTTTCCTACCTGTGACTTAACATAATTTTTTTAAAGTACATGTGGGAAAAAGTGAGATGACATTAATCAAGCCCACCCCTCTGAGGGACAGTGTATAATTTGCAACCACAGAGGACCCAACAGACCCCACCCGTATCAGTGGCAGATGGAGAGCCAGCCCTCTTCTTCCTGCCTGTTTTGTCTGTCTGATTACCCACAGCAACAGCTCGTTTCTAGCTGCAGAGCTGGATTACAGTGACTTGAGCAAGGGGCTAGTCTGTGGGGTTCACAGTTCTTCGTGTTGTAGGCACTGAGCAGTGGCCCGCGGTGAAGGACACAGGAGAAAGACCGTAATGATGTCATAATGTGGAGGCTGGGGGCTAGTTTACCCAACCCAGGTGATGCAACAGTGTTGCACAGAATCACCCACATGGTCTGATGCACTGTTTAAAAAATTGAAGAGGACAGTTTGCTCAAACTGACACAGTTCTAATATTTGGAGAATTCAAGTAAATAATAGATAATAGCAATGCTTGTAGAATAGAGAATGTGTTTCTGAGTATTGGATGTAGAGATTTTAAACTTTTTTTTTTAAGATGTTATTTATTCATGAGAGACACAGAGAAAAAAAAGAGAGAGACACAGAGAGAGAGAGAGGCAGAGACATAGGCAGAGGGAGAAGCAGGCTCCTCATGTGGAGCCTGATGCGGGACTTGATTCTAGGATGACACCTTTGAGCCAAAGGTAGACGCTCAACCATGGAGCCACCCAGGTGCCCTGATTTTAAACATTTTATTATGGACAATTTCTTAAAACAAAAGGAGAGGTAGAACAGGGTCCTGAACCCCATGTATCCATCATGCATCGTCCACTCTCCCCTGGGTTATTTTGACATTATATTACTTATGGGCATAATAATTGTTGACAATCATCTTTTTTCTTCATTGGAGGAAGACAGTTCTGTGATGTTTATTTGGGTTTGCCCCCTCCCCGCCCCGAGGAAGCGTAGCATAGAGAGTCAGAACATGGGCCTTGGAGCCAGAGCACCTTGGTTAGAATTGGGCTCGGTCTCCTACGAGCCCCTGTGACTCTGGGCAAGTGGGTAAACCTCTCCGGGTCGCATGTCTGTAGATGGCCAAAGTCAGTCATAAGCATATGTCGGCTCTCCCCATTGTTATTCTTTTCTTTTTTTGAAAGATATTATTTATTCATGAGAGACACAGAGAGAGAGGCAGACACATAGGCAGAGGGAGAAGCAGTCTCCTTGCAGGGAGCCCAATGCTGGACTTGATCCCAGGACCCTGGGATCATGACCTGAGCTAAAGGCAGACGCTCAATCACTGAACCACCCAGCCGTCCCTCCGCATCATTATTGTATAGGACCTCCGTGTGTGCTAATTGGCTGTCTTCACATCTGCTTCTTATTTAACCCTACAACAGTCCTGAGAGTGCCTGAATCTGGAGGAGGTGAAATCAGAGGTTTGCAAACTTGTCTGCAGGAGTCATCTGGGCAGCTTCAAAAGTTACGCCTGTCTGCTCACCATGGAGACTGATTTAATTGGTTTGGGATATGGCCCGGGCGTGGGTGTAATTAAAGATCCCCAGGTGATTGTAGTGACACGTGTGGGAACAAGCTTTGGGACCTAGAGGCAGCCAGAGCCCCAGTCAGCTCTCTGCCATCTCTTTGTGGCAACAGTGACTTGGGAGCCAGGACCGGGTTTATCATCTGATTTCCAGGCCTAGTTCCACCCTACACCCTCACCAATCAGAGCAGATTTCACACCAGGCTTTATGTGTAAAGTTTTGTGTTTTAGTTTTAATCCCAAGTACCTAAATAAAACAAGGAAAAATAAAAACACAGCATCCATCCCATTCTAGGTGCTGTCCAGGAGACATGGTGTAGCAGCGGCAGAAACAAGTTTTTTTTTTTTTTAAGATTTTATTTATTTATTAGAGACAGAGAGAGGCAGAGACACAGGCAGAGGGAGAAGCAGGATCCATGCAGGGAGCCCAACATGGGACTCGATCCGGGGTCTCCAGGTTCATGCCCCAGGCTGAAGGCGGCACTAAACTGCTAAGCCAACTGGGGCTGCCCAGAAACAAGTACTCTTTGAATGCATTTCCATCTTGCAGTGATCAGTCAATGAAAATAAGTGATTGTAAAAAAAAGAAAGAAAAGAAGTGGTTGTTTGTATCGGTTCTCCATTGCCATAGATTCTAAATATCGATCACAGAATCTCAGTGGCAGACAAAATGAGCACAGCTAACACCTGTGGGTCACCTGGTGGTGGGCTGCTCTTGGCTGGGGCCGCGAGGCTGGGTGGCTCCACTCCTTGTGTCTCTCATCTTCCTGCTGGGCCCAATGGGCTAGCTAGGGAATGTTCTTCTCACACTGAAGGCAGAGGTACAAGGAAACCAGCCCTACTTCGGTATGAGTGGACTGGAAGCATCACCTGCGCCCCGTCTGCTAATGTCCTATTGACCAAAGCAAATCAAATGACTGAGCAGCCCAAAGTTAAGGGGTGGAGAGGTATGCCCCATGTACTTTGAACTGAGTCCAAGCACTCGTGGTCAAGCCTAACATTAGTGGAAAGGAATGTACTCTCTTCCCATGGAAAGGACAGAGTGGGTGATTTTGAACCTGAATCTGTTACAGATATAAACATGGAAGTTGAATTCATAAGTGTTAAAGGTAGCAGAAGTTGCAACAGTTTTAGGTATTAAACATAGAAAAATACTTAGATGAAAGAGAATACATGTCCCCAGTAAAACACCAAGCAGCTATTTAAAATTATGTCGAAAATGTCATTGAAAATTATTCATGCCACAAAGTGGGGGAATATATATATGTATTATGCTCCCAAGTCTGAGAAAAACTATGTATATTCATATTTCAGTAGGTTAAGAGATGTGTGCCAAATTGTTAACGATAGTCTGTGGTTAGAATTACAGAATATTTTTATTTCCTATTTCCACTCCTCTGAATTTTCGACATTTTCTATGATGAATATGCATTACTTATTGTAATCCGGAAAACATTTTAAACTGTTAGATGTGGAAATTAAGATTAGGCATTCTTACTAATTCCCTTTTCTCTAATCTGTCAATAGGCAGCAAAATAATGGAGAATGGCCTTCTCTTCAAAGAACTTCTGCAGACTCCAAATTTTCGAATTACCGTGGTCGATGATGCAGACACTGTTGAACTTTGTGGTGCTCTTAAGGTAAAGTCAGCCTTGTTATTTCTGCTCAAGGAAGGAGCTCACCATGCTGGCCACTGTCCACATTATTGAATCTAATCCTGATGACTGGGCTCTGTGTTCTGTTTGTCCTTCAGAGAAAAATAGTGAATCGAGAGCCTTGTGGATCACTTCCTGCTTTCGCCTAGCCTGTTCTGAGTGGCTGGAGTTCCTCTTCCATTCTGCTTCACTTTTATTTGTAAATCGGGGGGCGGGGGGGGGGGGGGGGGGGTGCGGGGGGGGGGAGGTGTGGTGTTTTGCTCTTTGGGAAATTGGCAGCTGTAATATTTTAAAAAGCATGGAGAATACCTTGATTTCAGGTAGAGTTTTACAGGGGAGCAAGGCATTCTTTTTTTCCCGCCTGTGAATTCATATATTTCTCTTACATATCATCTTGAGTAGGGAAGGGGACTAACTCCCTCTGAATTATGCCACTCGTTTGGTTTGATGGCTTGGTTGATTGTTCTTTTTAAAAGAAAAATAGTCTCTTGCTGCCAAAGGCCTTTCTAAGAATAGTTTTAGCTTTGTCCATAAAGGGAAGTGGTTCAATTAAAGAAGCAGCTTCTATTGGCTAGTGGCTGGGAAGGGTAAAGGGAAGAGTTTCCACACAGGCTCCTGACCTGTTCCACTCTGCCTGTGGAAGTCTTGGTGGCCGGTCCCTCTCTAGCCTGACTCCTGGGAGACAGCCAGTTTGGGAGCTGGGCTGCGCTTTCTCATCCTTCTCCCACTAGGATCAGCTGCTTGAGCTACCGTCTCAAAAAAAAAAAAAAAAAAAAAAGCTTCAGTGTGAATGAATACCCCCCTTTGAGTCACTTTTGAGTCATTTCTTTTGTAGCAAAAGCCACTTTTCAGGAATTTGAGCACCTCAGGAAGGAAGTCACGCAATCTGGCATTTGCTTAGGCTTTGTCAGGTAAAAATTGCAAAGATTGAAAGCTAGCTGAAAAGACAGGAATCCAAAGAATGCCTTCCCGCTCTTTCTCTAAATTGTAGATAATAGTGTTTTTTTTCTCTCATCAGAATTTACATCCACTTTGTAGAATAGTATCATGTGTGTTTGTGTGGTCACATGTTCCTGGACCATGAGGATTTTTAAGAATGAAAGCCAGTGAAAGACTGGGCTCCCGGACAGCACACACCTCTATTTCTGAATGTTTGTGTGGGGCATTCTTCACATTATGGGCAGGCCCTGTTACACAGTTTAGGCACTGGCTTTGGCTGTGCTTTGTTTATTTTTTTGGTTGAGATTTTTATGTGTTTTTAATAGTCCTTCATTAAACTAATGACCACTTGACAGCAGGAGCATCATGAATGCCTAATTGCTCAGCACCCGTCTGTGTTGTTCCAAAGCAGTTTTTAAGTGACTGGATATTTCTGGTGGTGGGTGGAGAAGCTGTGAGATCCTGCCCAGAACAAAGGGTGCTTGAGGGAGAAGAAAGCTTCTGGATGGAGGGTTCTGGAAAGGCTTCTACTAATGGGACCTCATGCTGGTCTTGTGTCTGAACTTAGACTTGCTTTTCATTTTTGTTGGCAGGAAGCCTGTAAGTGGATCTGTGCCTGCTACCAGGACAGAGGGTGGTTCCTGGGGGGCAGAGACTGATGGGGGTTGAGGAACATTTATCGTCTTTCCTCTGGCTGTCTTTGAAACAGGATCAGTTACCATCATTCCTGTCAGCTTGCATCAGAGCTGGGATTTTTGCCTTGCATCAGAGCTGGAATTTTTGAAAACCGAGAAACAGGCACTTTTGGCAGTAACTGAGTCTAACTGTTCCATCATACAGATAAGGAGACAGAGATCCAAAGAGATTAAATCACTCAAATGTAGCAAATATTGGCACAGTTGAAGTATGAACATGGGTTCCAAGAATCTTAGTCTGGTGTTCTTTGGTTACCATGTACAGCCTGATTTTTCTGATTTGGTCCAGTTGACTAAGATGAACCTCTCCCTTGTCAGAGGCTGCCAAAGCAAGGACAAATGGACGTGTGTTTCTTTTATTACATAATTAATAGGGGTATTTTTGTTTTTTTCTGATTATAAAAGTAGTGCACAATCATTGTGTTTCACCCAACAAAAAGATGTAAAGAAAGTAAAAGTCACCGATAATTCCTAAATTCTGATAAAACCATTGTTGATGGTTTTCGTATTCCTTCCAATCCTTTTAGTGAGGGTACATATATATATGGCCCCTTTTAAAAACAAAAACTAGATCTTACTATTCAAGTAGTTTGACATGTTTTATTCTTTCACATTAAATTAACAGTCTTTAGTAATTTTCATTCTAGCAAAGAAATGTACATTCTTTTTTGAATGTATTTCAAAACATGAGGGGCATTTAAGTTACAAAAAAAAAAAAAAAAGAAAAAAAAGAAAGAACAGCTCGCTACAAGAATAAAACCAAAAAGAAAATTTAAGGTTTTATGCAAAATCATTTTGTAGCAGTGCAGTTTTACTGCCTTTATAATGTGGCTTTACCGGGCAGCCCAAGTGGCTCAGTGGTTTAGCGCCGCCTTCAGCCCAGGGCCTGATCCTTGAGTACCGTGATCGAGTCCCACGTTGGGCTCCCTGCATGGGGCCTGCTTCTCCCTCTGCCTGTGTTTCTGCCTCTCTGTGTGTGTGTCTCTCACGAATTAATAAATAAAATCTTAAAAAAAAAAAAAAGAATGTCCTTTACTTCTAGCCTGTATTAATCTCCAGTAAGGGAATATCTTTTTATTTTTGATTTTTTAAAAGATTTTATTTACTTGAGAGAGAGACACAAAGATAGCCAGAGAGAGCATGAGTGGGGAAGAGAGGGAGAAGCAGGCTTACCACTGAGCAGGGAGCCTGACGTGGGGCTCGATCTCAGGGCCCTTTTATCACGACTGGAACTGAAGACAGCTGATGCTCAACTGACTGAGCCATTCAGGCACCCTGGGAATATCTTTTATTTTTTTTAAGATTTTATTTATTTATTCATGAGAGAGGCAGAGAGAGAGAGAGAGGCAGAGACACAGGCAGAGGGAGAAGGAGGCTCCATGCAGGGAGCCCGACGTGGGACTCAATCCCGGGTCTCCAGGATCACACCCTAGGCTGAAGGTGGCGTTAAACCGCTGAGCCACCTGGGCTGCCCAGGAATATCTTTTTAAAATATCAACTTTATTGGGCACATGGGTAGCTTAGTGGCTGAGTGCCTGCCTTTGGCTCAGGTCGTGATCCCAGGGTCCTGAGATCAAGTTCCTCATTGGGCTCCCCACAGGGAGCCTGCTTCTCTCTCTGCCTATGTCCCTACCTCTCTCTGTGTGTCTCTCATGAATAAATAAATAAAATCTTTTTAAAAATAAAATAAAAAATAAATATCTTTATTTAAGCATAATTCATGTATATAACCTGCATCCATTTAAAGTACCTAATATAGTGGGTTTTAAAAGTTGTGTACATGTGCCCTGAAAATCACCACCATAATATAGAACATTTCCATGATCCCCAAGCTATTCTTCATGTCCTTTTCACTCTTTACCCCAGCCAGGCAGCCGCTGATCTGCTTTTGTACATTACAGTTTGTATTTTCTAGAACTTTCATAATGCAGTTGTACAGTATCTACTCTTCTACGTGTGGCTTCTTTCACTGAGGGTGAATCTTTGTTTTAATGTAAATTTTAAGTGGCACTTATAGAAAAGCACAAAAATCATAACTGTACAGCTCAAACTTATGTTATTTTTAACAGATGCTTTATCAGGATTAGGTTTCATTAACAGAGACCCAAAATAATAGTGGCTGAACACAGTAGAAGTTAATTTCTTTCTTATGTACAAATCCTGAATCCATGTTATAGCTTCATACCACAGAATTCTCAGGGAGCCAGGCTCATTCCTTGCTTGTAAGGGTAGGTCCTTATCGTGTTCTAAAATGATGACCAGAGTTCCAATGGTCACATCTGCCTCCCAGGCAATAGGGTGAAAAAAAAAGAAAGAATAAAGGGCATGTGATGGCTGTCCTTTAAGGTACATTCTGGGAAGTCACATTGTAATAATTTGGCTTCATCTCAATGGGCAGTACTTAATGGTGTGACTATACCTAGCTGCAAGGGACATTGGGAAATAGTTTTTTTTCCCTCCCTTGGTTAGCTATATACTTACATGAAAGTCAGGGACTCTATGACTCTGGAAGAAAGTAGATTGGGGGATAAACCCTTAATCGGTGGCACAGCCACATGACATTCCCTTGTAGGGCTGTTCTATAGTGAGGTTAAGCCCCCTGATGTCAGGGCATGTAAGTTCCTTCCAGGGACTGAGATAAACCAAGCTGTGATACACAGCCTCATGCCTCATGGCTAGCCAGGGCCACTGCTGGATCCTGACAGCCCTGTGGCTATTTGCATTGACATTCGAATTAATCAAAACTAAATAAAAAAATTAACAGTTCAATTTCTGAGTCACAGTAACCCCATTTCAAAGACTCAGTTGCCACATGAGTCTTAAGTGAGTCTCAGGTGGCCAGTGACGACTCTGTTGCATCTGCAGACATAAAACATTTAGATCATGGGGCACCTGGGTGGCTCAGTGGTTGAGCATCTGCCTTCAGCTCAGGTCATGATCTCGGAGTCCTAGGATTGAGTCCCACATCAGGCTCCCTGCAGGAAGCCTGCTTCTCCATCTGCCTATGCCTTTGCCTCTCTGTATCTCTCATGAATAAATAAAATCTTAAAACAAAACAAAACATTTAGATCATTGCAGAACCTTCTACCGGATATCACTGCTGAATCTAAGGCCTTCTCATTGGGGTGCCCAGCCTGGTGGGCTAATTGTGGGCTTGACCTCAGCCCTCCTTGAACCTCAGCCAGGCTGGCTTATGTGGAGCCCAACCTGCAAGCTGTACATGGTGCCCTCTGCAATCAGAGTTCTCCTTTAGGCCTAGAGGATCAGGAGCTGGCCTCCGGCAGAATCAGAGGGAGTGTTGCCCGTACAGCAGTGACCCATTGCCAGGCTTTCACTGGAAGCCTGCGTCCTAGGCAGTGAGAGTGTTTGTGTAACCTGCAGGTAGCCTGGGCTGCTTCTCCACTTTTACATTCTTTCCATGAGAGGCTAGAAGTGGAAGGAATGAAGTCCCATCCACCCCGCCCTGGTTCAGAATTGCAAAGACAGCACCTCAGGGCAAGTGATTGCCTCTGAGCAGTGCCATAACCCAGGAAATGGGGAAGGGCTTAAGCACGTCTGTCTTCTGAAAATCATGGTATTTTTAGCTCCAGAATAGTTTAAAGCAGATTTAAATGCACAGTGGATAATGATAACTTTCACAGCTGAGCGATCTCAGAGGACATCTGCTCGGATGCTATTCAAACACGATCTGACTGGCTCAGTGTGTTTATTTTTCTTTTGACAGTGATAAGTGGTAGAGGGAGAGAGCGAGGGTTTCAAGATCCATCATAAGGCGATTAAACTGGATCCGTGCCCAGGGTCCCCTTGGAAGGGAGGAGTTTACCCGGCAGTGGCCTCCTACTTCTCGCCTCTCCACCCCCACCGTGGGGAGGTCAGCCATCTAGGGGAAACTAAGGTAGTCCTCACCTGTGTGCCCTCTGGTGAAGGGGTCACATAAAGGCCAAGAAGGTGGCTGCAGTCCCGGGCCATGAGTAGTCTCGTCTGCCTTTTCTCTGAGAGCAGTGACACGAAGGGTCAGAAGCATTGCTCTGGGGACGCCTGGGTGGCTCAGTGGTTAAGCATCTGCTTTCAGCTCAGGTCATGATCCTGGGGTCCTGGGATCAAGTCCCACATCGGGCTCCCCAAAGGGAGCCTGCTTCTCCTCTGCCTGTGTCTCTGCCTCTCTCTGTGTCTCATGAATAAATAAATAAAATCTTAAAAAAAAAAAAAAAAAGAAGCTCAGGGCTCAATCCACACAGCTCCTACTTGGATGCTTCCAGTGACTGAGAGCTCACTCCTTTACCTCCAAGCCCTTCTGGTTGGGTGAGGTCAGCTGATCCTATTAGAAAGTTCTTATCTTAAACCCAAAGTGGCCCCTCTGTGCCTTTCATTTACTGATCTAGAGCAGCACAGTGTGATCTACCCCCCTGGAGAGAACTTTGGAGCCAGGCTGCCTCGTCCTGCAGGTACGCCACCTTGTGACCTTGGGCCAGCTACTTACCCTGTGGGGGAGTTTCCTCACCTCTCCCTGAGCATGATCATAGGACCCATTTTGTAGGAATGTTGTGAAGATTAAATCAGGTAATAACAACTGGAAGCACTTAGAGCAGTTCAATAAAGTTAACCTATTTTCATTATTTCCCCCCATAAATCTGTTCTTCTCCTAAGCCGACCGTCCTTATCTCCCAAGCCCACCTGCAGGCCAGAGAAGCACTCCCCTTGGACATCTGATGGCAGAGGGTTCAGGAAGGTCTCCGACCCTGTGCGGGAGGAGAGGTCGGGCCAAGTTTGCCATACCATGGGGAACAGAGTGGCCCTGTGGCTCCAAGCACTGGGACTGCCTCATTAACCAGCAAGGTATTCTCAGTAAGCTGCTCAACCTCCATGAGCCAGACTGGAGGCGAGGGACACGTGTGCCAAGGCTGTCACCAGAATTCAGATGAGACTGTGTATGCAGTGGACTCACTATAGGCACTTTATAATAATCCCTCCCTCTTCCTCTGGTAGGAAGTCGTTTTATCTCTCATTCAGTCTATAGACATGCACTGAGGTTGGTTCGCTAAGTGACCTCCAGGAGGGGTCACGTTGTGAAGGGGACACAAGAGACAGTGCAGGAGGCATCAGAGAGCCATTTCACCAGTCTAACCGTTTGGATCCTAGGCCTTGGCATGTTGACATGGTCATGCCAGTATAGCCATTCAGCAGGCTCACCCGACGGTTAGCCTGGTGGCCTCTGAACTCAGACCCCCTCCATGTCCCCAGGTGTCTTTTTTTGTCACCACTGTACCATCCCACTGATCTGCAGACTCAGAGCAGGTCACAGTGGTGCAGGCTTCTGGAGGAAATGCCATCACCCGAAAGGGCTTGAAAGACTTTTATCCAAGCCCTGAATGTTATCCCTGAAGCCCAGAATGCTCAGAGAGGTAGAGCAGTGGTTCTCGGGTCACACAGCAGTGAGGCAGAGAAGCAGAGGCTAACCGGGTATCAAGGCACATCCTTCTGGTGTCTCCCATGGCTCCCTTAGTCTGGCTGCTTTGCCAGGAGGGGTGTCTGGGTCTGTTTGGACATAGCCTTGGGTCTTCTTATCATCCCCGGCTCGTCTTTGCACAGGTGGTGAAGGGGGTTGTTTCGCCCCTCACCCTCTCAGCGCTCCTTTCCCACTGCCTCTCCCCTCTCCCCTCACGGGAGGCTGCAGACCTAAGAGTGCACCAAGCCAGGAGCTGCCCACTTTCTGCCTCAGGTAGCAGAGGCCGTGGTACTTGAGGATGGAGAGGTGCCGTGGGGGGGCTGATGACACCTGCAGTTCCCATTGCCTGTGTGGCAGGAAGGGGTTGGGAGGCTTTTGCAAGTACGGACAGAAGTTAGTACCTTAGGAAAACAAACATAGGCTCTCTGCTTGGGCTGTTAATGCAGAAGACCCGGTTCCTGGTCAGCTCCACCTACAGCTGTAGGAAGCCAGGTCTACGTGGAGTCTGGCCTTTGTAAGGGGAGAGTGAGTCACCTGGAAGCTACTTTGTTGGTCTGTTAGAAGAGCGCATAACCTCCCTGGGAAACCATCTAGAGCACAGAAAGAGTGCAAATTCGTCTAAAACCCGCACATGCTTATGCCAGCATTCTGATAATTTTTTAGAGAATTTTTTTTTTAACTTTTCCTTTTACATGTCATTAGCCTTGAGAAGAATAGCCAGCAATCAGAGAAAGCCCTGGGATTATTCCTGAGCAAGAGATCAAGATAGATTCTGGGAGCCATCCACTCCTATCCCCTGTTCTAGCCCTCTTCATTGGAAGAGAGGCTTCTGTTTTATTGGTGTATTGGAAGTAGACAAAAGCTTCTGCAGGGCTCAATGGGGTTTTTTTTCTTTTTTTTCCATCTGCAATGGCTTTGTGTCTTCAGTCTCCTGGTGAGCGATAGCTGTGTTTAAATGGCCAGCTCTGTTTCTCTGGGTGAGCCTGGCCGCATCAATGCTATGCTTCATGTATTTTATTAGAAACTGCATATCAACCAGGGAAGACATTTTTCTCTCCAGTTCTGTTTTTAACCTCATCCCTCAGATTTCACAGGCCTGATGTTTTAAGAGATATTCTTTCATTAATTTAAAAAAAAAATGCTTTGTTTTTGAGGAAAGATGTGCTTATTTTCATTTCCTTTTTTTTTTTTTTTAAGATTTTATTTATTTGAGACAGGAGAGAGAGGGAGAGAGAGCATGAGCAGGGGAGGGGGCAGAGGGAGGAGCAGACTCCCTTCAGAGCAGGGAAGCCAGATGTGGAGCTCCACCCCAGGACCCCAGGATCATGACCTGAGCCCAAGGCAGAAGCTCAACTGACTGAGCCACCTAGGCGCCCCTGATTTTCTATTTGTTACCAATTAGCTTCATATTTTAAGATCTCTACAGGCACAAATTCATAGGTAGTCACCAGGTATTATGGAAAAATGCTAGTATGGTTAGACAAAGGCAAAATATTTGCATTTTCCCTGGCATCAAGTGTTCTTGGTGAAGGAGCTTTGGTAAAGTGGAAAGGGCTAGGAACCCCAGGGACTTTACTGAAGTCCCAAGTGAATGATGCATGCAGGCATTACTTGTTTGGTTTTACGTTGGATTTGAGGCCCAGCTCAGACACCCCATCCTCCGTGCAGCCTTCCCCGCTTTGAAATGAAGCTTGTGGCTCCCACCACTCCTCAGCACACTCTTGCCCTTCTGTCTCTTGATGCACTCTGTTGCCTCTTACGGCAACTGTATTGTCCATTCTTTGGGCACAAACTCTGTGTCCCATTCTGTCTTTGCCATTCCTCATTGGGTGGCACCCTCAGCCCCCATGTCCCACAGCCCCACTCTCTGGGCCCTGTGTAGAGCTTCCCACACAGGGCATGCTTAGTACACATAGGATGAAATGAAAATCAGGTTTTTCGGTACCTCTTGTGGAACATCCGTTTCTGCCCAGGTTATAATTACATGCACACGTCTTCTTTTCCTATGAGGCCAGAGGATGTCAGACTTTATCTGTAAGGGCCACATAGGAAACATTGTGGGCTCTGTGGCCCATACGGTGTGTGTCACAACCACTCAAATCTGCTGTTAACAGCACCAAGGCAACCACAGATGGCACACAAACGAGCAGGGGGGCCTGGCTTCTAGTACAACATTTACAAAAACAGGCAGTTGGCTCTTAGTTTGCTGATCCCTGAACCAGATTATCAGCTTCTGAAGAGGCAGTCTCTGTCTTATCTGCCCTGTACAGAGCAGAGTGCCATGCAAGAGTGGGGCCCCCACGAATGCCTGCATAGGGATAAGTGAAACAAAAGGTGGAAACTTGAGCAGCACATATGCAGACATACTGACCCACCTCCACTCCCAGGTGCACATCCAACAGAAATGCCTGCACATGGTCACCAAAGGACATGCGCCAGCATGGCCACAGCAGCACCATTTGGGGTGGCCGCAGACTGGGAACTGCCCCATTGCCAATCAATAAGGGAACGGCTGAAAAAAGCTATGCCGTGTATTCACGCAGTAGAATGCAGTGCAGCAACGAAAATAAATATGCTTTATGTAAAAATACAACTAAATCTCACAAACATGATGGCAAATTGAGACAGAAACACAAATGATGACATACTGTATAATTCTAGTCACGTAAAATTTAAAAACAGGCAAAGCAAATACCTGTGTTGTTAGAAGTCAGGGGAATGGTTACCTTTGTGGGGGTGGTGCCTGGGAGGGGGTGTGAGGGTGGCTTTCTGAGGGCTCTGGTTATGTTCTGTTTCTCCATTAGGGTGCTGGTTACAAGAGTATGTTCAGTTTGTGGGAATATCACCAAGCCATATACTTAGGACCTGCATACTTTTCCATGGGAATCTTATAGTTCAATAAGGCATTTGATTTTAAAGGGAGGGGGGTGCAATTTGTCCAAACAGTATTTAACCAGAGCCTCCAATCAACCACCCTAATTCTCTGGCTGGTGCTCCCCAACTGCTGATTCCTACTAACCCCAGCCTGGGCTCTGGCTCCTCTAAACGGGAGAGTGGAAGTCTGGAGCCTTCTTTCATCTCTGGCAGTCGGGGCAGGAGAGCAGGGGCTGGGGCCGGGCAGGAGCCGGCGGAGCACTCTGAGGGCGGACTGGGGGGCGCTGCCGCCCCCCTCACCTTTGCGGCATCCTCGTCAGTGGCCCGTGTCTGACAGGCACCCCTGGGCTTCCCCGTCTCCTTCACAGAACATCGTAGCAGTGGGAGCCGGGTTCTGCGACGGCCTTCACAGCGGGGACAACACCAAAGCAGCTGTCATCCGCCTGGGGCTCATGGAGATGATCGCCTTCGCCAGGATCTTCTGCAAGGGCCAGGTGTCCACGGCCACCTTCCTGGAGAGCTGCGGCGTGGCCGACCTCATCACCACCTGCTACGGAGGCCGGAACCGCAGGGTGGCTGAGGCGTTTGCCAGAACTGGGAAGGTAGCCACTGGCCTTTCCCCCCCGCCAGCCCATCTGCCCTAACTTGAGACCCCTGGGCTGGGGTGAGCCACTGGCCAGTGAAGATAGAGGCCAGCATTTGTCATTTGCTAGGCATATCCTGTTGACATTTGTCTGCTTTCACTTCAAAGTACCTCCACCTTAGCCTTTTAGCTTCTATGTCTCTTTCCATTGGCTTGCAGCAGAGGATGGCAGCTCCGCCCCTGCCCCCAACTCGCCTCTTGAAATAAGTGATTATCTATACTTCTTTTTTTTTAAAAAAAAGATTTATTTATTTGAGAGAGAGAGAGAGAGAGTGTGTGTGCATGCACACAGTGGGGGAGTGGGAGGAGCAGAGGGAGGGGTGAGAGAGAATCTCGAGCTGACCCCACTTTCAAGCACAGAGCCCAACCTGGGGCTCAGTCTCATGACCCCGAGATCATGACCCGAGCCCTAAACCAAGAGTCAGACACTTAACTGACTGTGCCACCCAGGCGCCCCCACTCTCTAGTCTTTACCATAGGGTTTTCGTCCTTGTTTTTAAGACCATCGAAGAATTGGAGAAAGAGATGCTGAATGGACAGAAGCTCCAAGGACCTCAGACTTCTGCCGAAGTGTACCGGATCCTGAAACAGAAGGGGATGGTTGACAAGTAAGTCCCCCCACTGTCCCTGAGCCCACAGAAGGGCCACCGCCTGCCCCCCTCACGACCACCAGCCCTGTGGGTACATGTGGGCATGGCTGAGTGCGGAACTCCACTGGAATAGTTCTGCCCTTAGTGTGAGGAACATCTTCCTGCCCTGAAAATGAGTGTTGATACGAACTAGGCTCAAGTTCAGGGAGAAGAACTCAATTCTCTCTCTCTCTCTCTCTTTTTTTTTTTTTTTAAGATTTTATTTATTTATTCATAGACACAGAGAGAGAGAGAGAGAGGCAGAGACACAGGCAGAGGGAGAATCAGGCTCCACACAGGGAGCCCGATGTGGGACTCGATACTGGGTCTCCAGGATCACATCCCAGGCTGCAGGCGGCGCCAAACCGCTGCGCCACCGGGGCTGCCCTCTCTCTCTCTCTTTTTTTTAAAGATTTTATTTATTCATGAGAGACAGAGAGAGGCAGAGACACAGGCAGAGAGAGAAGCAGGCTCCTCGCAGGGAACCTGATGTGGGACTTGATCCCAGGACCCTGGGATCACACCCTGAGCCGAAGGCAGATGCTCAACCACTGAGCCACTCAGGCATCTCTTTTTTTTTTTTTGAGAGATAGAGGGTGTGTGCATGTGAGGGGAAAGGGGAGGTGGGGGGGAGAAGGTGCCAGGGGAGAAGGGCAGAGAGAGAAAGAGAATCCTAAGGAGGCTTTACACCCAGTACAGAGCCCGATGAAGGGCTTGATCCAGGACCCTAAGATCATCAGCTGAGCCAAAATCAAGAGTTAGATGCTCAACTGACTGAGCCCCCCAGGCGCCCTAAGAAGAACTCAGTTTTATAAAGCATGTTAGGAAACATGAAGTTTGAAGTTCTAGTTTTATAAAGCATGTTAGGAAACATGAAGTTTGAAGTTCTAGTGTATCCTGCAGGGTGTTTGGTAAGAGCTACATGTCATAAGTTTTGAATTAAAAAAAAAAAAGATTACCTTGTTATTTGTTTTAAAAAGATATAGTCTTGTTAATAAAAAGCCAAACAATTCAGAAAAGAAGAGAATTACCCCAGAATTCTAGCACTGGAAGTGACCTGTGTTAAGGTTTGGGGAGCAGCTCTGCAGTCTCTGTGTCCCGTGGATGGATGGGTGTATCCAGCCTCCAGTGCCCCACCGGGCTGGTCAGCTATTAAAGGTGGGCTTGGGATAGTTTGATTTGCCCCGGATCAAGGAAATAAACCCTGTAGCACCACAAAAGCTGCCAGCCTCTCTGCGGCTGCCCTGTGGCCCTCTGTCTTGCTCATTTGCTGAGCCGTCTTCCATAACCTTGATGGCAGCGACACCACCTAATAAACGCATACACAGCATACTCTGTGGGTCCTTGGCTCCTCAGGAGGGAGCGGGGAGGTTTGCTTGCTTGGGAGAGGAGGGGACTGGGCGGCTGAGCAGACACTGCCATTTGTGGCCAATAGTGCACACTCGTCTCCCTGAGCCAGTGATGGTTATAGGCGTGTCTGCTCGTTCTCTGGTGTGTCTCCCTCCTCCTCAGGTCAGTGCACGTGTCTCTTGGTCCTGACCACATGCCTTTACCTCCCCTACACCCAGCTCTCCTCTCTGGACCAGTACAAACTGATCAACCCATAGAGTTCCCTGTGGCAAGTTGAAAATGAGGGCAGACAGGACATTTGTCTTCCTTCTTTCATTAGCATTATATTTTTCTGAAATGGCTTTCAAAACCAGCCAGGCAGAGATGGAAGTCATAAACAGGCCTCCAGAAGAGGAGAATTACCGTTAAATCATGACTAAAAGGAAAACACCTCCTAGGTGCATGGTTTTCCCTACATACTTCAACGGCAAATGGTAATGTGTTTGAGTGTGGTGGGGCTACTTTAATAAACACTGAGTAGTTATCAGGAATTTTTTTTAAAGTCTTTAGAAAATACTTGAGTGCTAGTGGATGAAAATTGTCTCCCAATCATGGTTTTAAAGTGGCACCTGTGTGTGACCATGGGATGTATTTGATAGGCTTCTATGAATGGATGAGTTGGCTGGTGTTATATTCATCATGGAACTTGGGGAGGCTATAGACTGGAATTGGCATTCTGGGATCAGTACCTGCCTGTTTTTAAAAAGTAGGTGTTGGAGCGCCTGGGTGGCTCAGTCAGTGAAGCGTCTGCCTTCGGCTCAAGTCATGATCTCGGTCCTGGGATTGAGCCCTGCATCAGGCTCTCTGCTCAGCGAGGAGGCTGCTTCTCCCTCACCCTCTGCACCTCCCCCTGCTTGTGCTCTCTCTCTCTCTCTCTCTCTCTCAAATATATAAAATCTCTTAAAAGCAGGTGTAGGGGCTCTGGGAGTCTCAGTCAGTTAAGTGTCTGACTCTTGGTTTTGGCTCAGGTCATGATCTCAGGGTCCTGGGAGTAAGCCCCCTGTCAGGCTCCGAGCTCAGCCTGAAGTCTGCTTGAGATTCTCTCTTCCTCTCCTTCTGCCCCGCCTGCCCATGCTTTCTGTCTCTTTCTCAAATAAGTCTTAAAAAAAGAAAAGAAAAAAAAGGCAGGCGTAATCAAGCAAGTGAAACTTGGCTCTGAGCAGATGCCCTTCCTCCATCTTGTCCCATTTTCTTTCTTCTGTTTAGAAACTAAACAGACTGTGCCTGTGCTTAATGAGGTCACTGCCCGTTTGGAGGGGACATGGTTTCTCCAGGTTGCAGTGTAGACGTCTTAGGGGCTCTCCCTTCCCCTGCACCCACCTCCCAGCGCTGCTCAGGCAACCCTTGAGCTCTGCAGTTCTCCCTTGGCATTACCTCTTACCTTGATTTTTTTTTTCCCCTTGTCATCCCAGCCATCACTGCCCAGGTCTTCCTGTCTTTCCTTCTCTGTGGCTAACAGAAAGAGCAGTGAGCAGGCGACAGCACCTACGGCCACCTTGCGGCTTCCCAGCCATGTGGTCTTGGACCGGTCGTATTCTTATCTGTGCCCCAGTTTTCTTTACCCACCAAATAGAACTAGTGGACCTGATGATTGCCATGGTGCCTTCCAGCTCAAGTATTCTAGTTCACAGGCCTTCTGCTCATCCAGAATGATGAGTCCTTAGGTTGGCATTTGGGGCAGCCCTCTCGGTTCTGTACCAACTGAACTTTCTAACACTTAATGTCCTGTAACCTTCTACAACCCCTTCTTCAGTTGAAGCAGATTTCCCTTTGCCCCAGTACCTCCTTCTCAGACTTCTGTGTGCATCTGTCCTCCTGCTGTTGGGCCTGCCTGGATGTACAGGTCAGCCCTGACCACCCTTGAAGCAGCCTGGGCCTGTCCTCAAAGCCACCTTCATCCATACCCTTCAGATGCAAATAACTTTCCTGCCTTGAACATATTGTTTACACAAGTGGTCAGCAAAGTTTTTCTGTAAAGGACCACATTGTAAACATTTAGTCTTTGCAGCCCGCATAGAGCTCTCTGTTGTATATTCTTTTTTTTTTTTTTTTTTTCCTTTTATGGCCCTCAAAACATGTAAGAATTGTCCTCATCTTGCAGGCAGTACAAAACAGGCCATAGGTCAGATTTGTTTCTCAGGCTGTGGCTTGCTGACCCCAGGTTTGCTTGTTTGTTTATATTTTTATTTTAAAGAGATTTTATTTATTCATGAGAGACACACAGAGAGAGGCAGAGACACAGGGAGAGGGAGAAGCAGGCTCCCTGTAGGGAGCCCAATGCAGAACTCAATCCCAGGACCCCAGGATCACACACTGAGCGAAAGGCAGAGAGACGTTCAACCACTGAGCCACCCAGGCATCCCTGAGTCCAGGTTTAGACAGAACTGCTGCTCAGGTGCTGTGGCTTCTTACATGAACATACAATGTTACTTTCATTCTTCAGATTTGGAGAGGGGAGCCCATGCTCTCGGTTTAAAAAAAAAAAAAAAAAAGAACTTTGAGTCCTAGAAAAAGGCACACGGTGAAAAATGACTCCAAATCCCCACTATAGATGCAGGCAGCTGTCTGAACTGTTAGTATGTCCTTCTTTTTATGTAATGGGTGCTGTGCTCTGCGTTGTGCGCTGTCCCTTGCTTTTCCTCACTTGAAGGCGTGATTCGAAGATCATGCCACATCGGCACCAATAAATCTCATTTAATGGCTACAGAACATTCCACTGTGTGGGAGAACAACAGTTTATTTAGCCAGTCTCCTCTGGATAGACAGTAAAGTTGTCTGGGTTTTTCTGCTGTTACAAAATTTGCTTGATTTGATTTCCTTGTGCATGCATCTTTATGAGCATGTGTGAGAATCAGGTGTTTGTGTTCATTTGCTAGGGCTGCCATAACAAAATACCACAGGCTGAGGGGCTTGCACAGCAGAAATTTACTTCTCATGGGCTAGAAGTCTAAAGGTCAAGGTGCCAGCAGTTGCCTTCTTCTGAGGCCTGTCTTTTTGGCTTACAAATGGCCATCTTCACCCCGGGTCTTCATGTGGTCTTCCTTCTGTCCACGTGTGAGTCCTAATCTCCTTTTCTCATAAGGACATCAGTCATATTGGGCTAGGGCCCATACTTATGGACCCCCTTTTAATTTTCTTCTTACAAGTACTGAGGATTAGGACTTCATTGGACAGATTTGGAGGCTGGGGGTACAACTCAGCCCAGAACAATGTTGTAAGCTCTCTGAGGACATCCTGCACCTGGTTGAAGCCTGACACATCTTAAGTCCTTAGTAGCCATTAGTGGGCTGGCTGATTGATTGGCTGATGCCTATATTTTTCATTGAAATACTGTCTTTTGCCCTCCTTTCACCTCTAATCTCATTTAGAGAGCTCTCCAAACTGATCTAATTGGCCTTGTAGTATTTTATGCTGTATAAAACAGCATTTAGATGAGCAGGATAGCCTAGTGGTTGAATGTTGGCTCCAGAGTCAGAAACTGTGCCTCAGTTTCCTTATCTATGGAATGAGGATAAGGAAATTATCCCCCTCATAGGGTGGTTGTGAGGATTAAACAAGTTCCTTAGAAATTCCAATTTCCATAGAAATTCCCCTCCCCCCCCCCCCATACTCCCAATCTCATGTTAGCTTCTAATCTACACAATCCATTTTGGAAGCTCTGTTTATGAAAGTCAGGAGTGGTTTTGGCTGCAAGAGCAATGCCCAGTTAAAAATGCCTTGAGCAATAGGGTTATTTTTCTCATAGAACAAGGACTCTGGAGGTCATTATTGGTGTTGGCACAGTGCCTCTAGATTAGAATCTCAGTGATACTGTTAGTATTCCCTCAGAATCTCAGGATGGCTGCAGCAGCTCCATGCATCACATACACAGCTGCACTCCATGACATGGAGCAGGTACAGTCTCCAGTGCCTCTCAAGGAGAGGAGTATCTTCCCCCAAAGCCCTCAACAGAGATGTTGAGTTCTGCTCTCTAGAACTTGTTTCCTTGGCTAATTCTGGGAGAAAGAAAGGCTGGGAAACTGAGCCTTAGGCTATTGGTAAAAAGTGAAGGGGGTTAGGAATGGCTTTGGGTGGCCACTCATCACCTGCCACCCTGCTTTGGGGACACATAAGTTGTTCTCATCGTAGGATCAGGAGAACTAAGCCATGGAAAGATGAACGAGCTGAAATGTGCAGGCTCTAACTCCCATTCTCAATAGTTCATTGAACAAATACTTGCTGAGCACCTGCCCCCAGCCATGCACTTTGCCAGGCCCCAAGTATGCAGAGGTGAACAAAACATCTAAGGCTCTGTCCTTCAGGAGCTTGCTAGGACCTATTTGGCCATCGTGTGGCTGTGAATATAAACTGTCCCTTACTGCACACCCACCATGTGCCAAGTTATACTCTCTGTATGTTACATGTAAGTCACTTAATACAACAGACCTTAACACAACAGGTCTTGGGCAGCCTGGGTAGCTCAGCGGTTTAGCGCCACCTTCAGCCCGGGGTGTGATCCCGGGGGTCCGGGATCGAGTCCCACATCGGGCTCCCTGCTAGGAGCCTGCTTCTCCCTCTGCCTGTGTCTCTGCCTCTCTCTCTCTGTGTCTCTCATGGATAAATAAATAAAATTAAAAACAAAAACAAAAACACAACAGGTCCTGCCGCATTTTACAGAGGGGTTATGAAACTTGCCCAGAGCAGATAGGCTGTGGGGTCAGATTTGACTGTCCGCCTGACTCCAAAAAATAAAATATTCTGTACCTAAAAAAACCCACAGTGATAGACATATGACCTATCAGGGTTATTTGCTATTCTTAAATTAAGTTGTCATTATAGAATTCCAACTAGATTATTTTCAGAATGGCTTTTAAGATGCTATTGATCCTGTCAAGCTCACTTTGGGTTGAGTGTGTGTGTGTGTGTGTGTGTGTGTGTGTGTGTGTGTGTGTGTGTTTAAAAGCCTGATTGAAATTACCTTTGTTATTTCCTTAGTGATATCTGCTGTTTAAAATACTTGATGAACCAGCTGCACCCTGGGATACTGCTGTCTTTTCTCACAATAGATTATTAACCCTTCCCTTTATACCCTCAGCCATTTCAAACTTTCATTTATATCTGTGTTCACATCTTAGAAGAAAAGCAAAATAAACCCAGCTTCCAACTTGAGATCAGTGCTCTGCTAATTGTGGGTGCCCACGTTGATTCTTGCAGGAGTGTTCCAGACCCGAACTATTTATGGTGATGTGTGGGCTGCCTCATCTTTATCCTTGGATGATCCCTTTTGGAGAAGGGAGAGCAATACCTCCTTGCAATTTAAAATTTATTCTCCAGTCTCTTAAAATATCGACAGAAACTTGAATTCATTCCAGACTTGACCAAGAGTCTAAGCTACAACTCTTCACATAAATGATCAGAGATGCCCCTGCAGGAATTACCCTGTGACTTGTTTGTAGACTGTGTACTCCAAACAAGTAGGTGAAGGATGGTCTAGGTCATACCAACACCTTAGAGCCACAGTGCAGAGGCTTTCTGCCGATCAAATAGGAGTATAGAAGGCATTTGCTTTATTGTCCAATGTAGCACACCCATCTACAATCTGATAGGCAGAAGAGGAAGACTGATTTGTTCTGTAAGGTAAACCAGATGGCCTAACTCGTCTTTTTCACATTTCCTCCCAACCAGGTTCCCGTTGTTTACTGCTGTGTATCAGATCTGCTATGAAGGCAAACCCGTTCAAGAGATGTTGTCTTGTCTCCAGAGCCACCCAGAGCATGTATAAAGTGGCTGGTGCAGCGTGTTGGGGAACACGCTGCCTTTCTGATCAGTCTTTTCCATTCAGATGGAAACAGACTGGGCAACACAATGTTCGCTTGACCATCATCTCGTCATGGGTGCGGATGAATTTTTACCAGTTCATTTTTGAACTGCAAGAAGCAGTTCACTAGCTAAGATGTGGTGGGCAACAAATAGACACATGTGTGAGCGTGTGAGTCTGCGTTCATTTCTCATGCTGTGGATGTTTCTATGAACCAAAATTAAAGGTCCTTTTTAAAAATTTTGAAATTTTCCCACCGTGGTAACTTAGAAGGATGGGAATGAATCTCAGCTAAATTTTTTACATCAGCTCCATATGCATTTGAGTGAAGGGTTTTTTTTTTTTTCTTCTTCTTCTTCTTCTCATTCTCTTAATGTTAAAACTGAACCAGCATTAACATGGTAGAACAGAGGCGTGAGTGTGTTCAAAGATCAACATACTGTAACTTAAACTCTATCTCAAAGCCAGCATAATTAACTACTTTGATTGTGGGTTGGTCTTTTTTTAACAATTAGAGATTTTTAATTAGATGATCCACTTATGTATCTTCCTCTTTGCAGTTTTCTGCATTTTTAGCCTCTTCTCTCTTTATTAGCTGCCAGAATGTGCTTCTCCTAAAGGCTCAGCAGTGGCGGAAGGCAGAAAATGCATCTGGGATTTTCCTGCTGTGACCAGAGTGTTCTACTGATTAATGACCTTTGGATGATGCTTTTTGTTAGGTAGTCCTTTTGTGCAAACATTTCCTGTAAGCCTCACAGATCCACTGAGATGGGACTCCTATTATTTCCTCTTTTGAGTTGTAGTCACTGGTCACCTGGGGAGTCGGGGCAGAGCTGGGTGTCAAGTCCAGTGTTCCTCCACCCCACCAGGGTGCCCAGACCTCACGCATCACTGGGCTGACTTGACCCCCAGCTAATTGGCTGTGGCAGATGCCATGTGCAGCCTTTCCTGAGTCCTTGGCAAGGCTTCCTGCAGCTGAGATTTGCATGGGTTGTTGCCTAGATGGATGCCACTCAAAATGTCATCCTCCCATCAGCTTCACTTAGAGTCTCTCATAAATGCAGGTTCCCAAGTCCCACTCCAGAGCTCCAAAGTGGGGTAAGGTATCTATTCTTTAATATGTCTTCCATGTGTTCCTGATGCTCACTACAACTTGAGAACCACTACTTTAGAAATTTTACCTACATTGGCATTTCTCAAACCACATGCCATAGGAAATGAGCATCCTGGGATCCCATGGTTGTTCTAGGTGTTCTCTGGTAAGGCCAAGTGCGTTTGGGGAAAGCTGCCTCAGCACACCCCTCCTGAAGATGTAGAGTGTATCTTAGCATATCAGTAGAACGTGTCGAACCCAGTGAGTTCCAAATACATTAGACTATGAAGATTCTTTTTGGCAAAGAAACTTGCCAAGTTCTCAAGGGAACACTGCTCTAGGCTGAGGTGACCCGAGGACAGCTCAAGCATACCCTTCACTCCTCGGAAAAGTTAGGATGAAGAACTACCTACCTGTGGTATTGTTAGCTATGAACTTTTACAGTTCAGGCCTGCAATGAATCTTTGATGAAGCTTTAAGGTGACACTGTCAAGTACAACCAAGTAGATGTCAACCTCGCTGAAACGCACATTATGTCAAATAAGTGCTTTTAATTCTAGAATTAGAATGGGAATTACTGTATCTTCTTAAAAGAGATTGATTTCAGGACAGCATTATAGTTACCTTACATAGCACTTGGTAAGTGTTAAGGGAATATATGAATGTCACTTATATATTCATGGATTTTCAGTCACTTTGTGAGATTTTGACTTTTTTTTTTTTTTTAATTTTTCAGCTTGGGACTTTTTTCCTTCTATACCTGAAATGATTGTAGAATAGATTTTTGTGGGAATTTAAAAAACTCAATCCAAAACATTCTGGGGGAGGCATTTTAAATCCTCATACACAGAAGTATATGAAAGCACATGAAATCCACAATTTTCATTGATTTTAGTGCCACTGTTAATCAATTTTTGCTTGTCTCATGATTAATCTTTTTAAAAATGTGTACATAGATAACAAAGTGTTACTTTTAAAGATACTTAAAGGGCTGTAAGCTAATTGTGGTATCTGTTAAGTGGGATAATTAGATGTGAAGAGTTAGGATTTTGTTTTACATATATTCTCATCTGCATTCAGCTTCCTACTCTGAGTTTTGTACTTGACTGTTTTTTCTTTATGAGTGTTCTCTTGCCAATCTGGTCTGCTGACTATATCTTTTGAACATACTTCTGATATCCTGCATATTATGGAAAGAGGCAAATTTTATAAGTTTGTGCTCTGCTAATTGTAGATATTTATTACTCTACGAGTTATCTATTTTTGTAAGCCTGTGGTCCATCATTTATTTTAATTCTCATTTCTTACTAATTATGGTAATAGGGAGGGAGACATCTAGAGGAAAAGCCTAATTTGTACTACTTCAGCCAATCTGTGAATGTAAAAACTTCACTGTTGCCTTGCTATAATCCAACCTACTATAATGTGGAACAAATATCTGTCTTGAAATCCATCCTAGCAGGTTGAGTTGAGCTAAACTCCTTCTGGTTTTTCATCTAACTAAAACATGGCCCCATGGCATCAGCCCACGGAGTGATGAGGTGCCTGTGTACAAAGGGATCTTTCGTTTTTCCACCACTTCTAATCTAAGAGCCTTTTACTTACATGTGTACTGTATCTGTTTACAGACTGTAGGTGGATATAATTTAAAGGCTTGATTTAATAAACATTTAATGCCCCAAACCTGTGCTACTGGCCCTTTTTTTTTAAGTGGTTCTCTCTCTTTTTTTTTTTTTTTTTTTTAAGATTTATTTATTTATTTATGATAGACATAGAGAGAGAGAGAGGGGCAGAGACAGGAGGGAGAAGCAGGCTCCATGCCGGGAGCCTGACGTGGGACTCCAGGATCGCGCCCTGGGCCAAACGCAGGCGCTAAACCGCTGAGCCACCCAGGGATCCCCTGGCCCTTTTTTAAAAAAAAAAAATAATCAGCTTAGTTAAGAGTTTATCTAGCTCAGCTCTTTTTTTCCTGAATTGTGTTGCATTAACAAAAACAAAAAGGTAATTTCTAAAAGAAAGATTTCATCTCTAATCCCACTCCTCAAACACGTCAATTTCCATTTGTCTTCTTCCCATCGCTTGATGACATTTTTATATAATCATAATCGTAGGGTGGAGGCCTTCCAGTTCCAGCTACACAGTGGAGTAATATATTTGAAATCCACACTACCACCACCTCAAATACCTAGTAAAGCTAGTAAGATATGACCAGCATATATAACCAGATCTAATCTCACAGGAATGTGAGGGAAATGCCCAGGAGGTTAAAATAGTTAGGGACTAACCAGAGCAGTAAAGTCACTGAGTGGTTCTGTGGCTTCCAGAGGAGGGTGTGGAAACCTCTCCATTGTCTGAGGGTTTAGATTGTAAAGTCAGTGCTAGAACAAGAGCTTTCCAAGGGCTACCCTGTCAGGGAAAGAAATGGGCTAGAAAACCCATGGATAGGGACAATCAAGGAAGGGGTTCCAGTGGAGAAAAATGTGTCTGCTGAAGACTTACGATCATGAGTCCAGCACCATCAACAGGTTTTGGGTTTGAATTTTGATATCCAGAAAATCACAAACAAAAAGACAAAAAAAGGAACATACCCACTTTGGATCCAAGCTGCACAGGCTTTCCAGAAGTAAGGTCCTATTAAATATGCCCTTTAAAAATTAGAAAATAGGGGATCCCTGGGTGGCTCAGCGGCTTAGAGCCTGCCTTTGGCCCAGGGCATGATCCTGGAGTCCCAGGATCGAGTCCCACATGGGGCTCCCTGGATGGAGCCTGCTCTCCCTCTGCCTGTGTCTCTGCCTCTCTCTCTGTGTGTCTCCCATGAATAAATAAATAAAAATAAAATATTAAAAAAATAAATAAAAATTAGAAAATAATGGCAAAATAACAAGTGTTGGCCAGGTTGTGGTTCTACTGCTCTGGTTGTCAGTTCCCTCCTAGAATTTCATTTATTTATTTTTAAAAGATTTTATTTTTAAGTAATCTATACCCAACATGGGGTTCAAACCCACAACCCCGAGATCAAGAGTTGCACGCTCTCCCCACTGAGCCAGCCAGGTGCCCCTGGAATTTCATTTTACATAAACAAATCTATACTCTCATATGCTTACCCATTTTTCAATTTTTCTTAAGATTTTATTTGACAGCATTGAGAGCATGGCAAAGAGAGAAGGAGAAGCAGTCTCCCCACTGAGCACAGAGCCCAATGTGGGCTCCATGCCAAGACCCCAAGATCATTACCTGAGCCCAAGGCAGACCCTTAACCAACTGAGCCACCCAGACTGCCCCCATCCCCATTTTTCTACACAAAGTAGAGCTTACTAGATATAGTGCTCTGCATCTTGCTTTTTTCACATAACATTCCATCTTAACAGTCTTTCTTATCACCTGCTTGTTTTAAACTGCCTTTTAAAAAACTTTTTATTTTGAAATAATTATAGGTTCAAAGGAGTTGCAAAGGTAGTACGGAGAAGTTTCACATCCCCTTTACCTTACTTACCTGACTATATCAACCCTTAGTTTTTGAAAGTGTATGTTAAAATAATAGTAGCAAAGTACATTCAGTACTATTCTAGAGCTTTGTATGTATGAATTTATTTAATCCTCAAAATTTGTCATTCCTCAATACAGAAGAGGGAACTGAGATACAAAGAAGGCTAAAGAACTTGTCAAAATCACAGAGATCGTCATTATTAAAGGTAGGATTTGAACTCAGGCAGTTTGCCTTAAGAGTTTGTTATACCACCTTCTTTGAGGAATAGCTGTTCGTAGTTTAGCAAAATCAATTTTCTGCAAATTTACACACATGTCCTATGTTCATGTGTGTATAAGATTTTATTTTTTTATTTTTAAAGATTTTATTTATTTATTCATGACAGACTCACAGAAAGAAAGAGAGGCAGAGACACAGGCAGAGGGAGAAGCAGGCTCCATGCAGGGAGCCCCACGGACTCGATCCCGGGTCTCCAGGATCACACCCTGGGCTGAAGGCGGCGCTAAACCGCTGGGTCACCAGGGCTGCCTTGTATAAGATTTTAGAATACTGTTCTAAAACTTCTTAAACTTTAAAAGGCTTTAAGTAATCTCTGCACCCCATGTGGGGCTCGAACTTACAATCCTGAGGTCAGGAGACACATGCTCTAGCAATTGAGCCAGCCAGGCACCCCTAAAACTTTCTTTTATAGACTTATTGAAGAATATGAATCTCTCATGTCCCTTAAATATCGGCATATTTTATTTATGACTAGTCCATAATTTATTGCAGATGAATATTTAAGTTGTTTTCTCCATTTCTCTTTTTATAATAATTGCTGCAGTAAATAGCCTTGCACATGGGTCTCTATGAGTAAATCTAAAGGGTAAAGTCCTAGAAGTGGAAATGCTGGCTCAGAGGCATGTGTGTTTCATATTCTGACAGACTGCCAAATTAACCTTCAAAAGGATGGCTTCAATTCCTGCCTCGGACTCATTTTCTTTTCTAATTACTTCCATAACCTCTATTAGGGATTCCTTTATAATAGAGACCTGCAGTGAACCAATAAATCCCAAAAATGTGCAATTTTGTATTCATCAAGAATTTAGAAGTCTCTCCTACCCATTTCACAGTAAAAAAGTAAAATTTTGTTCAAAACAACAATTTTCTTAAAGTAGCTATCTTAACTAACAGTTGTTAATAGTTGGTGGTGTTAAGGTTTATACAGGCACAAAATGGGTCATTAAGTTAGCCAATTACAAGGAATGTTGAAACAAGAAACATTCATTTAAAAAAATGTTTTTTTAGGGCAGCTCCGGTGGCGCAGCGGTTTAGCGCCGCCTGCAGCCCAGGGCGTGATCCTGGAGACCCTGGATCAAGTCCTGCGTCGGGCTCTTGGCATAGAGCCTGCTTCTCCCTCTGCCTGTGTCTCTGCTACTTCTCTCTCTCTCTGCGTATCTATGAATAAATAAATAAAATCTTTAAAAAAATTTATTTTTAAATTTTGTTTAATTTTTATTTATTTATGATAGTCACACAGAGAGAGAGAGAAGTAGCAGAGACACAGGCAGAAGGAGAAGCAGGCTCCATGCACCAGGAGCCCCACGTGGGATTCGATCCCTGGTCCCCAGGATCGCGCCCTGGGCCAAAGGCAGGCGCTAAACCGCTACACCACCCAGGGATCCCCCCCCCCCCAAATTTTTTTAAATACCACACATTCACTGTTTAAGCCAAATCCCAGAGGCTCTTGTTCAAAAAACAAGCTGAAAGGGGTTAAGATGCTCCTTTGAGAACATTCTGGGTTCCAGTGAACTATGACACGCCTGTCCACTAGAGGGCTCTCTTTCTAGGCTGTCGGTAGCCTGCAAAAAACCACATCACTCCTTTCCCTGTTCCTGTGATTTTTGGTCAAGCGTTTAGAAGGCCATGCATTTCTTATGAACTCAGCTGAGTTGGTGCTAGGCAGTTGTCCAGGGTCTATCTTTCATTTCAACTTCTAACTCAAAACCGACCACAAATTTTGATGCACAGCAGTTTTATTTATACCCTGGCCTGTATCCACTTACACATCCGATTTTTTTTTCCTCCTGGATCTCTTTCCCTTCCATGATATTGGACACTCACTTATGTCTGTCTTTTCAAAATTCCTCTCTTCTTCTCCCTCGTGTTCTGACACATTCTGACCAAAGCCGAAATATGCTTCCTGCTTTTTCTTTTCAGGAAAGATTGCAGGAACATACTGGGGGAAATACTGCCAAGGATGGGCCTTCCATGCTCTAAAGAAGTTTCAGCAAGGAGGACAGTATATAATGAAAGAAAAAACCTCTTTGCATCCTGATCTTCCCTCTGGGTTGCCTGTCCATTATCTTTGGAGGGGTCTGATTTTCATTTAGAGACCACTTCTTTAGGAAGCTAATGAGATGTAAGCTTCAAGGTCTCTTACTTGTGCTAGTCCCGTCCATGGCCCTGTTCCTTTGTTTCCTTAAATTTGTGTTCTTTTTCTTAAAGAGAGATCACCTCCTGCCCCCAAGTTATGGAAGCTGCTGGCCCCCGTAAAATGAGTCCACATCTAGTTTCAAGGCTTTGGAGTCAGGTGGAGATTCAATTTCTGAACCTGTGTGACTTTGGGCAAGTTACTTCACCTCTCTAGGCCTTTAATTTTCTTATCTGCAGTAGTGGCAGGTTTCTTGAGAAGTCAAAAAACACATGCTTTGCTTTTCACCGTTCCCTGCACACATTAAGAAACTTCAAGGGAGAAAGAATCTGGTAAGAAAAAGAAAAATCCATATTTGGTTTGAATTGCTTAGGGCCTTCTATAGGAAGATGACTGGGGGCAAGAGAACATTCTAGACTACAGATCAAAAGGGAATGAGGAGCGGAGGTGTTGTCTGGGTGAGGCACTTACGAAGTCAGAGCGGAGTGAAGGAGGTATCTATGAGGTACAGAAGGAAGGGGGGTGGTTCCGGGGCCCAGAAGCAACTAAATAAGATAAAATCAAAATGTCCATGGGAAGGCCTGGACAGAAGTTCACATTTCCTTTCTTCAAGGAACTTATGAATCTTGCATCCTGTTCCTTGGGATTTACTCAATCAGGGACCCGTTCTCATTTTCTTTCTAGCTTTACTGGTACAACTAACAATGATTGTATATATTTAAGGTGTAACTTTTATTCTAGGTACATATATATTGTGAAATGCTTACCACAATCAAGCTAATTAATGTATTCATTACTTCATATAGTTACCTTCTTACCATAGTAATGGTGACGAAAAACTGCAAGACCTACTCTCTTAGCAAATTTCAGCCATACAGTACAGTATTATTAACTACAATCCCCAGAACTTAATCATCTTATTACTAAAAGTTTGTATCCTTTGACCAGCATATCCCCATTTCCCCCTCCCAGTCCTTGACCACCACCACTCTACTGTCTGCTTCTATGAATTCATCTTTTTCAGATTCCACACCTAAGTGAGATCATACTGTATTTGCCTTTCTGTTTGGCTGATTTTACTTAGCATAATGCCCTCTGGGTTCATCCATGTTGCTGCAAATGGCAAGATTTCCCTATTTTCATGGCTGAGTAATATTCAGGTGTGTGTGTGTGTGTGTGTGTGTGTGTGTGTGTGTGTATACCACATCTTTTTATCTATTCATCTACTGACAGATACTTAGCTTGTTTCTGTTTCTTTGCTATTGTGGATAATGCTGCAATGAACATGGGGGTGCAGATGTCCCATTATATTTCCTTCAGATATATACCAAGAAGTGGGGTTGCTAGATCCTATGGCAATTCTATTTTTAATTTTTTGAGGACCCTCCATGCTGTTTCCCATAGCAGCTGTACATTCCCACCAACAGTGCACAAGGGTTCCTTTTCCTTCACAACCTCGCCAACACTTCTTGTCTCTTCTATAATAGCCATAGTAGTACAGGAGGGTGCTATCTCACTGTGGTTTTTATTTGCATTTCCTCGATGATTAGGCATGTCAAGCACCTTTTCATGCACGCCTTGGGTCCTGTTCTCATTTGATTCTGCAGTCAAAGTGTGAAAGCCATTGGGAGTCCATGTAAAACAAATTGTTGCAAATGCCCAGGAGAGTCACTTGAGGGCAGTACTGCACACGGGTTATTCAACCCACATCACTGAATAGCAGACGCTTGTTGAGGGCACATAAGGGGTGAAAGAGCTTGTCATTAGGACATTGGCTGACCCTGGGAAGTCAGGGAAGGCTTTCCTGAGGAGGTGACCCTTAAACCATATATTAGGATGCAGAATTGAAGAGGGGAAGGAGAAGTGTTCTAAGTAAAGGAAACAGCATGTGCTAAGGCCCTGTGATGGCAGAGGGCCTAGTGAGTAAGGGACAGATAGCATGGTAGGAGCTGAGAGAGTGGGACATGGAGGGAGATAAGGGCTAGAGCTAAATTTCTAGATTCTGCTAACATTTATTCAGAAGCTACTATGTGCCAGGCACTTTCCCATAACTTATTTTATTTCAGGTCATGGGGCATTAAATCTGTTTTACAGGGGCACCTGGATAGCTCAGTAGCTGAGCATCTGCCTTTGGTTCAGGTCATGATCCAGGGTCCTGGGATTGAGTCCCACATCGGGCTTCCCACAGAGAATCTGCTTCCCCCTCTTCCTGGGTCTCTGCCTCTCTGTGTGTGTCTCTCATGAATAAATAAATATTTTTTAAAAAATCTGTTTTACAAAGGCATGGCTACCACCAACCTTTCCTCCAGCCTCCTCTCCTCCCCCAGAGTGTCCCCTACTCCACTGGCCACTGGATCCTACTTTTCCCTCAATGCATAAGTCAATTCTCTCCTGCAGTTGAATGTCACTGATCTTTGTGTGCATGTGTTCTGTCTTCCTGACTAGATTGTATCTCCCTGAGCCAGAAAGTTCTGCTGATACCTCAAGTGTGTCCAATATCTAGCCCAGAGCTAATGTCTAGGGGACGCTCTGTTCCCCTTGGTTTCTGTCTGACAATAATGTTGACAGACAGACATAGCACAAAGACATGGTGATGTGCAGATGTCCATCATGGCCCCAATTCCGTACCCTACCCCTCCCTGAATCCACGCCCTTAGCCATGAGGCTCTACAGTTGGCATCTATTCCCCATCCCCCCGAATCAGTGCTTGCACTGTGACTTGCTTTACCAGTTCAATGCAGCAGAACTGATGGTGTGCAGGTCCAAGTAATATACTTATTTGTAAAATTGACTTTCTCCTGTACCTTTGCCCTCTTTAGTCTCCTTTCTAGGAGATTAAACATTTTTATTACACAAAATAGCTCAAATTCATTTATTTTTAACTGTAGTCTAATTTTCTGTTACGTGAATAAACCCCAATAGAGTTATCCATTTCCCTACTAATGGCATGTGGGTCATTTGGATTTTTTTTCTAATACAGAAAATAGTAGGAAAATGTTCCTATGCATGTCTTCTGTATATATTGGCAGGATTGGGCAGCCCCAGTGGTACAGCAGTTTAACGCCGCCTTCAGCCCAGGGCATGATCCTGGTGACCCAGGATCAAGTCCCACATCAGGCTCCCTGCTTGGAGCCTGCTTCTCCCTCTGCCTGTGTCTCTGCCTCTCTCTCTCTCTCTCTCTCTCTCTCTGCATCTCTCATGAATAAATAAAAATCCTAATATATATATATATATATACATATATATATGTGTGTATATATATATATATATATATGCAGGACTTTCTCAAACGTATACGGTGGTAAGTCACGGGGTATGCACACTTCAAGATTGCTGAAATAGCGCTAAATTGTTTTTCGAATATTTTGAACCAATCTATTCTCCGACCAGCTATACATGAGAATGCTCCCTGTTCCAGATTTAGGATCAACATTGTTGTACTAATTTTTGTAGTCTCTTTGCCAGTCTGATGGGTCTGAAGTGGTATCTGGTTAATATTTTAATATATGTTTCCCTGATTTCCAAAGAGGTGGAGCCTCTTTCCCTGTGTATATATTGGCCCTTCCGGTTTCCTCTTTTGTGAATACTCTATGATATCCTCTATTTTCTCATTGGGTTGTTTGCCTTTCTGGTTTTTTTAAAGATAGGTGCTCCTGGGCAGCCCCGGTGGCCCAGCGGTTTAGCGCCACCTTTGGCCCAGGGCATGATCCCAGAGTCTGGGGATTGAGTCCCATGTCGGGCTCCCTGCATGGAGCCTGCTTCTCCCTCTGCCTGTGTCTCTGCCTTTCTCATAAATAAATAAATAAATAAATAAATAAATAAATAAATAAATAATCTTAAAAAAAAAATTGCAATTCTGTTTAGCAAAACTGATGGGATGGCTCTCTGGAAAGGGCCCACATGTCCCTTTTCTAAGGAATTGGGGTGTGATGGCCAGTTCCGCCTTCTGCTCTCTGACCTCCCTTTCTGATGGGGTGTTCAAAGCTCTGTCGACAAAGATGGTCTATGTTTCTATGAAAACACAGCTGAAGCCCCTGCAAAGGGCCTGCTGCCAAGGATGCACTAGTTTTTCTTGGTTCATTTTCAGTATCCAGCTTTCAAACTTGCTCTGCAAGGAATGGCTACCACTTTCAGCAGTGTTTACCCAATAATGGCATCTCCGTTGCTCCTGCCAACAGATTAAATACAGGAAGAACAAACATCTTGGGCAGACACCCGGGTTTATCTCTTTTTAAATAAACCCAATCCTGATTTTATCTTCGCTAAGGAAGCTGCAGCAGCAACAAGCAAAAACCAGACCTCATTCCCTCCCCCTGCTCATCTCTCTGGGGATTCGCTCCCTCTCAATGGCTTCCTAATGTGTGTCTCTGTCCCTGTCACATCACTGGGATCTCAGGGCAATAGCCATGGTATCCACCTCACAGGCCAGAGTGGGCGGTAGGGCTCCACCTTGCATATCTGTGAAAGGCTTTACAAGCTCGCTGGGGGGTTGTCTCTGTCTCCGGGGCATGTATAATCCTGCTCTACATCTGTGTCACCTAGCGTCACAGGGATGTCCCAGCCCTGTAGCTGAGGCCACTTTTCCCAGTTAAAGGAAATAGGAGGGAGGGGAAGGAAGATATGTTTGTCCTGGACATCCTGTCATTATCCAAGTCACAGACACTTGTGAGGGCTCTGAATTTTCTGTCTACACTATTTTCAGCCACCTCTGAGGTGCTATGCTTACTGAAAGGAATGACTGCAAGAATCAAAGGTCCTGAGGTTCCTGAAATCCACACCGAGCAAGGTGCTTATGGGTGTCAAATAGCTTCTTGGGTTCCCTCCACGGGGAGCTGAACTGCTAAGCTGTTCACTTCAGCCACTCTCACACTGGGCCAAGGAACCCTGCTTTGTTTTCCAGGTACTAAGTGTTAAATCTCCCATGTATGTGATACTCCTCCTAATTCCAACTCCAGGACATTGCCCTATTATTTACAGTAGACTCCTTGGAGGTTTTTAATCCAGTAGAGAGTTCTGGAACCTGGGCAATTCAAGGTATGAGCCTCAGTCTGACAGAGGACAGATCTTGTCTGACTCAGCATTTTTTTTCTTTTTTAAGATTTTACTTATTTATCTGAGAGAGAGAGAGGAGCAGGAATGAGAAGGGGGGAGGGGCAGAGGGAAAAGTAGACTCTCTGCTGAGCAGGGAGGCTGATGTGGATGGGGCTCGATCCCAGGACCCTGAGATCATTACCCGAGCTGAAGGCAGCTGCTTAACCAACTGAGCTACCCAGGTGCCCCTGACCCAGCATTTCAAAGCTCTTTCCATGGGGCTAATTCTGTATCAACAGAAGCCAGCAAAATATGCCCAGTGGTGCGAGACCTGGGGCCTGCCATCCGCAATTACTCGTGTTTTGATCTTGGCTAAAGATTTTTGCTTCATTTGCTGGTACACTGCCTCTCTGATTACATTACAGGTCTGCACCCCTGTGTGCATCTGCGTGTGTGTGCACATCCTTTGCAAATAACAGCCTGTGCTTTTCTTTCTGCCAATCCCTACCTACCCCCCTATCATGCCCTTCTAATTTTTTTAAAAACTGGTTTCATTCCTTTAAATTAGAACTCCAATAAATAATTCAGTAACCTGAGCCTGATGTTCCTGCTTCCTGGAGGTGGGAGCACGTGCATGATACTATTTGCTGGTGATTTCCACCAAAGCGTGTTGAGCCATTTGCAAGGAGATTTGTCTTCCCTTCAGAACAACCTACCACAACTTCTGAGAAGTCTCTGATGTCCTTTGCGCACCCCAGCCTGTGTGCTCCTGCATGAGCTCCATTGACAAGGATTTGATGTGAACACCATTTTTTTTTCACTTTGGTGCTTGTATCTGCAGAAGAGTCTGTGTTCTTGTCAGTTCAGAGGGCTGACTTCTTTGTTGGCTTCTGTTACAGAACCTTTTCAAACAACAGCCTGAACAGTGTGTGTGTGTGACAGAGACACAGAACATGAAACAGTGTCCCATGATTTCATTTGTTCATTCTGCCTAAATTTCTAGGTCTTTCTTCTCTCCCTTTGCCTCCCCTACATGACACTATCTCTCATTCTCCCTCTTGCTTGTCTTCATTTCTAACCACCACATCCAATCTCACTCTCCTTAACTGACCTTAATATAGAACATTACATATAATTCCAAACTAATTGAACTTACTGAGTTTTAGTGTTCTGTTTTAAATGGCAGCAAAATAGAATAATTTGTCTTTTTTTCCATTAAAGAAGGAGAAGGGGTGGTAATTAAAATGCTTTCTTTTCTCAAAAATTTTAATACCATATATATGGTCTTCTTGTAAAAAAATTTTGATCATCCTATATGATCCCACTTTTTTCATTTTACATTAAATCAAGAACATTTTCCCATCAAATATTCTTAGAAAATGTATTTAACTATTTAAAGCTGATGGCATTTTAGTGTTTTTTTTTTTATTTTAGCATATACAACTTAATTATAGGCATTTGTTGAATTGCCAGTACTAGAATTACAGGGCTTAAAGGGTATATTTTAAAAGCTCTCAATAAATATAACCAATTGTCATGCAATCCTGCAGGTGGGCAGCCCATCTAGCTGGCATTGAGCAATATCTTGGAAAAATACAACTGTTATTGTTATTGTTGTTAAAATACACTTATTAAACTGTCCATTTAATAAGTGAGAACAGTATCTTGATATTTTAACTTGCATTTTATTGATTACCAGTGAAGTCAAAACTGAGAGATAATAGCATTTAGACAAAGAAAGAAGTTTACTTGTAAGAAATATGAGACACTCAGAAGGACCTGCTCATCAAATAAAAAACACACTGGTCGGGCAGCCCGGGTGGCTCAGTGGTTTAGCACCGCCTTCAGCCAGGGCCTGATTCTGGAGACCCGGGATCCAGTCCCATGTTGGGATCCCTGCATGGAGCCTGCTTCTCCCTCTGCCTGTATCTCTCTGTCTCTCTGCCTCTCATGAATAAATGAATAAAATCTTAAAAAAAAAAAAAAAAACACTGGTCATTAAGTCAAACACTGCAAAATTACCAATGTGATTGAATTTACAGTTGATATGTTCATGACTGAAACCCAGTAATTTTCTTACAGGGCTATCATTTCTGCAAAAATTGTGGCCAGTCTCCAGACAGCAGCATTGCAAAAGTCAGGGATAAAATTGTTTGCAATAAGCAGTCAGCAACTTACAGAAAATGCTCAGGTGTGTTCATTTATTTGGAAGACTAAAATTAGACAGGGTTGAAAGTGTTTATTGTCCCTTAACCATGGGACGTAAAGGATGTGCATAAAATAAGATCAGGTCTTCTTTTTGGAACTGCAAATTTCTGTCTTTTGCCCTATTTAACTTTATTGAGGTTCACTTGTTTATTGAGTTTTACTTGCTGTATGTTAAAAATCCATTGCTGGATATTGCCAAAAAATGTTTCTTGTGTCAGGGTGCCAAGGTGGCTCAGTTGATTAAGTGTCTGACTCCTTATTTCAGCTGGTTTGTGATCTCAGGGTTGTGAGATTGAGCCCTGCATCAGGCTCATGTGCTGGGTCTGGAGTCTGCTTGGGATTCTCTTTCTTCCTCTCTCTCTCTCTCTCTCTGTCACCCCATCCCCTAACACATGAGCTTTCTCTCTCTTAAAAAAAAAAATACATTCCTTATATTTTCTTGTAATACTTTTTAAAAAAAAGATTTTATTTATTTATTCATGAGAGAGGCAGAGAGAGAGAGAGAGAGAGGCAGAGACACAAGCAGAGGGAGAAGCAGGCTCCATGCAGGGAGCCCGACATGGGACTTGATCTCAGGTCGAAAATATATATATATATTTGAGAGCAAGAGAAAGCACTGGCAGGGGGAGTAGCAGAAGGAGAACCCCGTAACCATGACCTGAGCTGAAGGCAGATGCCTAACTGACTGAGCCACCCAAGCAGCCCTCTTGTAATACTTTTAATAGTACTGTGGGTTTATAATTGTGCTGTGGGTTTTTTGGAACGATTCTGACTGAAAATCATCAGCAATTCCTATCCACAATTCAAGCTCACCTATTGGTAGTGGCAGATTGGTGGCTGAGGGCCAGAGACCTGGTGAAAACTAAATTAAGGTGAACGAAGTAAGGAATGGGGACAGATCCTGAGGGATAGAGTTGAGTGGGTTTGTCATGCTCTTCTGATGACAAGGAATACAGATTTTCTTAGGCTACCTATTCCAGGTACTATTACTCTGTAACAAATTACGCCAAATTTTGCTGATTAAGCAACAACCATTTTATGATCTCATGGATTCTGTGAGTCAGCAAATGTGAGCAGGGCTCAGGCTGAGCAGTTCTCACGGTGCTGAAGTCACTCAGTGGTGCTCAGCTGGTAGATGGGTTGGTCTGGATCCAATATGGTGCCTTGGTGGGGATGACCGGATGGCTAGTCTCAGCTGGGACAGTCTACTGGACAGCCTACACGTGACCTATTCAGATGGCGGTCTCAGAGTTGTCAGATTTCTTACGTGGTGGCTCACACTTCCTTGAGTGAAGATCTCAAGACAACAGTTTGGAAGCTGTATGGCTTTTCTGACATAGCCCTGAAAGTCACATGGTATTACTTGCACTGCATTTTTTTTTTTTTTTAGATTTATTTATTTATTGGAGAGAGAGAAAGAGAAAGAAACGGGTGAGGGGCAAAGAGAGAGGGAGAGAGAGAATCCTCCCCGCTGAGCCTGGAACCTCATGTGGGACTCCATCCAGGGACCCTAAGATCACGACCCGAGCTGAAATCAAGAGTCAGCTGCTTAACTGACTGAGCCACCCAGGCACCCCACTTGCACTGCATTCTGTTGGCTACAGCTCACGGTCAAGGAGAGAGGAATTACAAGCCAGATCCCAATGGGGGAGTGGTGAGGTCACACTGAGGAGAGAATGTGAGATGGAGATATTTTTGCAGCTGTCTGTAGACAATACAATGTACCCTACTGCTAAGAAAATGAGGATTTATTATAAAAACACAACGACTACAATTAGGAAAACACTAGAATGGAAGCAGGGCAGGACTAGCATAGCTGGTCTGTGACTGTGTGCAGATCTGCTTGGGTCCCTGTCTGGCTCACTGTCTTCCTCAATTTCCTTTAGTCCCTACTCTTCCCTCAACCCTCTCCAATTCTCCACCTGTGACCTACCACAGCCTCTCCAGCCTTATCATGCTTTCCCCAACATGTCTTAGTTCAAATTCCTGAGAGAGACTCTGATGGGCTCAGCTCATATTCCTCAGCAGCTGCTGATCCAGTCATGGGAGGAGCTGGTGCCAGCTGGAAGTGAAGGGGGCTGGGCAGATCACATTGCCATTGGTTTTCACACTGGGTTGCACATTTAAATTACCTGGGCAGCTTTCAAAAACCATACTCGGGGCAGCCCTTGTGGCCCAGTGGTTTAGCTGCCTTCAGCGGAGGGCATGATCCTGGAGACCCGGGATCAAATTCCGCATCAGGGTCCCTGTATGGAGCCTGCTTCTCCCTCTGCCTGTGTCTCTGCCTCTCTCTCTCTCTCTCTACCTGTCATGAAAAAATAAAATAAAATATTTGAAAAAAAAATACTCATGACATGGGTCCCATCCCTAGATGTTCTGGTTTAATAAGTTTGGGATCACAAACTTATTGGGATCAGGGATATTCTTTAGCTATATGGTACTCATGCTTCTCCCACAATTGGGGAGCGCTGCTGCTGGCTGTGATATTCTGGGAATGACTCAAGTATGAACACAAACTTGCCCAAGAGTATTGTTTACCACATAGGGAAAGAAAAACAGGTTTTTCTTGTTTTTTTGGTTTTTGTTTTTTTGTCTTTGAGTATGTGTTGTATTTTTTTTTTCACAAATAAAATCTCAACGAATTTGCAAGCTGAGCTAGAAAGCAACCCAGAGACAACCAAATATGACATATCCATTTATAGACATGGAATAGGGTGACCAGTTCATCCCAGTTGGCTTGGGACTGTCCCAGCTTTAATACTGAAAGCCCCACCATGTCCTCAGGGAAATCTCTCAGACCTGGGCAAACCAAGACGGTTGGTCACCCTCTATGGAAACTCTATACCCATTAGCAGTCACTGTCCATTGTCCTCTGCCCTCAGCTGCTGGCATCACTTATCTACGTTTTGTCTGTATGGAAATGGCTGTTCTGGACATTTCACATATATGGAACCCTACAATAGGCATAATGTTTTGTGTTTAAGATTTTTATTTATTCATGAGAGATGCAGAGAGAGAGGCAGAGACATAGGCAAGGGAGAAGTAGGCTCCCTGTGGAAACCCGAAGCAGACGCGATCCAAGGACCCTGGAACCGGGCCTTGAGTCCAAGGCAGGCGGTCAACTGCTGAGCCACCAAGGCATCTCTAGCATAATGTTTTTAAGGATCATTCATGTTGTAGCATGGATCAGTACTTCATTTCTTCTTATGGCTGAATAATATTCTATGGCATGGCTATACCACATTCATCGGCTCATGGACATGTAGGCCATTTCCTCTTGTGTAGCTATTATGAAATATGCTATAAACATACATGTACAGGTTTTTGTGTGGACATATGTTTTCCATTTTCTTGGGTATGCTCCTAGGACTGGAATCGCTGGGTCTTATGGTAACTTTAACATTTTGTGGAACTGCCATATTGTTTTCCACAGCAGCTATGCTATTTTGCAATCCCACCAACAGTGCACAATGTTCCAAGTTTTCCACATACTTACCAACACCTGTTATTATCTGTCTTTTTAATTATAGCCATCCTAGTGAGTATGAGTAGTATCTCATTACAGTTTTGATTTGCATTTTCCTGATGACTAATAATGTTAAACATCTTTTCATGTACTTATTAGCCATTTGTAATATCTTCTTAAAGATATGTGTATTCAGATCCTTCATTTATTTTTTAAAGAAAGATAGGGGACAGAGGGAGAGGGAGAGAGAGAATCTTAAGCAGGCTCCGTACCCAGCACCCAGCATGGAGCCCAACACGAGGCTTGATCCCATGATCCTGAGATCATGACCTGAGCTGAAATCAAAAGTTAGATGCTTAACTGGCTGAGCCACCTAGGTGCCCCCCCACACACTCATTTTTAAGTTGACTATCTATCCTTTTAATATTGAGTTGTAAGAATTCTCTTTTTTAAGTTGTAAGAATTCTTTATATATTTTAGTTACAAGTCCCTTGCCAAATACATGATTTGCAAATATTTTCTGCGATCCAGTAAATTTTCTTTCTTTTCATTTTCTTTTTTATTTCTTTTCATTTTCTTGATTGCATTCTTGGGATGTGAAATTTTAAATTTTGATTAAGCTCTATTTACCTACCTTTTCTCTTCTCACTGTACTTTTAGTTTCATACCTAATAAACCATGCCTAATCCAGAGTCATAAAGATTTAAGCCTATGTGTTCTTCCAAGAGTTTTGTAGTTTTAGCTTTTGCATTTAGGTCTTTGATCCATTTGTGTGAAGTTTTGTATATGGCATGAGGTAAGGGTCTACTTCATTCTTTTGCATGTGGCTATCAAGTTGTCCCAGCACCATTAATTAAAGGGACTTTTTGCCCCACTGAATGGTCTTGGCATCTTTGTCAAAAACAAACTGACCGGGATCCCTGGGTGGCGCAGCAGTTTAGCGCCTGCCTTTGGCCTAGGGCGCGATCCTGGAGACCCAGGATCGAATCCCACATCGGGCTCCCGGTGCATGGAGCCTGCTTCTCCCTCTGCCTATGTCTCTGCCTCTCTCTCTCTCTCTCTCTCTCTCTCTCTCTCTGTGACTATCATAAATAAATAAAAATTTAAAAAAAAAAACTGACCATAGATAAATGGGTTTCTTTCTAGACTCTCAATCCTTTCTTTCTCTTTCTTCCTCTTTCATTTATCCTTTCTTCCTTCCCTCTTTCTTTCCTTTTTCCTTTAATTAAAAAAAAATTTAAGTACACTCTACACCCAACATGTGGCTTGAACTTATGATCCTGAGATCAATAGTTGCATGCTCTACTGACTGAGCTAGCCAGGTACCCCCTCGACTCTCAATTCTATGTCATGATCCATGACATACCCAATACCAACACTCTCCTGATTACTATAGCTGTAGAGTAAGTTTAGAAATAGAAAAGTGTAAGCCCTCTAGAATAGTTCTCCATTTTTTATTCTTTTGGTTATTCTGGGTCCCTTGAATATCTATATAATTTTTAAGGTCAGCTTGTCAATTTCTTCAAAAAAGCCTGCTGGGACTTTGATAGGGACAGCATTCAACCTGTAGATCAATTTGGAGACTACCGCCATTTCAACAATATTAAGTCTTCTAAACTATAGTCGTGAGCTATCTTTCCACCTGTTTAGGTCTTTATTAATTTCTTTCAGCAGTGTTTTGTACTTCAAATGTACTAGTCTTGCATCTCTCTCTCTCTCTCTCTCTCTCTTTTCATGAGAGACACAGAGAGAAAGGCAGAGACACAGGCAGAAGGAGAAGCAGGCTCCATGCAGGGATCCCGACATGGGACTCGATCCTGGGTCTCCAGGATCAGACGCTGGGCTGAAGGTGGCGCTAAACTGCTGAGCCACCAGGGCTGCCCATAGTCTTGCATTTCTTATGTTAAATTTATTTCTAAATTTTTTATACTATTATAAAAATTTTTGGAATTTTTTTCTTAGTTTCATTTTCAGAACATTCATTGTTAGTATATCTAAATATTTAGTATATAGATTTTATGTCTTGCAACCTTGCTAAACTAATGTTTTTTAGTTTAATAATTTTTAGCAGACCTTTTGTAATTTTATACATATAAGATCATATAATTTGCAAATAGGTGACATATAGTTTTACATCTTCCCTTTCAATCTGGATGTCTTTTATTTCATTTTCTTGACTAAATGACTTGTCAGTTAGTTAAACGTGCAATAGAAGCTATGAAAGCAGATATTGATGAAAGATTGATGAAAGCAGATATTCTTATCTTGTTCCTGATTTTAGGAAGAAATCATTTTTGTCTTCTGCCATTAAACATGATGTTTGTTTTGTTTTGTTTTTATCAGGTTTAGGAATTTTCCTTCTATTCTTGGTTTATTGAATATTTTTATCATGAGGAGTGTTTTGTCAAATTCCTTTTCTGTATTTGTTGAGATGATCATGAGGCTTTTCCCCTTTTATTCTTTTCATGTGATATATTACACTGATCAATTTTCATATGTTGCCAACTTCCCATTCCTGGGGTGGAATCTCACTTGGTCATGGTGTACAATTCTTAATGCTGGATTATACGTACTGGTATTTTGTTGAGGATTTTTAAATCTATATTCATAAGAGATACTGACCTATAGTTTTCTTATGATGTCTGTCTGGTTTTGGTATGAAAGTAATACTTACAGAATGAGTTGGAAAGGGTTCCCTCCCAGTGTTTCCTTTTTTGGAAAAGCTTATGAAGAATTGATATTCATTCTTCAAATATGTAGTAGGATTTGCCAGTGAAGCCATCTGTGTGTAGGACGATTTTTGTGGGTAGTTTTTTGTTGTTGTTTTTTAATTACTAATTCAATCTCTTTTCTTGTTATAAGCCTCTTCATGAACATTCTTTTTGAATGGGTGCATAGGACTGTATCAGATAGAAGGCCAGTTCTTACATTTCTTTTGGGAGGACTGGACACGAAGAAGGCAGACAGGGGTTAAATTCACTCACTCGTGCAGGTGTTCTTTTAGAATACTTATTGACCACCTCTGGTGTGTTCTGTGCTAGGTCCTGAGGCTACCAAAGCAAAGACAGCCACAAGAATGACTCTTAGGAATAGGAGTGGACAAGTGGATTTCAGATCTCAGTCTGCTTTATTCCCTACCACATGTGAGAAGAGATCCAACTGTGCTTACTGTCATCTGGGCCTTTCTTAGCTCCCCACAGCACTACCTTGGACTTCTCTGTCACTTTCCCAGCTACCAAGCACTTCCATTTATAAAATCTCATGACAGTAGATTCTTAAGGACAACTCAGTAAAGTTTGTTATTTTTGCAAAAGGTGAGAAAGCCAAGGTTCATAAAAAGCCAGTATGAATTCAAACAGTTAGGAAGTCCCTCTCCTGTACCAGCTCCAAGTGAGTGAGGTCCTAAGAGATTAAAGATGAAATGATGATGAGTTCCTTGCCTTCGAGGATTTCTGAGTCTGAGACAAAGAGAGACAAAGAGAGAGTTGGAAGTGCACTTAAGTATTAGAAGTCTCTGATGGACATCTCTGCAGGGTGAAATGGAGGCAGACTAGGAGAGGCTCAGAAAAGGGCTCATGTAACCCATGAATGTAATCCATGAGCTGTAGCTGGGAAAAGCTTGCCATTGACCAGGAAGTCACAAAAATCCTTCGGAACTAGAGAGACCATATGTCCTACTTTCCCCAGAATAATCCCAGTTTCCTTCTGTTATCCCAGTTTAAATGTCAATAGCACCCTCTTTTACTCTCAAAACACCCATGATATTTGATATTTACATAGCTTCAAATTATTTCCTTAAAAGATTACTATAATTACAAAGGGGGGGAAATGGTAACTTTACATGGAGAAATCTGACAGGCACTTAACCCAGTGACTGGTTAACATCATCCCTGTGGGTTGTGCCTCCAGACAGATGTGCTGAAAAAGATACAACAGTTGTGCTTCTGTGGGATTCTTGTCAAAAATACACAAACCGAACCTAATCACTAAGAACCATCAGACAAACCCAAATGAAGAGACAGTCTACAAAACAACTTGCCCATATATACTTGAAAAATGACAAGGTCACGAAAGACAAGAAAGACTAAGAGACTATTCTAGATTAAGGAAAGATGACAAGTAAGTGCAATCCATAGTATAGGATTAGATACTATGTGGGGAAAAAAAGAACACTAATGGGTCATGCAGTGGAATTGGAATAAAGTCTGTAGATTATAGTACCTCTTATCACTGAGGAACATCCTTGGGTTGAGAATGGATGATAAGGGGCACCCGGGTGGCTCAGTGGTTGAGCGTCTGCCTTTGGCTCGGGTCATGATCCCATGGGGAGCCTGCTTCTCCCTCTGCCTATGTCTCCACCTCTCCCTCTGTGTCTCTCATGAATAAATAAATAAAATATTTAAGAAAAAAAAGAGAATGGATCATAATTATGTGGTCTTACTCTCAGAACCCAGTGGGAATCTGCCATGTCCACTCCTAGCCTGCAGAACTTCTGGGTAGTGCCAGCCCATTTACACCGTACCTCTGAGGTGCCTCTGATCCTTTGGCACCTTCCTTACCTAATGTTTGAGGACTTAGCCAAGGAAACCACCCCTCTGCTTTTCCCAACAGTCAAAAGTAAGATTCTGAAACAAAAGAGAAAAAAAAAAAAAAACGGGAGAGAAGTTGGCCATTCTGTGGTCATTTCAGCCTCTCTGTCATTGGGTCAACAGCTCTTCAGACCCAATTTTCTGGCCAGGTTCTATGTGATCTGCTAGCTAAATAGTTATTGGAGAATGTACATTGGCCTCTCACCTGGTTTACAGGTGTCTTAAAACAAAGTAACCTCTCTTTTTTAATAAGAATAAAATGTGCGGACATTTTGGGCAGGCTCATAATTGGGCATCCCCTCGAAGTGATGTTCTTTAGATCTCTGCCTAGCAAGAGTGGGAAGAACTGATTTTCTATTCATATGCAGGCACGAACAGTTCAACTCACTGTGTACACTGCTGCTGGCCACAGGATTCTGTGAACTTAAAACATTAGCAGAAGAGATTTCCTCCCATGTCTGATGTTCCTCTTTCTCTAGTAGTCTGCTGGGCTTTTCTGAATCAGACAGATTATTTTTAACATCAATTACAAAATTATGGTACTCGTATTATTCAGCTTATCACTTACAATTATCTTCTCTCTGAGCCATGCTTCACTCTTGTATTCATTTTATTTTATTGGATTCTCCCCATGAGCACACACTGCAATGTGTAGTATTTCCTTGGACACGACCCTACCTTTGAAAAGTACAGAGAATTGTGTAATGTGTATATGCGTTTGAAATGCACGTAAATGGTAACTTGACTTCAGCTGCCTCAGAATTACTTGGAGAAAAACACAGATTCCTGGGCCCCATCCCAGACACTGACTGCAGATCTGTGGGTGGCTGGAGAGCCTGCATTCGTAACGGGTTCCCTGGGGATGCTGAGGCTGCCGGGCGGTGGGCCGTACTTTGAATAGCACTAGTTTAGATCTCCTTCTATTTTTAAAGTTTAATCATTCAACCTTTTATTTTCAAGATCTGTCCATATTATTGTATATATCTTCGGTTCCTTCATTCTAGCTGATCCAAGGACTCCACGGTCTGCCTCTCTTCACCAGCTTTCTTCTCTACTCTCCTGGTAATGGACACCATCACCCTTTTTCACACATAGGATGTTGCAGTGAATGTTCTCACATGTCCTTGTAGCTGTAGGAAGAGTTTCCCTGAGGCTTATACCCAGGAGTGGGGAATGCTGGACTATCAGTATGTATTTGCACATCTAATTTCTCTAAGGACTTCCAGACTGCTTGCTTTCCAAGATGATCAAACCAGACCACTCCCATATGTGATGAGTCCATAAACTTCTCGGAAGACATTAAGTGTTTTTAATTTAGATAATAAAAGAAATCTGTCAGTGCCCATAAACAGCAAGATGAGAAGCAATATTTGGTTTCAGAATTTCACTTGATTGACACCGCATGCTCCGAAACCACTGGGCAGAGATAGGTCTGTGCCGGCAAGCAGTCCACACACTTGAGTGCACACAAAGGCACACACCCACATGCGTGCACCCAGCCCTGAGGCATGAACTGCACCAGCACAAGCAGAAACCATTTTTATTTACCTGTTTTCACTGAATGTTAGCTCCCCACATAAATCAGAGAATGATAGATCATCCAGGTCCCTTGATCTGCCTCTGATTGCTGCTCTGTGAAGCACATGGAACCAAAGGTTGCTCCAGGGTTGGGAAGAGACCCTGAACTCGGCAGGCTCAACCAGCAGCTTTGTAGCAGTGGCCGGACAACCCATTGTCTAGATTATCTGATCTCACTCGGTAGGATTTGCTTTCCTGTTGATACCTGATGTTCTCAACAACAAGCATAAAAATAGAACCTTCACAACTAGTCCAGGACTTGAAAATTACCAACAAAATTGTTTAGCAGATGCCTTTGTTGACCTTACATATATTTTTAAAAGGTATCCTTTTCTTACAAATGAAGTTAAATTGGGCATTATATTCAAATAATCCAGTTTTCCTTTCTAAAGGAGTAAGACAGGGATTAGTGGAGGGATGGTAATTTGGGCAGTCCTCCAAACAACAGATATTTGTGTTAATGTACGGATATTATAGTTCTTTGTAATTCAGATCTGTCATGAATTATGTTTGAGATGCTGTGGCCAATCTAGGTATATTGAACTGCTCCCTGGAAAAAACAATCAGTTGATTTGGAAAATAGCAAGTAAAGAGACTTCAGAAAAGGAAAAATTTTCAAATGTTAGAGTACATAATCATTCATTCAAGTATATATGAGGGTCTTTGAATTGATGTAGTATGTCATACTGCTTTTTGCTTCATCCACATTTTATAAAATCAACTATTAATTTAAAAACAAAAATCTCAAAAATCACACTTATCAACCTTGCCAATGATCCCAAACTGGAAGAAAGGGCAAATTTAAAAAGGGCGTGATCCATATTTAAATGATTTCAACACATCAGAATGCTGAGCTGAAACCCACAAGATAAAATGGAAACCACTGCTGTATTTAAGTGTAAGATAAATAAACCCACAGAGGTACAGGACACCAGGTCCCTGGCATTGTCCCCATCCATGTGAAAAAAGGGTTGTTGCAGAAATCAAGTAAGAAGGACACAGTTTTCGGCTATACAGATAGGAAAGAGGAGTTATGATCCCAAGAAATAGCAGTCCCTGGTACTCTGACAGTTCCTGTCTTCTTTGAGACACTGTCAGCTTAGTGAGGTAGGGATCAGGTCCTCCTCGCCCTTAATTAGATCTCAGAGCCTGGCTGGCAGTAGGTGCCCTGTGCATAGTTGGTGACAGAATGAAGACATACTGAACTGAACACAGGGACTCTGTTGTCAGAGGGAATATTGAAAATTAAGATCCATCCTGAAGAAAAACAGGATGGTGAATCCTGGATGGGAGTAATTGGTGACAAAAAGGCAGGATGGATAGTGTGGGATGAACTTGATAGGATCTTAAGATATCCAGAGGGCAGTCTGGGGAAACAGTAGAACTGTGACCCCTGGTAGGGGGGCCAGAAATGCTCTCTTGGGTAAGAGAAGCAGGTTCAGGTTTAATGTAATAACCTTCTCAGGGTGATAACTGTCTGCCAACAGAAGATGGACAGCCTTGCCGGGCAGTATGTTCTTTCCTGCTGAAGAGTTCCAGCAGCACTTGACAGGTTGGAGAGGATCCCTCTATTGAGGGAGGAATTTTATTTCCCCCGAAATAGTGCTTATTAGGTTTTCTAAAATACAAGAAATTATAAAGAACACAACCACGGCCCCTAAGCCAACTCCTTTGGAAACTACCAAAGTTGAAGAATAAAATTATTGAAAAGCATTTCAAATGTTATTTTAAATTCTACTTGTTAAAGTTTAAACTGGTAGTGGAAATGGTGGTAGTTTTTAACCTGATGGAGCCTGATGCTCAATACCAGGACCCCAAGATCATGACCTGAGCTGAAGGCAGACAACCGACTAACCCACCCAGGCACCTCAAGCTTCTTGTTTTGTAGGGCCAAAGTTGGCATTCAAAAGCTGAAGTGTTCAACCAAAGAAGTTGTTTTAAGAAACATATGTGGGTTGCTTGCAGCCATCAAGGATTATATAGCCTGAAACGTCATCCCTTCTCAGGGAAGAAACTTCCAGAAAGAAATTAATCTCATTTATTGCTAAGCCTGCTGGGTTTGTTTCTTTAAACATAAATCTCTACAACTTCCACCCAAAGCTGTAGTTACATTCTCAGAATTGGGTCTATAAAGTAATGCAAGTCTTCTCTTAGGGTTGTAACCAGGGAGCCCATTTATCAGGGCCTTGGCTGTATACCTTTTGTCACCCAGTGGAGCACAGGAAGGGCAGCCTTTCTAGCAAGTACTCCAGGAGAACAAACTTAAGGCCAGGACTTCTTGCGTGTGGTGCACAGCTATTGATTTGTCAGCTCATGATAGCACTCCTCCCCTCTTCTGACTCTGTGTCCATCTCATCCCTAATCCTGTCCTCGCTCCTTAGGCCACAGTGGTTGGTACAGTGGTAGACCCCTGACTCAAAGCAAGACAAACCACATTATTCAATCTCTTACCACCATAATTGCCACAAAGATCCATTCCAAACTGGGCCAAGGCAAGAGATGCTAAAGATGGGAGCCTGAAAATCATGAATGGCCATGACGTCCCTACATGGCAGAAACCCATCCCAGGGAATGAAGACAGTACATGGTACAGCAGATTGTGTTTACAAAAAAATGGTCACAAAAATATTTCTCATCTCACATGCTTTTCTAGAACCTGGCTACTCCCTATTAAGAGGTGGAGTTTATGACTATCCCCAGCCTTTGAAAGTCTGTGGGCGTCTGTGATGGCCACCACTGCTAGAAGAAGCCAGAGTGATACTATCTGACTCTGAGGCCAGCTCACAGCAGCAATACAGCTTCCTCCTGGCTCTCTCTTGGAGGCTTGTCCTTGACATCTAGCTCTCGTGCTATAGGTAGCCACATGGAGAGAACCACATAGAGAGACATCTGGAGCCTAGCTCCAGCTGATATCCCAGGCAACAGCACTAACTTGCAGCCTGACTGAACTCTCTTAGATGGACAGCCTCCCTCCCCCTTAGGTGAGGCCTCAAGCTGATACCACAGGAAGCAGAAATGACCCTTCCCTTCCATGCCAAACCCTGTCCAAATCACAGATTCATGATCATAATAGATGACTTCCTTGTGGGATCCCTGGATGGCGCAGTGGTTTAGTGCCTGTCTTCCGCCCATGGCATGGTTCTGGAATCCTGGGATCGAGTCCTGCATTGGGCTCCCTGTGTGGAGCCTGCTTCTCTCTCTGCCTATGTCTCTGCCTCTCTCTCTGTGTCTCTCATGAATAAATAAATAAAATCTTTTTTTTTTTTTTTAAAGATGACTGTCATTGCTTTAAGCTACTAAGGTTTGAAGTGGTTTGTTACATGGCAATCCATAACTGGTATACACGGGAAGATGGAGAGTCACAGTGGTTTTTGAACTCTTAGTTCCATTGTCTAGGAGGCCTACCAGCACCTTCTGGAAACAATGAGAACCTTGCAAAATCACCTATTGTCTAAAGTCACGGGGTTTCTGTCCCTTGCTGTCAAAACAATCCTGATTAACACTGATGGTCATGATGAAGGAAGGGTTGTGCTCAAATAAGAAGGTTGTCTGACACCTATAGGTCCTAGTACTACTCTCCCATCCCAGGACACTAAATTATAGACTACTGAATTTCAGGATGAACAAAATTGTCCCACAACCCCCACTCGGCCTTCAAAAAAATCTGTAATGACAGGGTTGCCAACTTCAATTTTGTCACATTAGACCATTTTTTAAAAAATCAAATGCTATCTACTTTTACTATTATTATCTTACATAAAAAAGGATGTTTAAGGACACCTGGGTGGCTCAGTGGTTGGGCATCTGCCTTCAGCTCAAGTCATGATCCTGGGGTCCTGGGATTGAGTCCTGCATCGGGCTTCCCGTAGGGAACCTGCTTCTCACTCTGCCTACGTCTCTGCCTCTCTCTGTGTGTCTCTCATGAATAAATAATGTTTAAAAAAAGGATATTTAAACATTAAAAATGTAGAAAGAACATAATCTCAGAATAAAGAAGAGATCTTTAAATTGGATACATTTGGTATCATGCAAAATTTACCCTACTGATATTTTCTTTCTCCCTTTTTGCTATGGCATAGTGCGAAGTTTATCACAGCCAAGTATCAGTCCCTGAAACTTAGAGACTGGAAAGTTTGCTAGGTACCACAGGGAGGGGGAATCAGGGCTCAGTATAGCACAGTCTGCCCTCAGAGAACTAACTTTAAAGAACTCCAGCATTGGGTATACAGAGCTGGCTGACTTGGTGTGGCTGGCCCTGCCCAGTGTGTTCTTTTTTCCAGAGCAGTCCTTCTCCAGACAGACTTACATATTAATAGATAACCTTGTTTCATGAAGCAGTATTAAATATTATGGTCAGGTATGCAGATTGGAGAATCAGAAGAAAGTCAGGTTTAAATCTCAGAGTTGATTACTTTATTCAATATTTTATCTATCTCCTATCTGCCTATTTATCTACCATCTATTTAGTTATTTATTTAGAGCTTGGGTAATTTACCTCTTAGTTTTTCCTATTAAATAGGAATGTCTCAGTTTGAATTTCCCAGAAGTGGACCCTGGGACTAGGATTCTCTTGAAAGTGATATATTAGGTATTTAAGAGAGAAAACAGATGAACATATGGGAAGCAGAAAAGAAAAAAAGGAGAGAGGGAAACAAGCCATAAGTGACTCTACAAAAGAGAACAAACTGAGGGCTGGAGGGTAGGTGGGTGGGGATGGGCTAGATGGTGATGGGGATTAAGGAGGGTGCTTGTTGGGATGAGCACTGGGTATGGAGGTGATGAATCACTGAATTCTACTCCAGAAACCAAATTGCATGAATGTTAACTAACAAAATTTAAAAATTTTTTAAAGATTTTATTTATTTATTCATGAAAGACAGGGAGAGAGAGAGAGAGGCAGAGACACAGGCAGAGGGAGAAGCAGGCTCCATGCAGGGCCCGATGGCCCCTTGTGAGACACCATCCGGTCTCCAGGATCAGGCCCTGGGCTGAAAGTGGCGCTAAACCGCTGAGCCACCTGGGCTGCTCACAAAATTAAAAAAAAAAAAAAAAAAGAAAGAAGAAAAGAAAAGAAAAGAAACGAAATAAAAGAAAAGAAAAGAAAAAAAGAAAAGAAAAGAAGAGACATACCAAGAAGCATTCTTGGGAGGAAAGAAAGGAAAGGGAGGAAGGGGAAGGGGAAGGGGAAGGGGAAGAAAAGAAGACATACCAAGAAGCACTCCCAGTATAAACCAGGAGATTGGTCGGTAGGACAGGCAGGGGAAGAGGGCCGAGCTGAAGTGCAATAGCAAAGCTAAATCACACCGGAGGTCATTCTGGCTCACGTCCACTGGAGTTAAGAACTTGTGGGGGAAGGATGCTTGGAAACCATCTGGCATTTGCAACAAGGCTTCCTGCAGCCTAAGGCCATTTTAGGACAAAGAAACCAGAGACTCAGGTGCTGGCTGGGGAGCCTGTGTGCAGGCAGGGGAGGAGAAACCCAGGATGGTATGGAACACTGACAGTACCAACTAGGGTCACTACTTCATTTAGTTGTTGGGCCTGGCTCTTGGGCACTATTTAGTTTAAAAAGAAGAAAGAGGATAAAGAAAAGAGGAAGAAGGAAAGGAAAAAGAGATTCTCATGGGCATTTTGAGAAAAACTGATTTGTTTTAGGTGTCCTTGTAGGTAGCCAGGTCTGACAAGGAAAGGATTAAAATTCAAGTAATTTGGGGAAAATTCATGATACATGAGCATACTGAAGGCCTTGAAGTGCCTGACAGCAAATAAATTGTGTACCTTTGTTTAGCACGGCACATGCCACATGTTTTTTGATTTATCTAGTGCACAGAACACACCCTAGCAGCGACCTCCCTAAGCTGAATTCAACCCTTTCAGAAATCCTTAACCCATCTCAGAGCTGGGGTGAGTGAGATCCACCCACTTCTTCACCAACCCCCTCACTCCACCATAGTACCTGATGAACTGGATAGAGCTGTGCTCTTTGAAAAACACAGTGTTGGTTATTTAAAAAAACAAAACAAAACAAAACAAAACATTTTATTTATTTATTCATGAGAAACACAGGGAGAGAGAGGCAGAGACACAGGCAGAGGGAGAAGCAGGCTCCATGCAGGGAGCCTGATGTGGGACTTGATCCCGGGGCCCCAGGATCACGCCCTGAGCTGAAGGCAAGCGCTAAACCGCTGAGCCACCCAAGTATCCCCCAGTGTTGGTTATCAATTTAGAATTCTTTGAAGCATCTCTCCTGTGAATCGGCCATGATAATAATCAAGCCTTCTCTGTAGAGGGCACTGGAGGGATGCTGCAGGAGGACGCGGCTCTTCCTGCCTTTCCCAGAGTCAACCCAGTTGGCTCTATGGGTGTGAGGACATCTGACAGAGTCAGCCCCAGCCATGGGTCCAGAACACAGTCCTTCTGTGACATTGCAGCTTTGGCCTGGCAATAACCTTCCCATGGCCCATTTGACATGGAAACCAAGACTCTGGTGTAGCCAGCATGTTCTGAAGGGCTCAGACTCCCACAGCATGCTCCTACTACCTCTCACTGGGCTGCATTCTAGAGGTTGGCCTATAGCTTCCCAGAAGCTGTAGACCACCCTTGGCCTGGAGGAACCAGAAATTCTCTGCTGTCCAGTGGGCCGAACCATACCTTCTCCAACAAGATCTAAACATCTTCCAAGTTTGGCCTTTCTCAAAGATGCTCCCTCAGCAGTAGCGTATCATATAGTTTCCTTTTATCCTAGAGTTATTATATCTTAGTGAATACTTCTTTACGTAAAACATCCCCTATTGAGTCTACAGTATTCTTCTATCTCCTAGTTGAACCCATACTGCTACTTACATGAAATGAAGCTCATTTTCACAAAAGGAAAATGTCAAGAAAGAGCTGTCAGGATATTCAGTTCTGATTAAGGGCCAAAAAAAAAAAAAAAGTGTAATTGCAATTTTCAAATTAGATGAAGCTCTCTTGCCAGCAATTTGTGTTAAGTGCTTTTAGTAGAAAATAGCTGTTTTTTGAAAGGAGTCTAGATTCATCCTTCAGTCATTGGTCTGAAAGTGGATAAATCTAAATCACATTAAAAATAGAACGTATCTGGTAAGGGTCGTGTGTTTCATATGACAAAACTCAAAACAAAACAAAACCAGCCTCCTCCTCAAAACCTCAAATTGCCTTAACAATAAATGGACTATTTTGGCTCATATAACCAAAATATCCAGAGGCAAGGCTGGCTTCAGGAGCAGTGTGATTCAGTGCCCAAATGATGTCACCATGGAAAACTCTTTCCTTCAATTTTTTTTTTAAAGATTTATTTATTCATGAGAGATACAGAGAGAGAGAGAGAGAGAGAGAGAGAGAGGCAGAGTCACAGGCAAAGGGAGAAGCAGGCCCCACGCAGGGAGCCCGACGCGGGACTCGACCCGGGTCTCCAGGATCTCACCCTGGGCCAAAGGCAGCGCTAAACCGCTGAGCCACCCGGGCTGCCCTCCTTCAATGTTTTTAGATTTATTCTCATATTATACCAACTGCCCTTCCTCCAGTAGCTTTAGGCTCTCCTCTTGTATGGCAGCAAAATGGCCCCAGCAATGTCTTCCTTTCTTACTAGTCTGATTGGGTTATATTCCTTTTCTTAAACCAGTTAATATGGTGATTTAAGTCCATCAGGGCCCAGCCCTAGAACTGAGGGTAGGATCATTCCCATCTAAACCACGTGGCTGAGAAATAGAAATGGTTTCCTACTGGAAACCCAGGGTAATATTTTAAAGGGGAAATAGATGCTGAGCTTTTGTATTTTATTTTATTTAAGATTTTATTTTAAGTAATCTCTAAACTTAACATGGAGCTTGAACTCATCAACCCAAGATCAAGAGTCACTCTACTGAGTCAGCCAGACAGACACCCCTGATGATGAGCGGTTCTTAAAGATGACAGGTGTCATCTATGGACACGTGGTGAAAATAAAACAGTAGAATAAAGAATCTGTGGCTTCAACTGAACTTCCAGAACTTTGAAGAAATAGATATACCTTAAGGAAGAAAAAGCCGTAATGTGAAATCTGAGAAAAACACTTCAGAATGCCAGCCCTGAAAATCCTAGGAATCTAATATATCAGCATGTTTTAAATACACTGTAAAAAAAAAAAAAAAAGTTATTCACAAGGCCACCCCAGTTAATTTGGTGACTCTGTACAGAAAGGGCACTCCTGATCTTGAACTTGAATGCCAACTACCAGAAAATTTATCCAGATCTAAAATGCCTGCCATGTAAATGGTGCCGCTCCAGATAATGACTCCTTTGTGCAGTGCACAACTTTTACAGCAGTATGCAAAATACCTGTACATTCATTCCAAAGGTTCAAAATGCAAAAGGCAGGAATAATATATCTCCTTCCAATCCTAGTAGCTCCCACTAGGGGCAGTGTTCTCAGAGAATGCGAGCTTCCCAACATGTTTCCTTGTACTACTTCACCTCCTGAGTTTGGAGAAGATGGGGAGAGGCAAGAAGTGTCAAAGACAGCTGCAAATCAGATAAGCTGGTTTTCTTTCCAGTTTCAGGCAAGCTACAGCTCACTCTCACCGCATGTCTAAGGGAATGTGGCTAATGTGCTTCCGACAGAAACCCTAGGGCACAACATCTTTTATCTATTTAAAATATTTATGATCACTCATTACCGTAGTGTTAACATATATTAATATACAGGACATCCTTCTACACTGCAATGTGAATACCATTCCTTTTTGGTTCTATACATGATAAAATTTCCATACAGAAATTACTGCCTGCCCCCAGGATATTCGGAAATAGTTATCATTTCTTTGACCAAATGTCTACTGGCTTCCAAACTTAAATTTCACATAAGTGATTTGCTCCTTGCCACACTGCTGCAAAAATGAACTTTCTACAGCATTGATGTAATCATGTCATTCTCCTGCATAAAATACTTTAATATTTTCCTGTTCATTTCAGGTTAAAATCAGTAACTCTTGGCATAATTTTTAACATTAAAAAGTATAGAAAATGCTAAAATTTATTGAATTCATTAGCGAGGAAACCAGTAAGAAAGTAAATCTGGTTCAAGAAACATCTGAGGAATTGAGGTTTTATATAGACCTTTTTAAAAAAAGAAAGAGGGGCACCTGGGTAGCTCAGTGGTTGAGCGTCTGCCTTTGGCTCAGGTCGTGATCCCAGGGTCCTGGGATCAAGTCCTGCATTAGGCTCCTCGTGGGGAAGTCTGCTTCTCCCTCTGCCTGCGTCTCTGCCTCCGTCTGTCTCTCACGAATAAATAAAATCTTAAAAAAAAAGTTAGGATAAGTTTGCTAAATTATATACAAGGCTAATTAATGTCCTGCAAAGCAATAAACTGCAAACTTTGAAATTATCTTTTCTACAAGAAAGAATTTATTTGCATCTCTGCTAGACACAAATCTACTAGTTTTCATGGAACTTCCTGAAGTCTGAGTCCTTAATTAATAGTAAGTAGCCAGATCACACAATGGTACAATCACCTAGACAACTGTATAATCTTTGGGTGGGCCTCTTACTCATGGCTTTAGTATGACATTGAAAGCACATGGAGAAATCTACTTGGCTTTACTTCTAGGTTTTCTGTAATTTTCCCTAACTTTCTTCATAATATGACCCTCATGCACTTTGCCAAGCTCATTTCCTGCCACTTCTGAGGTTCTCCAGGCAAATGAGCTGGAGTGCTGTGCTCAGAACATGTTGTCTCACTTGTGCCCTTTGTCTTTTGCATAGGCCATTCCTTCTTCCTAAACACCCTTCCTCTTTCCACCCCATTCTAGTGCTTTCTCCCCTTCATTGACCTGGGTAATGTTTGGTTAACCCCGTGAAGGACAACCTCATAACTCAGCAGGAGGATCACCTACATTGAGGCTTTCTGGATCATCCGTTCTTCCCCATCCGCCCTGAGTTTAGGGGCCCACCTCAGATCCTCTCCTAGGCCTTGCATTCCTTCGCAATAACCATAATGGTGACATTTACTGAGCTGTTACTATGTACTTGACACTATGTCAAGCTCTTTATCTACTTGATTTCATTTCATTCTCCCAACAGCCCCACAAGGCAGGTACTATTATAACATCAGTTATAATATAACTGTCATAACTATGATATGTAATCTTATAACCTCTTCCATCATGAAAAAACAGAGGCACAGAGAGCTTAAGGAGCTGAGCCCAGGTCACATAGCTGATTGGTGGTGACATGATTTCAAAAGTGGGTAGGGACATCTGGGTGGGTCAGCTGATTAAGCATCTGCCTTCAGCTTAGGCCATGATCCCAGGGTCCTGGGACTGAGCCCTGCATCAGGCTCCTTGTTTGGCAGAGTCTGCTTCTCCCTCTACCCCTCCCCCTAATTGTGCTCTCTCTCTCTCTCTCATGCTCTCAAATAAATAAATAAGATCTTTATATACAGGGGAACCTGGGTGGCTCAGTGGTTGAGTGTCTGCCTGCCAGTCAGGTCATGGTCCCAGAGTCTTGGGACTGAGTCCTAAATTGGGCTCCCCGCAGGGAGCCTGCTTATCCCTTTGCCTGTGTCTCTGATAAATAAATTAATAAAATTTTTTAAAAAATCTTTATAAACAAACAACAGACATAACCTGGTAGTGTGACTGGAGAGTCGAGACCTCAGTGACCACCCTGAACTGTGAACAGTTAACCACTTGTTTCTATCCAGGTCAGACTATGAGATCTAGACGCAAAGCTTCTCTTTCATCTCTCCACAGGGCTTGGCCCTGACTAGGGTTGTTTACCATTTGTTGACAAAATATAAAAGCTATTGTTGTAGGTAAACCTTGTTTCGCTGGAAGCGTTCCACAGTCTTCTCTGACCGGAAGCAACCATACCTTCACGGTGCCAATGCTTAGAGGCAGAACACCAAGAGGAAGGAATTCCTCATGGACCCGAATGATTCTTCTCATGCACAATGTCCTATTTGACCAAGTTCTTCCCAGGAGTGTACAGGAAAACTCAATGCAATTAAATTGTGTCTCACTGGAAATGCAATTATTCTGTGATTAGGACAGAATGTTCTCTGAAGTTCATGGTAAGACAGTCAAATGTAGTTTATTGCAAACTGGAGTCAGACATCTCCTATTGAAAACATTTCCAAAATTATACCAAACAGGCAATTCCATTTTTAATCAACTATAAAGAACAGACAAAACCAATCTGTGTTGATAGAGGTCAGGATAGTGGTAGCCCAGAGGCAGGGGTGATTGAAGGGGGGTGCCAGGGGACTTTAGGGGAATGGAAATGTTTAGTTCCTGATTTGAGTGCTGTCACACAAATGTATTTAATTTGCAAATATACGTCAAGCTGTACACTATGAAATGTGCACTTTTCTGTGTATTTCAATAAAAATGTTTAATTATACTAGATACAGATGGGAAACTGGGACAAGTATATATGCTTTTCATTCAGTTTTCTAGAGAACATATCAGAAGAATTGCAAGGAGGTTAAACCTGGGGTAGCTAACTAAAACACCCTCAGGGCTGAGTAGGAGACATACACAAGTAAGTAGTAGACTAGGAGGTGGGGGACACCTCTCTGTAAGGGGCAGCCACCACTCGTCTCGCTCTACATTGAGACACTAGTTATTGCAGTGTTTGAATGCTCACCCAGTGGAATCAGCCCTTCCAAATCATCAACAGAGGAAAGAAATCCACATCTTTATGAGGATTCTCCAACATTTTAAGTATCAGCAACTAGTCTTTCAAAACTTTATTTTTATTTATTAAAGATTTTATTTATTCATGAGAGACACAGACTGAGAGGGAGAAGCAGGCTGCATGGAGGGAGCCCAATGTGGGACTCCAACTCGGGACTCCAGGATCACGCCATGGGCTGAAGGCAGGCGCTAAACCACTGAGCCATCCAGGGATCCGCTTCAAAAATATTTAAACACTGTATGGGCCACATGAAACACATCTACAAGCCTAAGTCCTGCCTGTTGACCACTGGTTTATGAACTCTGTAGTAAACAGATAAAGCAGTATATGGAGTATCTCTTTAACTCTATTTTGCAGTAAACGTTGTCTAACTCTGGGAACAGTCATAGTGGCTAAATGCTCCTGGCTCGCAATGTCTCACAGGGTACTCATTAGCCAGGGAACTCAATATCTCAATGGGCCTCACCTAACAAAGTATATTAGGCCATGATTCTGATAATATTGAGAACAGCAGTGGTGTAGTAGATGTGGATACTGCCCCACCCTTTACCTGGCTAGTGCACCCATGCCCTAAACTACTCTTGAGCTTTGGTGGCTGATAGGTCACACAGCTCCTCACCTTCCCCAGAGGACTGCCCTCAGAGCCACTTTGCTCAGACTCGCCTACCCCCTACATGAAAAGGCAGGGTGCCCAATGCCACTGACGGACCAGTGTAACAGTATGCAAGCTCAGTTTTCTTACCCTAAGGTGGGAAACTCCCTCTGCAGGGTTCCATGACATCAGGTTGAGGCTGGACTTTGGCTGAATTCACATCTTCTCTTTGCTTCAATCCCTAGCTCTATCCTGCCTCCTTTCATTCTTACAGGTTTTTTTCTGAGATAAACCTCAACAAATCACTTGCATAGGAGAATCCTTGGCTCAGGCTCTGCTTCTGGGGATCCCAACCAAAGGTAAATAGTTTAGAAGGAAGAGTTTGGAAGAACCGAGTCTTAGGCTGAGCCTTTACTAGTTAGGATAATTAATCTTTTGGGGTTCCAGTTTCTTATGGGCTTATTAATTAATTAATTCATCAGAACCAATGGTTCCACTTTTTAAAAAATGTGGCATGAAACTCTTGATCTTGGGGTTGTGAGTTCAAGCCCTGTGTTGGGTATCAAATAACTTTTAAAAAATAAAAATCTTTAAAAAAAAAGAAGAAGAAAACAACTCTGTCAACTAAACCAGGAGATTATGACTTATTTAAGTTTTAAATTTTTATTTATTTTATTATTTTTAAAGATTTTTATTTATTTGATAGAGAGAGACTAGCAGTGCACAAGCAGGGGGAGCTATAGAGGGAGAAGCAAGCTACCTGCTAATTGGGAGCCTGACGCAGGGCTAGATATCCCAGGATCCTAGGATCATGACCTGAGTGAAGGCAGACACTTAACTCACTGAGTCACCCAGGCAACTCTTTTTTTTTTTTCTTTTCTTATAGCTATCCATTGTTCCAGTACCATTTGTTGAAAAATTCCTTTCCCTGTTGGATTGCTTTGGTTTTTTATAAACTTATATGGACATAAATTTTTATAATTGATTTCTCTTATATATATGCAGAAAGAAAACATGTTTGTTCATACATATATATTTTACATATGTGTTGTACATGGTATACACATATATAGTGCATGCATATATAATGTAGATGTAATAAAATTCACATTTATAGCCTTATTCTTCTGAATTACTTTTCAACCTAGAGTCTTTATGTAAGTGATATTTATAGCTGATATTGCCCTCTAAGGCATCAAGAATGTCATATTCAGGATCTCTTAAGAGACTACTCCACTATTGCCTCTAGGCCTTTTTTCCAATGCCCTGACCCCATTTTGCAAGTTTTGATGTTGGTGCTTTCTAAATCTTACCATAAGCATCAATGGAAGATTTTCAGACAACAGCTAGGACTCATATTTCTCTTTCAAATGCCTCCTAAATGAGTTTTTGACCAAGACACTGAAGGTTGGCAGTTAACCAGTTTTACAACTAGGAATTATTACTAAATTGACAAATGTGTAGGCAGTGACAGCTACATCACAACTGCCATATGGCCAACAATGATTTTAAGCCACCTCTCTATTTCTGAGACGTCAAAATGTGAAAAAAAAAAAGTGTAATCCATTAGGCACTATTAGCCATTAGTTACCTATTTCTGAGATGTCAAAACGTGAAGGAAAAAAATATCTAATCCAGTATTATGTACCTAAAGCTCAGGTTTGTGCCTGCCTACCAGGTGATCTTTAGGAAGTATTTCTTGAATAAATAAATAGATTTTTTTTTTTTAATTTTAAAGATTCCTTTGACCTGCTATTTTCCTCTGTTCAGTAGTTTTGGCCTATAAAAATGTACCATCATGTTTTCCAAGCCCCAAACCATCCGCTATTTTAATAACTACAAAACTGCATTGTGGCAATTCTTGGATTTGACTAAATGCAATCTCAAGAGTGAAGGAAATGATGCATCAAATGGAGGTGTTTCAAAAAATAAATGAAAACCCAGAGCTTTTGAGGAACTCATGTAAGTGCAGCCTTAAAGGCAGGGTATTAAGTTACAGCTAAAACATTGGTGTACTTTAAAGAAAAACTTATTTCCAAAATCATTACTACTAGGTGTGTTTGGCCCGCTGACATCATTTGTTACTTTAAATCCAGCTTCTTAAAACTAGGATAGCACAGAATTTAAACCAACACATAGTCCACCAAAACCCATTAAATATTCTGTGTTGACATCTATCCAGCCTGTGACTTAATGTCAGATTACACATAATAAAATTTGTTAATAGGTCCTTCTACGATATTGATACTTGGTAGAATAATTTTATTTGGGCATAAAGAATCCTAGGGGTTTCTTGTCATATTTACAGAACTTTCCCAAAATACTTGGATATTGTTGTTTTTTTTTTTTAAGATTTTATTTATTTATCCATGAGAGACACAGAGAGAGAGGCAGAGACATAGGCAGAGGGAGAAGCAGGCTCCCTGTGGGAAGCCCGATGTGGGACTCAATCCCAGGACCTCAGTATCACAACCTGAGCCAAAGGCAGATCCTCAACCACTGAGCCACCCAGACATCCCGATACTTGGATGTTTCAAAAAGAAATGATCTTGTCAGTTTCCTGGCTTAGTATACTATAGCTATCAGATGTAACCATTAGGGGAAGCTGGGTGAAGAGTTTCTAGAACCTCTCTACTGACTTTGCAATTCCTTTTGAGACTTTTCCTAGTCAGTTTGGGCTGCTATAATGAAGTACCATAGACAGGGTGACTTATAAACAACACAAATTATTTCTGGAGGCTGAAAGTCCAAGATCAGTGTGGTAGCATGGTCAGGTTCTGGTGAGAGCCCTCCTCTAGGTTGCTAGAAAGAGAGCAAGCCAACTTGCTGACCTCTTCTTACAAGGGCACTAATCCTATTCATGAGCTCACTCATCTCCAAATACCATCACCTTGGAGACTTGGGTAGCAACTTATGAATTTTGGGGGGGGGGACACAAATATTCAGTCCATAACAAGATTATCATCATTTCAAAATAAAAGTGATTTATACGTCATTAAAAAGTAAAGAGATATTGCCCTCTGGAAAAGAGTACCCTTGCATTGATATTAGCATATTTATAAAGATTTCTTTTTCTTTTCTTTTTTCTTTTTTTTTTTTTTGAGAGAGAGCATAAGAGCAAACAGGGAAAGACAGAGGTAGGGGTAGGAGGGAGAGACTCTTAAGCAGGCTCCATGTTCAGCTTAGAGCCTGAGGTGGGGCTCAATCTTATAACCCTAAGATAACCGCCTGAGCTGAAATCAAGACACGGAAGCTTAACCCACTGGGCCACTGAGGCATCCTTTAAGGATTTCTTTTTCGGGGATACATGGGTAGCTCAGCAGTTCAGCATCTGCCTTTGGCTTCAAGGCAAATGCTGGGGTCCAGGGATTGAGTCCAGCATCAGGCTCCCCGCAGGGAGCCTGCTTCTTTCTCTGCCTCTCTCTCTATGTCTCTCATGGATAAATAAAATCTTTATTAAAAAAATAAAGTTTTATTGCTTTTATAATTTGTGAGCATGGAGTACTCACAGTAGACATTTCCTTAAACAGCTACAAGACTCAAAACATCCGATGACAATGTTCCTGAATATTCTTCATTATCAGAAGGAAATCTTACTCCATTTTTGGTGGTTCTGAGAGTTATGTTTTGGGAATAATTTCAGGAAAGGAATACATTTTAAACATCAAAACTACCATTTCTATCACTCTGCTAAATAAAAGTAAACTACTAAATTAAAATTGATTCTTAGCATGCATTTTGTCAAGTATTCTAGATCTCTTCCTGAAGGATTAGACAGTTATTACAATTTTATAAAATAACATTTTTACGTTTTTAAGATCAAAATATATCATTCTACAGCCACAAGCCATACACTATAATTTTATCTTTCCAGCACATGATATTACTGTAAATATTAAAAGACCTAAATAATTTTTTGACTGCAGGGTGGATTGCATTTTCCAAACTGGTCTTGCTGATCCTGTTAAAAAGATTCTGGAATTTTTGCTGTATTTGGAACACTACCTGGCTTTTGATTATACTTACCTCCTTCTTCATTTCCTTCTGCCTAATAAGTTATTGTAACTCTACCATTTATTTTTCTCTCCCCACCATAATAATGGCTAATTGCTGATAGGCTTAAGCACAATTTAGTAAATAGAATGAAATCACTAAAACTGGGCTTAACCAATGTATCTTGATAAGAAATATCAGTTCTTTAGTGACTTTTTTTTTTAAGATTTTATTTATTTATTCATGAGAGACACAGAGAGGCAGAGACACAGGCAGAGGGAGAAGCAGGCTCCCTGCAGGGAGCCCGATGTGAGACTTGATCCTGGACGAGGGATCACTCCCTGAGCCAAAGGCAGACACTCATCCACTGGGCCACCCAGGGGTCCCTAGTGACTGGTTCTTGATCCTTCAGTAACTATTTCCTGAGTACCTACCATGTGTCAGATCATGCTGTAGGCATTGAGGATACAAGGATAAAAAGAAAAGGAGAGAGAACTCCACAGGGAGACACAGTGTGTCCTACACAATAATTGGGGTGACCAGGTAACATATCCTCAAAGTAAGACAATGTTGAGAGTCAGAGGGGACATGAATAATATGGCACCTAGGCAAGACTCAGATCATCCCTGTTCCTAATGGAAGTTCATACAATGTGTCGTAGAAACAAAAAGGAATGACCCTCTGAAAAAACAGAACTGAAATAAAAATCACCACCCATTTCAGATCCCCCAGTGCTATAAAGCTCTGCTCTGAAAAATCATGTGCAACTAAGTTATTTAACGTGTAAAGAATCTTCATTCAAATGACTATTGTGTGAAAGGCATTTTTAAAAGCAAGATTGCCCAGTGTAATTTTTGCAAGTTGTATGGGCATTTGGATCTATCCAGAAGGTTAAAGATAATTTGTTCCTGGAACAAGTATGCCATAGATATATTCATTTCATATCAAAAGTTAATAAACCAGCTCTAATGGAGTAATTATTTGAAAGCTTCCATCCAAATCTCTTTTTCACCTACTGCTATTCCCAGCACTCTTTAAAACTGCAACCCCAGCTACAGCAGACGATTATATATGCTTCTCTGGTTTAAGGAGTAAATTAATTTTGCACGTAAGTGCCCCCAAAGATCTATATGAGAGGCAATTCTATTTTACGCTTTTGTTTTTCCAGAACAGCAATAAATAGTACAAGACACGGATATGAAACTACACCTTGCTATGCTTAAAATGTCAAACTCTTTAAAATCTACTTACTGAGATATTTCCAGCCCTAAAAGCAAAAGGTTTTCTAGAGGGACTTAGTTAGAACCCTGTAAAGTAATTTTTCTGAGTATGTCTTTAATAGCTGTGCCTATCAACAGATAGGTTTGTTTCCCAAAATCAGCTGCATGGGGAAAGGTGACTGCAGATACTTCCTATACAAAGGCGTTGAGAGGGAACAAAGTCCTGTTTACCATCCAAACATGCCACTTCATCAGGCAGATTGGAAATCACATTTGCCTGTATGTTGCAGATACCTGAGCAATAGGTTCACTGTGAAAAAAATACCTGATACACAATACATGATATTTTGACAAATTGGGCTGTTCCTGACCCAGGCTGCTGTAGGGAAGAGTATTGAGTTCATGTCCTAGCTTTGGGCACTCACCACTGAGCATGCTCTTACATCTGTAAGTTGAGGTTTTGGGGCTCCATGGTCTCTAAGCCTCCCTCCAACCTTCCTAGCCCAGTCCACAACGTTTTTTTTTTTTTTAAGATTTTATTTATTCATTCATAAGAGACACAGAGAGAGAGAGGCAGAGACACAGGCAGAGTGAGAAGCAGACTCCACGCAGGGAGCCTGATGTGGGACCCAATCCAGGGACTCCAGGATCACGCCCTGGGCCGAAGGCAGGCACTAAACTGCCGTGCCACCCAGGGATCCCCCCAGTCCACAGCCTTGAGACAACATGTCACTGGGAGCAGCTGATGAAACAATTTTCTTTTCAGATGAACTTTTGGGTTTAACTAGATGGTGCAGTATGCCAAAAAGGATAGGGGGAGGTGACAAAGGAGTAGATGCCATAACCCCTATCTGGATGCACAAGGCTCTCCTGCCTGAGCGTCCACCAGGGCTGGCCTTTTGTGGGATACTTATTAGCATAAAGATTCAAGATAATAATATAAAACCTCAGAAGACTCCTACAGCGTTGCCTCATTTCTCAACAAATAATCATGATTATTATTACCCAAAGAATAATAATTATTAGCAGTGATAATAAACTTTAGGAAGGCAAAACCAGGTCTTGTGGGGTCAGAAGCTTTTGTAATCTTGAGGGGCATCTTTTAGAAAGATAATACACAATTATAAATACAAAATTAGGCAAGAAATGTAAAGACCTTGGTAGGGGTCCTCATAGAGCTTTTAGAAGGATCTGTGCAATTGAGGAACTTATAGTGTAAGCATCTTTATAGTAAGTCTACTTCTGCTATGTGCTACTAATAGCCTTAGAATGTAAGCCCCAGATGGGTAGGGATATTAGTCTATTTTCATCATCTCTGTTCCCCTGCCCCACTACCCCATGCTCAGACCAGGGCTTGCACACAGTGACTGCTCACTAAATATTTGTTGCACAAGTGAACAAAGGATAAAAATGATATCTAACACTCCTATGTTCAGGAACTATGCTGAGTTTTTTTTTTAAGATTTATTTATTTATTTATGAGAGAGAGAGAGAGAGAGGCAGAGACACAGGAGGAGGGAGAAGCAGGCTCCATGCCGGGAGCCTGACGTGGGACTCAATCCCGGGACTCCAGGATCGCACCCTGGGCCAAAGGCAGGCGCTAAACCGCTGAGCCACCCAGGGATCCCTATGCTGAGTATTTTATATATATGAGCTCATTGGATACTTACCATGACACTATGAGATCATAATTGTCCATGGTTACTGTTAGTTGGTGGCAGGTAGTGGCTGTTCTCAGTGCTTTACAGTATTGATTAATATAATTCTGACAATAGCACTAAAAGGAAAGTGCTTTTATTAAGATCCTTGGTTTCCAGATAAGGAATCCAAGGCACAGAGAAGTCCATTGTTAATGGTCACACAGCTGGAAATGGCAGAGCTGAGATGCAAAGCCATGTATTCTGGCTTCAGAATCTGTGCTTCTGGGATCCCTGGGTGGCTCAGCAGTTTAATGCCTGCCTTTGGCCCAGGGCGTGATCCTGGAATCCCAGGATCGAGTCCCATATCGGGCTCCCTGCATGGAGCCTGCTTCTCCCTCTACCTATGTCTCTGCCTCTCTCTCTGTCTCTCTCATGAATGAATAAATAAATTAAAAAAAAAAAAAGAATCCGTGCTTCTGGCTATACTGCTACCTCCCAGATAAGGAAGGCTCAGAGGGCTCCAGTGACCAGAAATATTGAAATAGGCCAGCTTTTGTTCATGCTTGAAGTCAGTCCAAGCCTCTCACATTTGCCTATGGTATACATGCCTTGGATACCACAAATATTAGCTACCTACTAGCAAAGGAGACAAATGTGTCTCAGCTCAGCCCTTCTAGAATCCAGTCTTAGTTGAAACATGATAGGAAAGGAAGAACTGAATTGAAGTCATAATATAAACCTATGTGGGAAAAGGGGGGGAAATGTTGGGTGTCTTTCCATTCCCAGGATGGTGCTTTTCCAGGTTCTGGGCAAGTTATATCACTACTGTCACCTCTTACCACCCCCACTCTTAGCCCAGCCTGGGACCCAGCATGGTAAGAGAAACTCTTTCCCAGTCGGGGTACTTGACATAAATAGATTTTAAAATAAGATCAGAATATATTTAGATGATGGCCCACTCCCTCCACCACCATCACCAAATAAAAATCTTACTCTGATAATATCAAGGAACTTGGATTCAAGACCTATTTATAAAGAGGAATGACTGGGCCATCCAATCCAGGGAGTGTCATCCATTTCCTTGTATTTTGAAAACGTATTTAATCTTGTTTGAGGCTTTACTGCTTTCCCACTGAAAATTAAATCAGGACAACAACACGAAGGGGGATGCTGCTCGTTGCCCTCTGCATCTCCTCTCCACCCTTTCCCATCCTGCTCTGGCACCAGCCTGCCTGGGGTAGGGCTGTACAAGGCTGACTCTTTAGCCAATAGGGAATCTCAGCAGGTGGCTGGAGGGAGGAGAGATGGGTGAGACAAGGTCCTGGTGTTTATTCTTCCAACTTCTTCCCTGCAAGGTTGGCTCGTGCTGGCTGCTTCAGCTTTTGTAGGACAGCAGGGGCACCACCACCACTCAGCCTCTCCTGTCCACCCTTCCCCCAGGCCTATGAGCAGTCACAGCGCCACCTGGTCCTAACCCTGGGGAACTGCACTCTCCCGTAGGGTTTCCTATTCTTGTCGCAAAGTCCTAAATAAACAGTTCCTTTGCTAAAACTCTTCTCAAAATACCCAATCTCAGTGTGCCATCAGTTTCCAGCAGAGGCCCAGAGGTAGGGAATTTGGAAGACTGTTCCTCCTCCTGGCAGCTAAAGTGAGCCATCTGGGCCTTGGGTGAGGAGAGTGGAAGGGAGGGGAGGGGACTGGGTGCACAGCTGCCATAAGCTTCTGCCTCCTGCAGCCTAGAGAAGTACCACCTGTGGCAGGTGAGGCACTGGATCTTTGGGAGGATTAGTCTTAGAACCGAAACTGCTGGGGACGCCTGGTGGTTCAGCGGTTGAGCGGCTGCCTTGGGCTGAGGGCATGATCCCAGTCCCAGGATCGGTCCTAGGATAGAGTCCTGCATTGGGCTACCTGTGGGGAGCCTGTTTCTTCCTCTGCCTAGGTCTCTGCCTCTCTCTGTGTCTCTCATGAGTAAATAAATAAAATCTTAAAAAAAAAAAAAAGAACCGAAACTGCTTAAGGAACTCGAGCTGAAAGACAACTCTATTGGTTATTAGATAACTTTGCAAATAACACCACATATATAAGTTCATCATTAATGGAATAATTATTATTAGTGGAATAATCTCTCTGCTTTATTAAGTTAGCAACATTAAGATAAAAAATGTTAACATTTGGAAGTAGGAGTTAGTAAGGAGCTTTCTTTGCAGACCCTTCCCTTCCCTGAATGTCTCTCACAAAAAGTCTGTCATTAAATATTTGCAAGCCATCTATCTGGGGTTAATATTTAAAATATATAAAGAGCTCATACAACTCAATATCAAAACAAAGAAACAAATAATCCAGTTGAAAAATGGACCTAAACAGACATTTTTCCAAAGAAGCTATACAGATGGCTAACAGACACATGAAAAGATGCTCCATATTATTCATCATCAGGGAAATGCACATCAAAACCACAATGAGATATCACCTCACACCTGTTAGGTTGGCTTTCATCAAAAAACAAAACAAAACAAGAGACAATAAGCATTGGCAAAGACGTAGAGAAAGGAAACCTTTATATACTGTCGGCAGGAATATAAACATTGGTACAGCCACTATGAAATCCATATGGAGATTCCTCCAAACAAACAAAACAAAACTTTCAAGATCACAGCCCTGAATACTTGACCAAGCCAAGGAGAACTATAGTGAAACCATTTCTTGGGTATTTGCTATATGCCAGATTCAAGTCTCTTAACTTATCTATACTCACAAAAACCTAATTAGAAAGTAAGTACCATTATTATTTCCATTTTTTAGATGAGGGACCTGAAAGTTTAAGTAGCATGCACAAGGCAAAAAAGTTAATAACGGCTGTTTTGGTTGTCTATTTATTGCTGTGTAGCAAACCATCCCGACAGTTAGTGGTGCAAAACCAACGCCATTTTATCATGTCAGGGATTCCAAGGATCAGGAATTCAGACAGGGCACTACAGAGCTGATTTGTTTTTGCTCTATAATGTCTGGGAAGACTTGGCAGCGGGGTCTGGAATAATCTGAGAGTTCTCACTCACATGCCTGGCATCTGGCCTGAGATGTCTCTAAGACTGGGCTTACCTAGGATAGTAGTCCCGAGTGCCTAAACATGGCCTCTTCATGTGGCTTGGGCTTCCTCATAGCTGGGGGCCTCAGATAGTCAAACTACCTACATGATAGCATGGGGCTTCAAAAATGAGCATTCTGAGGAATTAGGTGAAGCTGCCTAGCCTTTTATGATCACAAGTCACATAGTATCACATCCATGCACAAAGTGAGACATAAGTGAGGGGACACAGACCCCTCATAATAGGAATATCAATTAATTTAGAGCTCTGTTTTAAAACTATTGCCGGGGATCCCTGGGTGGCTCAGCAGTTTAGCTCCTGTCTTCGGCTCAGGGTGTGATCCTGGAGTTCCAGGATTGAGTCCCACATCGGGCTTCCTGCATGGAGCCCGCTTCTCCCTCTGCCTGTGTCTCTGCCTCTCTCTCCCTTTCTTTCTGTGTCTCTCATGAATAAATAAATAAAATCTTTAAAACTATTGCCATAGAACACAAATTCAACCATAGCCAAGATATTAAACATAAGTGATGCTGTCTTGGATGCTCTAGACCAGTCCATCCATCAGCTGAACAATCTCAACTGACACTGCAAAGATCAAAGAAATCACCCAGCCAACTCTTGCTCAAATTCCTGACCCACAGAATCCAGGAGGTATAATAAAATGAGGGTTATTTAAGTCACTTGGTGTTGGGGTAGTTTGTGACATAGCAATAGTAACTGGATCACATGTCTTTATTTCACATAACCTGTATGGTAACCACTATTGCTTCCAGATTAGGAAACCAGGGGGAGAGAAATTAACTCACCTGGCACTGCCCAGCTAATAAATGGAGCCATAACCCAGATCTTTCTAAGTAAGCAGTTCCTATTCCTTCTACTATTGCACACTGCTCCTAGAGGGTGAGAACAAATCTAGATTTTTTTTTAATTTTTTTTTTTTTATTTATGATAGAGAGAGAGAGAGAGAGAGAGAGGCAGAGACACAGGCAGAGGGAGAAGCAGGCTCCATGCACCGGGAGCCCGACGTGGGACTCGATCCCGGATCTCCAGGATCGCGCCCTGGGCCAAAGGCAGGCGCTAAACCGCTGCGCCACCCAGGGATCCCACAAATCTAGATTTTAAAAAACTACAGAGAAGGGAGGTGGGCAGGGGGATGGGGTGATTGGGTGATGGGCACTGAGCAGGGCACTTGACGGGATGCGCACTGTTATGCTATATATTGGCAAATTGAACTCCAATAAAAGAATATACAAAAAAAAGTTTTCAAAAACCTACAGAATGCTAAAGATGCCCTGAGATGCCTCCATCATGCTTTTGTCTGGACCAGGCTTCTTCGAAGATTATTGATTATGAAAACAAATACCTCTCCCCCCGGTTCTAGGGCTAGACTCTAGTGGTTGTTTCTATGACTTCAGCCTCAGAAAGGTCTTAGGGAAGTGTTTATTTATACTTCCCTGGGTTTCATGTAGGACATGAAGCAGCTGGAGAGAGTGAGGTTCATGGTCACCAGATGGAATGCCACTTTGGGGCAGGGAAGGGACTCCCCTTTATTGCCCTCCCACAGACTGACTTCCCATCTCACTTAATGGTAGCCCCATCCTTCCTGATGCTCAGGCCAAAACCTTGGAGTCACTGTCAATTCTTCTTTTTCTCACATCCCAGCCAACCCACACCTAATCCTGTTGGCTCTATTTTGAAAATACATCCAGAATCCAATCACTTCTCACATCCTCCACTGCGACCACCAGAATCAAGCCCCTATTATTGCTCTGCTGGATTACTGTGGTCACCTCCTCACTGGTCTCCCTGCTTTCTGCCACCTACGGTCTATTCACACGAGTGGCCCTTCTAAAACCCACATCTGAATGTGCTCCTCCTCTGCTCAAAACCCTCCAGTGGCTTTCTTATCTCACTCAACAAATTCTGAGATCCTTGCTATGATCTAGGAGACTAGGATTTGTCCTCAGCACCATTCTGACCTCATTCCTTCTGTTCTCTCTTCCAGCCACGTCAGCATCCTTTCTGCCCTGAGATGCCTCTCCTTGGGGCCTTTGCTCATTTTGTCCCCTCTGCCTAGGGGCCTCTCTCCCATATCCTCCCATAGGCACAAACCCAATGGCTCCACTCAGATCTTTACGGTACATGCTGCCATTCCCAAGAGGCCCTCCCTAGCCACCTAGTTGAACAGCATACACTTCCTTTCCCCTTTCTGCCTCCATTTTTTTCACTTGTCACTGATCCCCATTCACGATTATTTTGTCTCCCTCTCTGGTAGGTAAATTTTATGAGAGTAGAGATTTTGTCTGTTTTGTTCACTGTTTTATCCATAGCATTTAGCCCAGTTCTTGGTGTGTAATTGGCACATGATTATTAGTAATATTGTTGAATGAATCAAATCAAAGACTCTCTTGAAAAATCTGATGAAAAGAAAAAAAAGAAAAATCTGATGACAGCAAAGATCTTCTCCTCAGATAAATGCCCTGACATGCATGATTTTACAGACAATTTCTGGGGGCTCCCAGGTCCCCAGAATCTGTAGATTAAGAACCTCTCTTTAGAATGACAGTTTAAATAACCAGGAACTGGGCCGCCTGGGTGGCTTAGTGGTTAAGCATCTGCCTTTGGCTCAGGGTGTGATCCCCAGGTCCCAGGATCAAGTCCCACATTGGGCTCCCTGTATGGAGCCTGCTTCTCCCTCTGCCTGTGTCTCTTGTGAATAAACAAAATCTTAGTAACTAACTAACCAACCAGAAACTCTAAGCTCTAACTTCTAAAGAGCTGAATGCCTATCTCTAGTAGATGGCAGTTAGACTCGAGTCACTAGTTAGATTATTCATATATAGAGTCAACCAATATTTACCAAGTGCCAGCTATGTGCCAAGGTCTGCGCTAATCCCTAGAGGAATAGAGGGACCTGTCCTTAAAGCACTCAGTACACAAAAAAGATTGCCAAGTGAACACCTAATTCTAACAAGGTCATTCCAACAATAGAGTATTATACACCATCTAATGATGGCATAAGAGAGGCCATGACTAACTCTTAGGTGGAGCAGGCCCTGGGGCAGGGTCTTGAAGCATGAATAAGAGTTTGTCTAGCAGAGACTAGGAAGAAAGGGCAATCCGGGCAGAGGGTCAACAAGCACCACAGCACCCACAAAGAGAAAGCTATGCATTTGGTCTAAAAACACAACTGTCTTAGATTTCCTGCAGAAGCAGGCCTGAGAAAAGGAATTGAGCATGAGTAGTCTACTTTGGCATCTGAAGGGAACATGAGAAGAGAATTGGGAAGTGATAAGGTGAAGGGATGGCAGCCAATAAAGAGGGCATTGTTGAATTAGTTATAGACTCTGAACACCTGAAGCTTAGTCCCTCGAGGAAGCTCCAAGAAATGGTGTGCAACACATGATTCAGAGTTCTCCCATCCCAGGGGCAAGGGATCTGGGGTGTGTATACTCTGATTCCTGAGAGGCATCCCTGAGGGCTATATCCAGCTCAATCTTCCCCTCACAGTCCAATTTCTCTTCAAACCAGTTGGGATGGCAAAGGTAGGTTGGATTATTCCAATTGCCTTGAACAAATCGAGGTCCAACCATGGGGCTATGAGTGGGGTCAAACTCCTCCCACTGTGGCCGTCCCATAATGATGATAGATATAAATGTTGGGGAGGTAACCTCAATGTCCACCAAACCCATCCTGTTATACATACGCTCATCCTATGACTTCAAGACCTGGTTCAAGGAGATCTAAGGAATCATGGCATATTTCATATAGATGTTCCAGATGGCTGCTCATTGAACCAGATTTGGAGAGATGACCCAGCTCCTGGTTGATTCAGTCTTCTATCTCCAGCTGCACCATATTTCATCAGCCACTGATTCCTGGAGTCACTGATTTTGCTTAACCTCCCACAGATTTAAGTTCTCTGGTTTTGAGTTTCAGTATCTGCCTCAACTCATTTTAGGAAACAAGGTTCTTCCCCAAAGAGGGGGAAAAAGGAGGGAGTGGAGAAGATTGAAAGGTGAAAATGAAAAGCCCAGGACTGGGTGATGATGGGCACTCAAGGGAGAGCACAGACCCTTTCCTATGAGGCTAATTTTGAGGATAATAAAGCAAAGGGGTCCCCTCTCCCAGTAAAGGTCACCTTGTATAAAAGGGCAATTGTTCCACAGTAGCTTTCAGTTATTCCCCTCTGATGTTATCTGGCCAAAATAAAACCAAACCCAAAAAACATGAGCCACCTTGATGGGCTCTGGAGTGCTTTTTTGGTTTAGCTGCTCAGAGCAGGGGCAAAGCATAAAGTGAACAGCCCAGAAGGCTGAGCTCTTAGGCAAAGTGAAGAATCTCTCCGTGCTGAGACATCAAAACAAGAAAAAAATGACATTCTGTGCTATGGACAGAAACGAGCCTCAATATGTATTTTTCTTTCCCCTGCCTTCAGAAAGTAGCTTGGAGAGAACTCCAGGCTGAAACCTAGGGGTGCAGCTCTAGAAAGGAGAGGGGTAGTGGGACTAGTTATACCGTCTCCAAAGCAATGCTCATAAAGATTTAAGTTGTATCTTTGTGGCTATATTTTGCCTGAAGCTATTTACCATCCTTAAGCCTAAGTCAAATAGCACAAATAGGATAACTGCTTTCTTGTAATTAATTTCCCAAGCTAACAAAGGTGGGATTTTCCATTTTGGCTTCCCTAAAATATCTACCTTTGTTTTGGTTGAGGAGAGGGGTATGTGGGAAGGAAAGACTGTTAGGGGCCATGCTTCTCAAATTTTGCTGCCTACTACAGTCATCTGGGGAGCTCTTTAAAACCCCAATATCCAGACTATACACCAATTAAATCAGAACCCCTGAGGGTGGGAGCTAGTCTCAGTAGTTTTAAAAACTCCTAGGTGACTTCAATGTGCAACTAAGTTTGAAAACCAGGGTCTTAGGGCAGGGCAGCGCTTCTCAAATTCCAATGTGTATACAGAGCATCCTTGGATCTTGTTAAAATGCAGATTCTGGTTCCACAGGTCTGGGTAGTGGGGTGCGGGGCTGAGAATATGGAGCTCTAAGAAGTTCTCAAGTGATACTAATGCTGCCAGTATGGGAACCATTCTTCAAGTAGTGAGATCTTCAGGTGTTTAATGTAAAACAACAAACCATAGAGCAAAGACACAACTTTATGCCTAAAACCTTTCTGAAAGAGTTCTTTGCTGTTAAATACACTGCAAACACCTTACTCTGGCCTACAGAGGATCATCTGGGGGGACTTCCCTAAAGCAGAGGCCAGAATTTCATCTCATCTAGACCAATGAAATCAGTTTCTAGGGTTGGGGCTTGGCCTTTTTTATTTAAGTTCTCCAGGTGATGCTAATGTGCAACTAGAGTTGCAGACAACTGTACTAAGTCATCTGGCCCCTGCTGCCAGATGAGAACCATTCTGTGGGAATGGTTCTCTCCCCAACTCACATGGTTGTGGTACACCTGTCATTGTTGATTGGATGAGGGGGTAGGCAAGGGGCTTAAGACCTTGCTCATTACCTTCCCTGGAAATTTGGGTAGGAGGTACAGATTCCAGCTTCGTCTGACTGCCAATGTTAATCCAGGTGATATGTAGTGGGGAAGTCTAGGCCAACATTTTCTCCCAGATAGATGAGGAACTGAGAAAGTTGGTCTCCTGCAGAAAAAAAAAAAAAGAGTTCAACACTACTGGAGTTCTCCAGGTATCTTGTCTGGAGGCTACACATGCAGAGAGCAAGTAAGAACCCCAGTAACCACTGCCTTTGTCTCTAGAAGAGGACCAGCTTCCAGGTTAGGGGGCTTTATGCAACCGGCCCCTGCAACCTAGAAGGTCTAATGTGACCAACAAACCTTGAACATAGTCAACCTTTCAGGAAAAGCTCTAAAGCTCAGGTCAAACACAGCATATCTGAATGGTCAGCAATTCCTCTTTCCATCATTAAGATTCATGAAAATGAGAAGACACTTTGCAAGTTTGATGAATAAGGACTCTGGGTTCTTCAATTGGTTGTATCTGGAGGAGTCATCAGCCTTGAATTTCTGAGGCTGTGACTCCTAAATCTATACCCTTTGTTGACTTTGGGGGTATAATTGGTTGTTTAGTTTGTTTTCTCATCTACTAAATGGAACTAAGAGTACCGATCTGATCAGATTGCTTTGAGGAGTAACATATTAGGTTATGAATTTTGATATAAATGTTGCAGAAATGCCTCTTATGAAGGAGTCACCTTTTCCCAGAACATCACTGTAGAAGAGTGAAAAAGAGGCCTTTGGAGGTTTGTTGAAATCTCAGCCTATTTACCTACCAGCTCTGTGATCTTATGCAAGTTACTTAAGCACTCTGAGCCTTGGATTCCTCATTGCAGATACTGGCTCAAACGCCAATGTGCAGAACTTCTTTGGGGGACTGAATGAGATAATGTGTGAAGATACTGGATATATACAGTAGGTGCTTAGAGACATGTGTCCCTTCCCTCCATGATCTTTTTACCTAAGGTAGATTAATTAGGATATATTAACTACCCATCCCACCCCAAATAACTGTGGTTAAAATCAGATAAAGTCTTTCTTCTTCCTGTAACAACCTGGGCATCAGCAGTCCAGGCTGATGGGATAGCTCTACAATGTTGGGCACACAGTTTCCTTCTATCTTGTCCTAACATCCTCAACATGCCACTTCCATCTTGTAGTTTAAGATGGTGATTTCCAACTAGCAGGAAGGAGAAAGGGAGCACTAGAGAGCAAGCCTCTCCCCTCTGAGGCCATGACCTGGAAGTTTCATTCACATTTCACTGGGCTGCACGTGGGCTAGAATGAAAACTCTGGGGCCCCACTTTTGGGGCTGCAGTTCCAGCTGTACCATTGCTTTCCATGTGGTCTTGCCAAGTCATGTAGTCTTTGTGCCTCTGTTTCCTAACACTACATGTGATTGTGAAAATCAGATGGGTTATACATCTAAAGCACTTAGAGTAGTTCCCTGTCACATATAAGAGTGTAAGCTATTATTTTTGTTTAGCCACCTGGCCACACCTAACTATGAGGGAGACTGGGAAACATCCTTTAGCAAGTGGCTGTGTGTCCAGCTAACACTTTGAAGCTCTGTTAGTAAAGGAAGGAGAGGAAGGGAACATTTGAAGACAACTTGAATATCTGTTATATAAGAGTTGCCAAAATAACTAAAAAGACTGCTGATGAAATGTGATTGAAATTTCTAATGTGAGTCTAAAAAACCTACATAAACTCCTTGTGATGGGGTGGATGTGATCCATTAAAGAGATGCAGAGAATATTAAAAATAACACTTGAGGCTCTGTGCCATGCACTGTCTCCATCATCCATGACAGCCTGTTGACAAGGTCCCATATAACTCTGGTTTTATAAAGAGTACCTCTTTTTATTTACTCCATTCTCTCCTCTGATTTTGTCGAGTGCTTCCCATCTGCCAGCACTAGGCTAGGTGTCCATGGTGGATTCCATCATTGCTGGCACTGTCATCATTCTCTCAACGTTTATGATATGTTTTGAGGATTCTATAGGTAAGGCCCCAGAGTCCTGCACTCTGAAAAGCATAGATGCACTGAAGGCAGTTCCAGAAGCCCCCGCCTCTGAGCATGCCAGGAGATCTAGCTGGCTTTTCCGGTCACAGATTCACCAAGCCCAGGGGGGAGGAACCAGAGTGCAGTCTGTCATCCAGCAAAAACCCTGATGCTAGTGTGACTTTGGCCTGTACAAATGAGATGGAGTTATGCAGACTCAGAGCCTCTCCTTCAGCACCTAAAAGCAAGCACATGCCTCGACCAAAGGAACAGTTACTAACCTTTGAGCAAAGCAGATCTGATTGCAGGCATTAAAAAACAAGGCGATATTTGGCATTGTACATAGAGAAGTGATAGAATTTCTAGAGGAAACCTATAAAACACTTTATCTTTTATTGGCCAGCGACTCTTCAAGAATGTATCTCTTTGTACAAATCTGGTATTTTGGGCAGCCCGGGTGGCTCAGCAGCTTAGCACCACCTTCAGCCCAGAGCATGATCCTGGAGACCCTGGATCGAGTCCCACATTGGGTTCCCTGCATGGAGCCTGCTTCTCCCTCTGCCTGTCTCTGCCTCTCTCTTTCTGTCTCTCATGAATAAATAAATAAAATTTTTTAAAAATCTGGTATTTTATTATTGGTGCTTCTTGGACCACTTTGGATAAAGACTCTAGCTACCTTTACATTTCTCAGCTCCATCATCTCTCCTCAAATAATCATCAATAAGCAAACCCTCCAATTAATTGTTTCTAAAGAAAAACCACTTTGCAAATATCCATTCCCTAAATTCCGTGCTTTTTAAAAAACTTTGAGTGCAAGAAGCACATGCTTGAGGGAGGAGGGGCAGAGGGAGAAGGAGAGAATCTCAAGCAGACTCCCCACTGAGCACAGAGCCCCATGCAGGGCTCAATCTCATGACCCTGAAATCATGACCTGAGCAAAAATCAAGAGTTGGACACTCAACTGACTTAATGTGTTCCTCTCAGAGTCTTCTGGTGAGACACATTATATGTATAATTACTCTGCTTTTCATCTCAGCTAATTATTTTTGCTGCAATTCTGATTTCACTTTGGAAGACTCCTGGCACTTCTTTGGATGCAGTCAACTTTGAAAGGGTTGGCCTTCGCTCATCCAATACCTTGGGCAGAAGAATTTGTGTATGGTGCCTAATTAATACTAATGAATAAAAGGCATTAGGATCTTCAAATTCACCTGTTTCAAATTGTTATGAGAGCTTAGAATTTTTTCAGCTCTACAAATAAAGCCTGTAGGCTTGGGCCCATGGAGCCTTGACAAGATGCCATTAACAAGCATAAGGTACTTTCAGCAGCTGCTGCCTTCCCATTTCCCACCATTCTTTTTTTTTTTTTTTTAAGATTTCTTAAAATTTATGTGAATGAAAGTGACAAAGATTGCAGGAGAGGGGGAAGGAGACTCCCCACTGAGCAGGAAGCCAGACATGGGGCTCCATCCCAGGATGCCACGATCCCAGGATCATGACCTGAGCTGAAGGCAGACACTTAATTCACTGAGCCATCCAGACGCCCCTACTTCCCACCATTCAATGGGACTTTTAGGGTGGCTTCTCCAAATGCAGGGGATCTCCTCTCTGAAACCAATGCCCATATCACTTGGGCTTCATCCTCATACATACACAGTCCACTTGTGGGTTTCTGTCTGCTTGTTATTTGTGCCATCTGTTTCCTTGTTTGAATGTGATAAACAGGCCCCTGCAAGATGTGTTGCAGGAAAGCTGGCCCTTCCTTCAAAAAACCTGTTCTTTTCCAGTCTGTTATCTGCCATGTGGGTCAAGTAGGCTGCCCTATGGGAGAAAGTTACGGACACTCACCCCTCTACCTCCAAGTCCTCTTACTGATCTTTGGTTTTGTAAAAGTAGTGTATGTATCATGATTTAATTTTCTACCGAGTTATGAAATAAGTTGTCAAAAAAGTAAAAAAAAATCTGTAGACCAAAAGAGCCTCAGGTATCTGACCTTGACTTTACTCACTCCTCTAAGAAGATTGATTATATATACATACATAAACACACATACACACATCCCTGCACCTCTCCGTGTCTCACATAGGAGTGATGGTATCGTATGACTGCCAGATGCATAAATGCTCATTGATGGAATTTCTCCATATCTTCCCTTTTGCCACATACAGTTTGATAGACGTTTATTGACCAAATGGAGAAGGAGCAGGAAGGGCCCATTGTTTTCTACCCTGGAAGGCCAGGAGGGCTCAAACTCCCTCTAGCCCCCTGTCTCAGCAAACACACCGGTCTGGTACTTCCTGATGGGGGAAGGCAGTGTTGCATCCCTGCTCCTGGAATTTCCTTCTCTATTCCCCTTATTCATTGCTTAGTTAACTTTTTTTTTTTAAGATTTTATTTATTTATTCATGAGAGACACAGAGAGAGAAGCAGAGACATAGGCAGAGGGAAAAGCAGACTCCCTGTGGGGAAGCCCTATGTGGGACTTGATCTCAGGGTCCCAGGATCACGACCTGAGCCAAAGGCAGACACTCAACTACTGAGCCACCCAGGCACCCGCTTAGCTAACTTTGAAGGGCCCTTACAAACAGTTAAAGTGTCTGCTCCTTGAGGAAACCGTCTCTGGGCCCCAGGCTGATCGTGCAGCCTTCCCCCTATCCTGGCTTCCCCTGGGTCCACCCCTGGCCTGCCTGGGATCCCACTCTGCTTACTCGTTGGCTCCTGATGACATATCACTAAGGGAAGGAACAGTGTCTTATGAGCTGTGTAGTACATGCAGTAGCATATAGCATATTGTGGTCAGTCGATAAATGTTTCCTGAGAAAAGAACACAGCCAGGAACTTTGGGGAGCCCATCTTTCTCATTGAGATCAAGACCCCTAAGAAGGGATTCCTGGGTAGCTCCCTATTGGGAGCCTGCTTCTCCTTCTGCCTATGTCTCTGCCTCTCTCTGTGTCTCTTATGAATAAATTAATAAAATCTTTAAAAAAAAGACCCTTAAGAAAACTTTTTTTAAAACTATGACTTCATAGTTATTTAAGGATTTGAGCCAGTGATTGACACAAAATAGGCCAATAATAAGTTAGTTTCTACTTAGTTATTACTATTATCGTCCAGGAACCTCTACTTCTAAATAAGCTGATTCTTAACATCTCTCTACCTTTTTCCAGTCTTAACCCTCCTTGGCGTCATCCCTCTCTTGCCCTTAGCACCATTCCATTTATTTCACATTTCACTCTCCACTCTCCTTAGAGTTCCCTCAAACTACTCTGCCTTTTTTTTTTTTAGAGAGATTTTATTTATTTATTCATGAGAGAACAGAGAAAGAGAGAGAGGCAGAGAGACAGGCAGAGGGAGAAGCAGGCTCCATGCAGGGAGCCTGACGTGGAACTTGATCCCGGGACTCCAGGATCATGCCCTGAGCTGAAGGCAGGCAATTCAACTGCTGAGCCACCCAGGTGTCCCCAACTACTCTGCTCTTAGAGTCACCCTCACTACTTAAACCCTGCATGCCCCAGCCTCTAACCAGGGCCTCCCAGAGGAAGCTGGGATCTGAGGGGGCTGAAGAGGGAGAAGGGGGACTTCTTCCTTTGCCTGAATCAGAAGGGACCAATCGATGGTTCTCAGATACATTTGCTTGGCCCACAAAGGTGACAGTTTTTAAATAATGTACATTAGCTGCCAATATTTAAACATCAGGATTTCTAATGATGCTAGGCCCAAATTCTTACATGGTAACAATCAGGCAGAGCAGAACCCAGCTGACCCCTTCAGAGCATCAGTTTTCTTTTCCACCACAGACCCCACTACTCCCTATTGCATCCTCCGCTGGGAAGTTGGGTGCTGATATTTTGCATTCCCAGATTCCCAAATGCTGCATTATGGTAAGAGGAAAGTGAAATATTTCTGGTTCCTGCGTGTTTTCTGTTCTAAAGCATAAAAAATAGAAAGTACTACCCAAGAGGTCATATATTTCAAAAAACATGGGAGTGAATGTACTGCTTTGTATGACTGAAGAACTTTCTACAGTTAATATTTAAGTCCACGGGTGTCTGGTTCAGAAGAATACAATTCAAGAAGCCATTGTGAAGCAAATCTAGCCCGATTCACTTGTCTTACCTTATCTCCTAACCCCAGAGGATTTAAAACCTCTGCTCATATTGATAGAGCCTCTTGGAACCCAAACAAATCCCAGACTCAGAGATTCATTGGCAGATGGATTTGGGCCTTACCTCCACCTGTTGTTTTCAAACTGAAGACAGACCAGACTGACCAGTAGCTTTCAGACTAGTGTGGAAAATACATTCTTACTTCTCAGCCAAGCTCTTGGTTTCCCTACAGGATGTGTTAATAAGAGGAGGGGAGGCAGGAAGTTGTCGGGTTGATAAATCACAAAATCAAATGTGTTTGGAAAATGTGAACTACAATTGGAATTAGATAACTCTATTCTTAACCATAAATTAAAATTATTTTTTATATTATTTTTATTTTAACTTTTCTTTTTGAAATAATTTCAGACTAACAAAAAGTTGCAAAGTGAAAAATGAAGATTTGCTTGTAAACTTTCACCCAGGGTCCCCAAATGTTAACATTTTACATAACAAGAGTACCAAGATGAAAACCACAGAATTAACATTGAAAAATGATGTTATCTAATATACAAAGTTTATTCAGATTTTACCAAATGTCTTGCTAACGTTCTTTTTCTGACCCAGTATGCAATCTAGGATTTCACGTTGCATTTAGCTGTCATGTCTCCTTACTTTCAGTGTGGCATAGTTCCTCAGTGTTTCTTTCTTTCATGACCATGAAACTTAATTTTTAAGTGTCCTTTAATTTTGATCTATTCTTTCCTCATGATTAAATTTGGGTTATTCATTTTGGTAAGAGTATCACAAAAATCATTCATCCTTCTCAGTGCACCGTATCAGGATGTCCATGCTATCTGGCAGTGTCCCACAGTTTTCTCCACTGCAAGGTTACTTATGAATAACAAGGGGAAAAATAGCATTTTTTGGAGAATATATGAAAACTTACCGGATACCCAAAGCAACCTACAGATTCAATGCAATCCCTATCAAATACTGACATTTTTCACAGAAATAAAACAAAAATTCTAAAATTTGTAGGGAACCACAAAAGACCCTAAATAGCCAAAGCAATCTTGAGAAAGAAGAACAAAGCTGAGGGTTATCTCAATCCTAGATGTCAAGACATACTACAAGCTGTAGTGATCAAAACAGTATGGTACTGGCACAAAGACACAAAGATCAATGGAACAGAATAAAGAGCCCAAAAATAAACCCACACTTATATGGTCAATTAATCTACGGTAAAGGGAGACAAGAGTATAACTGGGGAAAAGACAGATTTTCCAATACATGGTGTTGGGAAAACTGGACAGCTACAGGCAAAAAGAATGAATCTGGATCACTTTCTAATACCATACACAAACTCAAATGGATTAAAGATCTAAATGTGAGCCCTGAAACCATAAACTCCTAAAAGAAAACACATCTCCTAGGCATCAGCCTTAGCAACAGATTTATGGATATGTTGCCTCAGACAAGGGAAACAAAAGTAAAAGTAAACTACTGAGACTACATCAAAATAAAGGCCTCTGCACAGTGAGGGAAACCATCAACAAAACAGAAAGGCAACTTACCGAATGAGGAAAGATATTTGCAAATAATATATCTGATAAGGGATTAAGACCCAAAACATATATTAAAAAAAAACTATCTCACACTCACACACATACACACACACACACCAAATAATTTGATTTTTAAAATGGGCAGAGGATCTGAACAGACATTTTTTAAAAGATTTTATTTATTTATTTGACAGAGAGCACACAAGTAGGAGTGGCAGGCAGAGGGAGAAGGAGAAGCAGGTGCTCTGCTGAGCAAGGAGCTTGATGCAGGGCTTGATTCCAGGACCCTTGGATCATGACCTGAGCCAAAGGCAGACACTTAACCTATTGAGCTACCCAGGCACCCCTGAATAGACATTTTTCCAAAGAAGACATATAGATGGCCAATAGATACATGAAAAGACGCTCAGCATCACTACTCATCCGGGAAATACAAATTAATACCTCAACAAAATATTACCTCACTCCAGTCAGAATGACTAGTATCAAAAAGACAAGAAGTAAAGGGGCATCTGGGTGGCTCAGTCAGTTAGGCATCTGACCCTTGGTTTCGGCTCAGGTTATGATCTCAGGGTCGTAAGATCGGGCTGTGTCAGGCTCCACCCTCAGTGGGGAATCAGCTAGAGATTTTCTCCCCTTCCCTCTTCCTCCCCCCCCCCCCCCCGTGCACTCTCTTTCTCTCTAAAATAAATTTTTAAAAATCCTTTTTAAAAAGACAAGAAAAGAAACAACTAGTGTTGGTGAGGATGTGGAAAGAAGAGAACCCTCACACACTGCTGGTGGGAACATAAATTGGTGCAACTACTGTAGAAATAATATGGAGGTTCCTCAAAAAACTAAAAATAGAATTATCATATAATCCAGTAATTCTACCACTGGGTATTTATACAAAGAAAACAAAAACGCTAATTGAAGATATATGCACCCCTGTGTTTATTGCAGCATTATTTACACTAGTCAAGACATGGAAGCAATCCAAATGTCCACAGATAGATGAATGGATAGGAATAGAATATTACTTAGCCATAAAAAAGAATATAATTTTGCTATTTGCCCACAACATGAGGGACCTAGAGGGTATTATTCTGAGTAAAAATCAAACAGAAGTAGACAAATACTCACTTATATGTGGAATCTAAAAAACAAAATAAAAAAACAAAAAGCAGACTTTTAAATACAAAGAACAACCTGGTGTTTGCCAGATGGGAGATGGGTGGGAGGATGGGCAAAATAGGTAAAGGGGATTAAGAGGTACAAACATCTAGTCATAAAGTCACAAAAATGAAAAGTACAGCATAGGGAATATAGTTAATATTACTGTAATAATGTTGTATGGTGACAGATGGTGACTACACTTAACTGCGGTGAGCACTGAGTAATGTATAGAACTGTCAAATCACTATGCTGTACACATGAAACTAATATAACATAGTATGTCAGATATACTTCAATAATAAAAAAAATGAGTTTATAAATGAGAATATCCCTGGTCCCTTGATGCTGTCTACGGTCTTTATTATCCTACTTCATGGATTAAAAGATGGCCACCATTCTTTTCTGCTTCTCCCAGCCAGAGGTGGTATCTATTTCCCACCTGTTTGGATCCAGGCTGCTCTTGTTACTGGCTTTGATCAACAGAATGTGCTGGAAATGATTCTGTATAGCTCTCAAAGTTGGGCCTCAAAAGCATCTCAGCTTCTGCTTTTGCCCCTCTTGGAATGTTCTCTTCTAGAAGACAGTCGTCGTGGAGAAGTTCAACTACCCTGAGCCTACCACACTGTGAGGACACCCAGGTTTCGTGGAGAGATAAAAGCGCTGCATAGAGAAGCACAGAAGTGCCAGAATGTGAGCCGACAGAACGTCAGTGAAGCCTTTTTTGACTCTCTAGGCGTGCCCAGCCACTGGTAGAAAGCAGCTGAGTGAACGACTCCAACATCATATGAAGCAGAAGAAACTGTCAGCCAAACCCTGCTGACCCACAGATTCGTGAGCAAATAAGATGGTGTTATTTTAAACCACTAATGTTTGGGGAGCGTTTAATACATTGCAATAGATAACCTAAACACATACTTAGATCATTTATATATTTTTATTGCAGAAAATTACTGCATTTGATGAAAGTGCCACGCTAGACCTCACTGAGGGTGTTCTGTAGTATAGTCTTGTGTATATTTTACCTTTTTGAACTAAAAAAAAAAAAAATCTGAATTTTTAAATCCACCTGGGCCCAAGGGGGTTTTTTTGAGAAGGAATTGCCCTTTGTATTACAGAAATAGAGTTGCCTAGACTTCCTTCCTGTCTTCCTGCATTCACTAAACGTCATGCTTTATGCCATAGACCTTTTTCCCAGCCATTTCATATGCGCACCCCTGATTTCCCTGGCTGCATGGCCAGTTTCTCTAAAGCAGCAGGTCTCCAACTGACATGTTATTGTGTATCAGAGTCCCTTGGAAGGCCTGTTCAAACACAGCTTCTCCGGCTGGCTTGGGCTCCGTCTTCAGAATTTCTGACTCCATGGGCCTAGGGTGGGGTTTGAGAGCCTGCATTTCTAACAAACTCCTAGGTGAGAGAACCATTGCTCTGGGGGAGACTGCCATTATTTTAATTTTTGTTGCATTTACCCACCTGTGCAAGGTGCTTAGTAAACACTCATGGATGGAATTTCTCCAAATCCTCATCTTCATAATGCTTTATAATCCTTAACTTTTACTCCCTGAGGTCATCCTGACTAGGCCCTAGACTTATAAGAAACTAATTCCTTGCTTTATTAGATTTCGTTTTTGCTTTCTCCTCACCTGATAGGACATGGTGAATAACACGTCCCTTCTGACCTCTTTTTTCACGTGTCTTGGAGCAGATCAGAAGGAAGGCCTTTCCTATGACCTGGAAGCAACCCTCTATTTGTGACCCAATTATTATTCCTTTCTTTTTGGTGGTTTCCATGTTCTTGCCAGCCTTTTACAAAAGATCCTCTTTTGGCCAGAGGACCGATTTCTTAAAGCGTCTGCCTTCCACAGATGGCACCCCTGAGGCCCAGGGAAGCGGAGCCACTGGCTCATGGTCGTAACAGCAGGTGCCCTGTTGGAGCGGGGTCTCATTGGACCCTGTAACAAGCGGTCTCACTCGTCTCACCCCTCCCCCGTCCCAAGAAAGCACAGCCCACACCTTTCAAGCTCCCCCCACCCCGTCCCCCAAACACTTCCTTCCGAGGGCGACGGGACGGTCACACATTCATCTTGCCCAGGGACCCAAATAACTCCGCGGTCGGGTCTCCGGGCAGGCGCCATCACCCAGACCCCGCGAATCCCCGTAGAGCCGCGGCGAGCGCCTGGGAGAGTCCGGCCTCGAGCCCAGCGATTAAGCTGGTTCCTCGAATTGTTCCCGACAGGAGGGGCAGGAAATGCGGCGGCCCTCGGGGGCGGCCGCAGCGCGGGGAAGCTCCGCCGGCCCCCGGGCAGTCTGGCGGCCTCGCGCCGGTCTCGGGGCTCAGTCCGCTCCCCGCCGCGGCCGGGTCACCGCGGGGGCCTCGCTCCGGGGGCCTCGCTCCTGGGGCCTCGCCCTCCCGGGGGCCGCGCAGCTCCGGCCCCGCCGCCAGGTGGAGGGAGGCAGGTCGGCGGGCGGCGCGCGCGGGGGGCGGGGCCCGGAGGGGGCGGGGGCTGCGCGGCACCCGGACCCCGCGCCCTCTGCTCCGCGCCGCCGCCCGCGCCCCGGCCGCCCCCCGCCCCCCGCCCCCGGCCGCCCCCCGCACCCCTGCCCGGGCCCCGCAACAGGTGAGGCGGCCGCCGGCCCGCGCTCCTCCACGGGGCGGTCCTTCTCGCGCCCGCCTCGCGCCCGCCCCTCTCCACGCCCCCTCCCCGCCTCCCGGCCTCCGCCGCCTCGGCTGCCGGCCGTCTCCCCGGGCGCGGGGCTCTCCTCCTCCCCCTCCTCCTCCTCCTCCTCCCCCTCCCCTCCGGAGCCCGCGCCGAGGAGCGGGGGGCGCCGCGCACTCCACGGCACGCGCCTCGGTCCCCGCGCCCGCCGCGCTCCCCTCCCCCCGCCGGTGTCCCCGGGCCGGGCCGCGCGCCGGGGGGTCCCCGAGGAGGGGCCAGCCCGGGCGGCGATGGAGGAGCCGCAGCGCGCCCGCTCGCACACCGTCACCACCACCGCCAGCTCCTTCGCCGAGAACTTCTCCACCAGCAGCAGCAGCTTCGCCTACGACCGGGAGTTCCTCCGCACCCTGCCCGGGCTCCTCATCGTGGCGGAGATCGTGAGTGCGGGGCGCCGGGGGCGGGGCGGGGCGGGGCGGGGGCCGGCTTCCAGCTCCCAGCTCCCAGCCTCCAGCTTCCAGGAAGCCCTTTGGGCTCCGTCTCGCCTTCTGCCCCGGGTGCCAAACTCAGAGACCACCTCTCCGGGCGAGGTCGGATCACCTTGCGCTCCCTGCCGGGAAGAGGGTCGTGACCCCCAGGATGTCCGCTGGGGGAGGACCCCGACCTGCCGGGCCCGCTCGCGGGTAGTGGAGGGTCTTGGGAGCCGGATGCCTGGTGGGCGTTGAGTTGGTGTTAATGAGCCTCACCGACACCTGATGCCTCCCTTGCCTGATCTCCACGTGGATGGCCTCCTCCCTAAAAGCAAAGCTTTCCAAAACTCCGGGGGGTGGGGGTGGGGAGGAGGAGAGGACTTTTTTCTTTGCCTAATTTATCTTCCCTGGTAGTAAGATTGAGGTGGATTAAAAAACTTATACTGAGTAAAATCTGAGGGCCTCAAGCCCGTTGAGGGCCAGAAGGTTTCCTGACTGGTGCTGTGCACATCCTGGTGTAGGCTCACAACATTTCTGGGGAGGAGGCCTGGAGTGTGCATTCTTCTCTTCATAGGACATGGAGGCTGAGCGGTCAAGTGATTTCTCCTTAAGCCCAGCCAGTCCTCTTGGCTGGAGCCCTGCTAACAGCTAGTGGTGGCTACTGTTAATTAACCTCACGGTGTGGCAGGGTCCCCTCAAAAACCTTTAGATGCCTTTGTGCCCTGTAATCCACACAAGAGCCCTACCCCGTGAAAGTGGCTTCAATTATTCCATTTTACATGGTAAGAGACTGAGGCATAAGGAGGGGAAGTTAAGTCACACCTGAGAGTAATGGGACTGCAGTTCAGCCCCAGGCCTGACTCCAGGGCCCTGCTCTTCTTAACCCCTTAAGTTAAGGGGTATCTTCCCAGCTGTCTAACCAGTCCTCTTTCTATCATAGCTCACACACACACACTCCTTGAAACATTTGTGGCATTGAAATCTAGCTTATATGGGGTTAGAGAATGTGAGCTATGTTGGTGTAAAAGTGGCAGAAGATTCGGGTGGTTTCTTAGAGAAGCCTCCAACAAAACCTGGTACATCAAATAGCTTACTTGCTCCTCTGGAGTCTCAGACCCCACCCCAGATCAACTGAATTGATTCTAGGGCACATAAAGTTTGAGAAGTGTTGACTCAGCTCATCCCCCCAGCTAGTTCCCTCAGGGAATGTTGAGGGATACAAGAGACCCAATAAAAACTAAGGTATTGGAATCACCTTGCAGGGCCTGAGTTATAGGAATTCGACAAATATTTGCTATGTGAATGAAGTTGTAGGCAGGCTCCTCTGCTCCAGCAGAACAAACAGAAGCTAAAGTCAGAGATAGGGACCTCTACCAGGGTGGATTTGGACCAGGCATGAAGAAAAATGCCTTTTGTTTTCTGATTTCTGATCAATATGCTCTATGTTCCACACTTTTTCAGAAAATAGGAAAGTGAAGGACAAGATGTAAATGGCCCACAATCCCATCACAGGAAACAACCACCAGTGGTTGATACTTTGGCATGGAAAAACAAGTAGGAAAAATTACCCATATCACTACAATAGTTCAATTTTTATTTCTGACAACTATATATGCACATGTTTTAAAGAGTCAGTTTTGGGGCACCTGGGTGGCTCAGTTGGTTAAGCGTCTGCCTTCAGCTCAGGTATGATCTCAGGGTCCTGGGATGGAGCCCTGCATGGAGTCCTGCATGCTTCTCCCTCTACTTCTGCCCCCTCCCCCCGCCCCCCACCCCACTCTCATGTGCTCACTCTCTCTCAAATAAATAAATAAAATCTTTTTTTTTAAGAAAAGGAGAAAAAAGGTAAAAGGAGTTTCAGAGAAAAAAACAGGACAATTTAAAAATATCTCCTTATACTTACATAAGTTTTCCTGATTGAGAGAACACACCAGGTTCTCAGTATAATGGAAGAAAATGGACTCAGAAGGCACCACATTAGTGTGGTCTTATAGATCTCTCAGGAGAGTCCACAGGCTTCCAGAAGGGAAAGAAAAGAAAGGATGAAGAATTGAAATTTCTGAAAACAACAGAATAGCTAAAAGACAATGGAGGAATACTTTCCAAATTCTGAAGGGAAACAATTTCCAATCTAACATTCTTTACCTAATCAGACTATTAATTATGTGGAACAGATTGAGATATTTTGAAAGATGTAAATCTCAATACACACATATATCCCTTCTCAGGAAACTACTAAAGTCTGTGTGGTCCCCCCATTGGGAGTTAGGCAAAAGAGAGAGGAACACTGGTCAGGAGAAGCAGGGGACCCAACCCAGAAGAGAAGAAGAGAAAGAATCTCCAGGGTGCTGCTGCAGGAGACTCCAGGCTGTCAGCTGTACCCAGGTATGCAGGCCAGGTGGGAGTGGGTCAGAGGCTCCCAGAGAGGATTGGTCGTGAGACAACCTTGATAGAATTCCAGATGTCTCTTGGTTGCCCGATAGGAAATTTTGACAAGGTAAAATTAGCGAGGAAACAGATAAAGAAGAAAGAAATGGAAAAGAAAATCACTAACTCCAGAGAAACAAACTGGGCAGAAAAGGAAAAGCGCTCACAGACTACTCAGTGGCTCAGCTGTGAACAGTGTCTATGGTGTCCTAAGGTCAACACTGATTGTTAATTTAACCCCAAACATAGGGGGAGACAGGCAGGGTATAGGTATAATATAGGTTGAGATGGGTAAAAGGTGGTCTGGGAGTGCTAAAGCCTCTTCTCCCAGAGGGGGAAGCCAGTGGATAACACCTACAACTGCGAAAAACAGATCAAGGAACAGATTATAAACATGTTATTTACAGCTCTAAGGGATTTTAAAACGAGGAGACAGTGGGGCAAACTTATAACTCTGCCTGTAAGACTGACATACATACATACATACGTTTATTATTTATTTGTTTGTTTGTTTTAAAGATCTTATTTAGGGATTCCTGGGTGGCTCAGCGGTTTGGCACCTGCCTTTGGCCCAGGGCGCGATCCTGGAGTCCCAGGATCGAGTCCCACGTTGGGCTCCCGGCATGGAGCCTGCTTCTCCCTCCTCCTGTGTCTCTGCCTCTTTCTCTCTCTCTGTGTCTATCATAAATAAAAATAAATAAATAAATCTTTAAAAACAAATAAAGATCTTATTTATTTGAGAGAGAGAGTCCATGGTGGGAAGGGGCAGAAGGAGAGAGAGTGAGAGAAGCAGATTTCCGGCTAAGCAGGAAGCCCAAAGCAAAGCTTGATCCCAGGCCCCTGGGATCGTGACCTGAGCCGAAGGCAAATGCTTAACCAACTGAGCCACCCAGCTGCCCCAACCCTCTTTTTCCCCCCTATGCGTGTATATTCTTATCATTTTTTTTATGGGTTTATGACATGCAGTGTTCACTTGCCATACCATAAGCATTTCTCAGGATCTTGGATCTCAATTATTACAGTTTTCTGTTGTAAGGAAGTGCTGTATTTGATTTCCTCTCTTTTCTATTTTAAAACTAACATGTTTCAAGGTGCCTGAGTGGCTCAGTTGGCTGGGTATCTGACTCTTGATTTCAGCTTGAGTCATGATACCAGGCTTGTGGGACCAAGCTTTACATTGGGCTCTTTGCTGGATGGAGAGCCTTTTGGGATTCTCTCTCCCTCTGCATGCTCTCTATCTCTAAAAAAAAAATACAATAAAAGTTTAAAAAATAAAATTAACACGTTTCTAGGTTTTACTAGTATAGCCAGTGCTATAGCAATCTTCCTTCTTTGTCCCTCTTCCCACTTTTAACCAGTAATTTTCTCAAGGGAAAGTTCCTTAAAGTAGAATTGTGTGTCAAAGAGTACACAAATTTAAGGGTTTTGTTACATATTCTTTTTTTTCCTTTTTTTTTAAATTTTTAGATTGTATTTATTTATTCATAAGAGAGAGAGAGGCAGAGACACAAGAGACACAGGCAGGCTCCATGCAGGGAGCCCGAACCGGGACTCGATCTTGGGTCTCCAGGATCACACCCTGCGCTGAAGGCGGCGCTAAATCGCTGAGCCACCTGGGCTGCCCTTGTTACATATTCTGAAGTTATCTTTCCACAAAGTTCTGCCAGTTTAAATTATTATCTGTAGTGTGAGCCTATTAAACATTTTTTTTTTACAGTAGAAGAGTTTCTAAAATAAAAAGTGTGAAAGATCACCTCAAATGATATATGCTTTACTGATCTAAGATAAGATAGTTTTTTGTTCATGTTTTAATGTCTGCATCAGGTTGTGGCTTATCATGGATAGTTTCTTGGAGGCAGTGCAGTCTCGCACCACTGATTCTTTATGGGGTGAAGGAAGCAGGTTTCAAACTATTGCTATCCTAGCCCTGGCATTATGATAGACCTACCCCCAATGTTACTTTTTGCCTTGAAAAAAACCCCAAATACTGACACAAAGAATTGCTAAGACTCTTCCTGCTTAACCTGGGAGAAATTATTATTTAATAGAGAACAAAACATAATGTTTCCCCAAATCTGTTGTCAAAATCCGTAGCCCTGGCTTTCCCCCAGGAGTGAATGGTGTAGCTAACCTATTCAAACACTTTGGATTGTGCCAATGTAACATTGTGTTAAAACCAAATTGTAGTCATTTCCTTCCGTTTAAGGTTTTATAACAAGCTAGAAGCAATCCAGTGCTTGACCTGTGACTTGTGGGATGCTGTGATCTTATAACAATTACGAGTATTTGAAGAATTAAAGTGATTTGTCAGAAGCTGAGTTAATTGCACCCTTCCTGTTATCTGGTGACTTCAAAATGAATTACAGCATCCGTGTAATAATATTGGGTCACCTTTCATATACTTACTGTCATTAGCAGACTTAGGTGGGGAAGGACGAATAGAGTTTACTGAGAGCTAGAATCTAAATTATACTATCTGGTTGAAGTCTTTAAAAAAAAAACTGTGAACACAATTTTTTTTATTTTGCAAAAATAATACCTAGTTTTTGTAGAAAAAATAGAAGAATTTAGGTAAGAAAACCCCCCTGTAATTCTATCCCTATGGTGGTTCCTACCAGGCATAGTGCTAGAAGAGGCTAGAATTAAAAAAAAAAAAAAATTGGTTATTGTAATACGTGAAGCTTCTCCTGATGTTTAGTGCCCTGGGGATCAGGGTTGCTAAATGTTCTGAAGTGCATAGGACAGTCCCCAACAATGAATGAATTGTTTTACCAATTGCCAATAGTACCACTGTTAAGGAACTCTGAGTTGACTCTTGTAATAAACCATTGCAGAGTTTTTCAAGTGGTTATGTATCATTTATCTGTGTTTTTAAAAAATACAGTCACTTGTAAACTAGTCTTTTTGCTTATTGCTATGACTATCTGTGCTGGATATCTTCCATTTGTCCCTCAGATCCACTCTATACCCTGCTCCACTCTTCTCCACCCTGAAGGCTGACTTGCATGGTCTGTCCCAAGGGGACTTCTCTGATGTTTCACTGAATTCATGCAAAAGTGGTTCCTGCAGGAGGCGGGTAGGGTAAGAGGAGAGCAGCTCCTGGTTATTCAGTCCCTAGGATTCGTCCCTGCTGACTCTCAGCAGGTTGACTCTGTCCCTCCACGGAAGGCGGGCTGTCTGGCAACCCTCTCCACACAGCTGTTTTTCCTGGCTCTGATAGCCATTCACTCCCAGCTGCTTACCATTGCCAGGCACTGCACTATCACTGTGGTTTTCCTGCACTCTGCTTTATAAATAACACCTTTATTAAACTCAACTCAGATTACCCAATCTGAAAGTGCCATGTGTCCTGCAGAGACCTGATAGATTATCTTTTCTCATTAATAATTAATTTCTTATGACATTCTTAATGGCCACATAGTATTCCATAAGTATCCAGGCTCCTTCCTTTCAATTTATGTTTCTTTCCTTTAAAACTGTAATAAAATTCCTTTATGCTCTTTCTGGTTTTTTTTTTTTTTTTTTTTTTTTTTTAGATTTTATTTATTTGAGAGTGTGAACACTAGTAGGGAAGAGGGGCAGAGGGGGAGAGAGAGGTGGCAGGAGAAAGAAGCAGACTTCCCACTGAGCAGGGATCCCCATGCGGGGCTTGATCCCAGGACCCCGGGATCGTGACCTGAGCCGAAGGCAGATATTTAACCGACTGTTAAGGTGCCCCTTTTTGGTTGTTCTTTAATGTTTTCTAAGGAGGAATACTTAGAATTGAATAAAAGTTCTATGAATTTTCTTTAAAGTCAAGTTTATTGAGGTTTCTAATAAAATTCACCCTTTTTACTATAAAGTTCTGTGAGTTTTAGCATGTGCATTCTTAAAAAGCAGCTCTATGAAAATAGATCATAAAATTGACCTTTTTAATGTGTACAATTCAAGGATTTTTAGGATACTCACAGAGTTGTTACCACCACTATTTTAGATCATATTTGTCACCTCAGAAAGAAATCCCATACCTATTAGCAGTTACTTCCTATTCTTCCCTCCTCTTAGTTCTTGGTAACCATTAGTCTGCTTTCTGTCTCTAGAGATTTGTCTATTCTGGACATTTCACAAAAATGGCCCTACAATATGTGACTCTGGTTTCTTTTACTTAACATAATAATGCTTTTATTTTTATTATTCTTTTTTAACATAATGCTTTTAGTGGTCATCCATGCTATAGCATCTATCAGTACTTCATTCCTTTTATTGCAAATAATATTCCATTGTATTATATGTATATTATTTTGTTTATTCATCAATTGATGGGCATTTGAGTTATTTCCACATTTTGACTATTATGAGTAATGCAGCTATGAACCTTCATGTACAAGTTTTTTTGTGAACATATGTTTTCACTTCTCTTGGGCACTTACGTAGGAATGGAATGGCTGAGTCATAGGGTAACTCTTTGTTTAATATTTTGAAGTACTGCTAGACTATTTTCAAAGTGGCTGCACTACACACACTACAATCCAGCCAGCAATCCGAGTTTCAATTTCTCTACATCCTCACTAAGATTGCTTATTATCTGCTTTTTAAAATATATTTATTTATTTATTTATTTTAGAGAGAGAGAGAGAGTGCACATGTGAGCAGCAGTGAGGAAACAGACTCCCTGTTGACTGGGGAGCCTGACGTTGGGCTCCATGCCAGGACTCTAAGATCATGACCTGAGCTGAAACCAAGAGTTGGAAGCTTAACTGACTGAGCCACCCAGGCGCCCCCTATTTTCTCTCTTTTTAGTTCTGGGTGTCATACAGAATGTGAAGTGTTATCTCATTGTGGTTTTGGTTTGTATTTCTATAACAACTAATGATTTTGAACAGCTCTTCATATGCTTATTGGTCGTTTGTATATCTTCTTTGGGGAAATGTCTATTCAGATCCTTTGATACTTAAAATATTATTTTATTGTTGAGTTGTAAGAGCTCTTTATATATTTTGGATACAATTCTCTTATTCAGGTATATGATTTGCAGATATTTTTATTCTGTGGGTTGTCTTTTCACTTTATGGATGGTGTCCTTTGAAGTCAAGCAAAGATTCTTTAATTGATAAAATTCAGTTTATATATTTTTTTCTTTTGTGGCTTATGCTTTTTATATCATATCTGAGAATACTTTCTTAATGCAAGGTCATGAAGATTTACTTTTATGTTTTTTTCCTAAAAAGTTGTATAGTTTTGTCTTAACTTTGAGTCTATGATACATTTTGAGTTGCCTTTTATATATCGTTTGAGGGTAGGGGTCTAAGTTGATTCTTTTCCAGACAGATATCTAATTGCCCCAACACCATTTGTTGAAAAGACTAGTTTTCTCCCATTGAATTGTCTTGGTACCCTTGGCAAAAATCAAATGTAGTGTAAGGGTTTATTTCTTGATTCTCAGTTCTATTCCATTGATCTCTATGTCCTTGTGCCAGTACCACACTGTATTGATTAGCTTTGTAGAAAGTTTTGAAATCAGGAGTTGTGAGTGCACCAAATTTATCTTTTTTCAAAATTGTTTTTTTGGCTATTCTCAGTACCTTGCATTTCCATATGAATTTTAGTATTAGTTTGTCAACTTCTGCAAAAGTGGCAGCTGAAATTTCAATATGGATTGTACTGACTCTGTAGATCAATTTGGGGTGTATTGCCATCTTAACAAAATTAAAATTTACAATTCATGAACATAGGATGTGTTTCCATTTAATTAGGTTTTCTCTAATTTCAACAATATTTTGTAGTTTTCAGCACACAGGTCTTGTTTTTCTTTAGTTAGATTTATTTGTAAGTACTTTTTCTTTCTGATGCTATTACAAGTGGAATTATTAATTTTATTTTTTGGGCTCTTCATTGTTAGAGCATAGAAATCTAATTGAGTTCCATATCCTTGATCTTGTATCCTACAATTTTGATGACTTCATTTATTAGTTCTAAGTTTTTTGGTGGTTTGGCATATGTGTTTTTAAGATTCTACTGCCAAATTATACAGAAGGGTTTATAGCAATTTGCATTTCCTCTAGTGGCGTTTTAGTGTGTAACAGGGTTTGTTTCTGCAAATACTCAAGCTTTCTTTTAATATTTGCCAATTTTGTTGGAATGGGAGATAGTCAAAATAATTAAAACTAGTTTGGAATGGACACCACCAGAAAGAACATCAGCTGATATTTAGGGGAACCCTGGACATGTAAAAATGAACAAATTGTTTTTATTTTCATTTTGGAGATTATTAAAGTTGAATATTTTTTAAATGCTCATTAGCCATTTATTTCTTCTTTTGGTAACTGCTTGATTTTTCCTCTTCACTGAAAACTTTCTTTAAAAAATGTTTTGAAGATATAAAAGAGAAAACTCTTTTTAAAAGATTTTATTTATTTATTCATGAGAGACACACAGAGAGAGGCAGAGACATAGGCAGAGGGAGAAGCAGGCTCCCTGTGGGGAGCCTCATGCAGGACTCAATCCCAGAACCCTGGAATCACACCTTACACCAAAGGCAGATGTTCAACCACTGAGCTACCCAGGCATCCCAAGAGAGAGAAAACTTAAATGAAAATTATCTCCCAGGAGAGAAATAAGATTGGTTTGGGGAATGTGTTCGAATGGGTTGTTTGCTTTTTAACTGCTTTTTATAGGTTTACATTTTTTAATAATGAGAATATATTTATGGGTTAATGGAATTCAAGAAGCTTGTAGCAAAATAGTAAGTGCTTATTGTAAAGATAAATTTCAAATCATTTATATATGGGATGAAAACTGCAAGTCTCTGCTAACCTATGCCCTCCACTCCATCCCTCATCCAGCCTGCTGCCTTGTACTTCCATTCACATTTCTCCTAGACCTTTTTTCTATATCTGTGCAAATATATAGTATGACACACATACATGAATGAGCATGTTACATATATCCTGCTACTATTTCATCATTTAATATCTTTATTTATTTATGTTCTTATGGTATTAATTTTCTCTGTCACTTGTTAATAGCATCAATCATGCCATTTTCATCAAAATAAATTTCTAATTTGCAAAGAATCTAAATCCTTATCTTTTGGGAAACTGGGTGGCTCAGTTGGTTAAGTGTCAGACTCTTACTTTCAGCTTCGGTCATGATCTATCTCAGGGTTGTGAGATTGAGCCCTGCATCGGGCTCCAAACTCAGCATGGAGTCTGCTTGAGATTCTCTTTCTCCTTCTCCCTTAGCCCTTCCCCTGCTTGCATGCTCTCTAAATAAAAAAATATCTTTAGGGATCCCTGGGTGGCGCAGCGGTTTAGCGCCTGTCTTTGGCCCAGGGCGCGATCCTGGAGACCCGGGATCGAATCCCACATCGGGCTCCCGGTGCATGGAGCCTGCTTCTCCCTCTGCCTGTGTCTCTGCCTCTCTCTCTGTGTGTGACTATCATAAATAAATAAAATTTAAAAAAATAAAATAAAAAAAATAAAAATAAAAAAATATCTTTAAACTGTTATCTTTATTTGGCCTTCTAGGATTTACTTTGCTTAAACATGGCTTCCCTACCCCCAGGATTATGCAAATATTTGAAGAAAATACAGGAGAATTTAAAAAAATTATTTAATTTTAATTTTTAAGAGATTTTATTTATTTGAGGGATAGAGAGTGTGTGTGAGAGAGAACATGAGTGGTGATGGGCAGAGGGAGAAGTAGACTCCTTGCTGAGCAGAGAGCACAAGGTGGGGCTTGAACCCAGGACTCAGGGATCATGACCTGAGCCAAAGGCATGTGCTCAACTGACTGAGCCACCCAGATACCCCTAGGAGAATTTTTTAGTATTAAAAGTATTTACCAAAAAAAAAAAAAAAAAAGTATTTACCCTCTTAGCCCATAAGTTCCTTTTGTGTGTATGAGGTAAGAATGTGATTTCACTTTTTTCCCCAAATGGGTATGTAGTTGTCTCACCATTAATCATACCATATTCCCATATATGTGTAACTATTTCTTGACCCTAATCTTTTCTATTCTTGAGTCAATTCTAAACCCTTTTAATTACCATAGATTCATTGCAAATTTTAATATCTAGTAGTCTTACTAATTTTTGTATTTCTTTGCTATTCATGTATATTTACACTACTACAAGTGATTTTCAGAATCCCCCTTACAACTTTGATTAAATTTATTTATGTTAATTTGATAATTTAATTATGTATAAATTAATATGATTAGTTAATTATAATTAGTATTATAAATTAATATGATACTGAATCTCATAACCTGTGAATACAGTATCTCTTTATTTGGGTCAGTTTATGCTCTTGAAGTCCTAAGTTTTTTCTAGATGAATCTTATGTATTTTTTTAAAGCTTTTATTTATTTATATGATAGGTAGAGTGAGTGACAGAGCATGAGCAGGGAGAGGGGAAGAAGGAGAGGGACAAGCAGACTCCCCACTGAACAGGAAGCCCGATGGAAGCCAAAAGCAGATGCTTAACCGACTAAGCCAACCAAGCCCCCCTTATGTATTTCTTACTAGAATTATGAATTCTTAATTTTCAATAAGGGAGACTTGTCAAAAGTTTTATCAATTTCTGATTATTTGTGGTTTATAAAGCAGCTGTTATTTTTCTTATTTTAATCTTGTGTGTAGCCATCTTATTTGAGTTTCTAGTTCTAATAGTTTTATTTTAAAAGTAAAATTATAGTACTATCTGTGAATAAGGAGTGTTTTCTTCTTACTAATTTTAAATTTTTTAAAAAATATTTTATTTATTTACTTGAAAGAGAGAATGCACACATGAGAGAGAACAAGATGGGGAGAGGGGCAGAGGGAGAAGCAGATGCAGGACTCAGTCCCAGGACCCCAGGATCATGACTTGAGCCAAAGAAAGATGCTTAACCAACTTAGCCACCCAGGTGCCCAGGACTGTTTTCTTTTCGTTTTTATATTTATACTTTTTTCCCCCCCACTATTGCATAGGTTGAGACGACCAGAATAATGTTGAATGAATGGGATGAAATGAGTGTCCTTGGCTGGCTCATAACTTTAGTTGAGCTGTTTCTAATGTATTAATGATAGTACAGGTTTAACTATAGGTTATGGTAGATATTTTTTGTGAGTTAAGGAAGGGTAAGTTTAACTTGTACCTATTTTAATCAGAAATGATTGTTGAATTTAGAAGATAGGATTTGGGGGAAGAGTGTTCATTGATGTGATCATCCAGGGTTTTAGTTCCCTTAATTTGCTAATGGAGTGAATTATAAATCTAATATTGACTCATTCTTGTGATCTTGGAAAAATCTCTACTTAGTTATAATATCTTTTCATATTCTATTATATTTTAAAACTTTTTTTTTTTTTACTCTTGAATTTAATTTGTTCATATTATATCTGGCTGTTTCTACACCCATATGTAAGATCAACCTTATGGGGGCAGCCCGGGTAGCTCAGTGCTGCTTTCAGCCCAGGGCCTGATCCTGGAGACCCAGGATCAAGTCCCACGTCGGGCTTCCTGCATGGAGCCTGCTTCTCCCTCTGCCTGTGTCCCTGTATCTCTCTCTCTCTCTCTGTGTCTCTCATGAATAAAGAGAAATAAAATCTTAAAAAAAAAAAAAAGATCAACCTTTTGATTCCTTTGCTGTGATCTGTTTTGTTTTATTTTAATATCTCCATGTGAGTTTTTTTGGCCAACATTTATCTGTTATGCTCTTGTCCCTTTATTTTGAGTTGAGGTGAGATTTGCTAAACATAAAATTAATTATTTAAGTTTTTATTTTAATTCCAGTTAGCATACAGTGTTACATTAGTTTTAGGTATACAATATAGTGATTCAGCAATTTCATACATTGCCCAGTACTCATCAGAACAAGTGCCCTCCCCAGTCCCCATTATCCACTTCACCCATCCCCTGACCCCTTCTGGTAACCATCGATTTGTTCTCTCTAGTTAAGAGTCTGTTTCTTGTTTTGTCTCATTCTCCCTTTTTTCTCCCCTTTGTTTGTTAGAATTGTTTCTCAAATTCCACAAATGATTGAAATAAAATTATTTTAAGTGAACAATTGAATGGCGTTTAGTACATTCACTGTGTTGTACAATCACCACTTCTATATAGTTCCAAAACATTTAATCTTCCCAAAAGGAAACCCTCCTTTTATTCTTTACCTTTTTTCTTCCTGTTATAAGTATATTTTCTATACCCATTATATAGCGAAATTTTATTTCTCTACCCAGTCTTGGGTAGAGAGAACAAGAGAACTTGTTTTTAACATGAAAATTTTATCACATTTATATTTATTATAATAACTTATTTAGAATTTTTAGTTTTCTTTTTTCTTCTAGTGAATAAAATTATAAATTCTATTTTGTTTGGAGTTTACTTTTTAAATTTTACTCGAAATATCTAAATATTTTTCTGACCACCCAGAAAATTAAGATGTTTAACCATTCAAAAAATGATACTGTCCTCCTTACCTATTCTTTACCATCTACTTTGTGTTAGACAGTTTTTTCTGGGTTTTTAAAATAATGCCTTTATTGATGCAATTTCCATGTCCACTCATTTAAAGTGTAAAACTCATGGCACCTGAGTGGCTCAGTTGGTTAAGTGTCTGCCTTTAGCTCAGGTCATGATCTCAGAGTCTCTCAGATAAATAAATAAAATCTTAAAAAAAAAAGTGTACAACTCAGGTGACTTAGAATATCAGAAGTTGTGCAGCCAACCCGGCAATCAGTTTTAGAACATTTTCATTATCCATTCCCAAAAGAAACCCCATACCTATTAGCAGTTATTCTCTATTTTCCCGTAACCTCTCCCCATGTGCTCTAGGCAACCACCAATTTGTCATCTGTCTGTATAAAATTTACCTAATTTGGATATTTCATATACATGAAATCTTATAATATGTGGTCTCTTGTGATTGACTTCTTTACCTAGCATAATGTTTTCAGGGTTCATCCATGTTGTAGCATGTATCAGTACTTTATTTCTTTGTATTGCCAAATAAAATCCATTTTGTGGCTCTACCACATTTTACCCATTCATGAATTTATGGACATTTGGTTTTTTTCTACCTTTTAGCATTGTTGATGCTACTACGAATATTCACATACAATATGTTTTTGCGTAGACCTGTATTTTCATTTCTCTTGCATGTATTCCTAGGAGTAGAATTGCTGGATCATCTGAAAATTCTACATTTATCTATTTGAGAAACTGCCTGACCATTCTGCAGAGTGGATGCACTACTTTTTATTTATTTAAAAAAATTTTTTTAATCAATGAATTTGTATTTTAAGTAATCTCTACACCCAGCATAGGACTCAAATCCACAACTCCAAAATTAAGAGTCACATGCTCCACTGACCAGGCCAGTCAGGCACCCCAATGCACTACTTTTTAAAAAGTGGTTTCGGGATCCCTGGGTGGCTCAGCTGTTTAGCACCTGCCTTTGGCCCAGGGCGCGATCCTAGAGTCCCGGGATCGAGTCCCACATCGGGCTCCCGGCATGGAGCCTGCTTCTCCCTCCTCCTGTGTCTCTGCCTCTCTCTCTCTCTCTCTGTCTATCATAAATAAATAAATAAATAAATAAATAAATAAATAAATAAATAAATCTTTTAAAAAAAAGATAAAAAAAAATAAAAAGTGGTTTCTTAGGAATTGTTTCTTGCTGGTTGTCTGGAGCTTCCCACCCATATCACTGAACAATTACTTGGACTTAACAAGTTTAGATTTTTTCACAGCCTTCTGTCAATTTTTTGTGTCACTTACTTTCTTGATTTATTTTTCAATTTCAAGATAACTCCTTGAGTAATTCTTTTAGGAAGAGTTTGAAGATGGTAAACTTTTTAAATGATTGCACATCTAAAAACATTTTTCTCTTATCTTCATATTTGAATAATAATTTGGTATAAAATTATAGGTCTTAACATTTCTTTTCATTAATTCTTTGAAGATCTTGCCTCATTGTCTCCAAGCATCCCATACTGTTAATAAGAGACCTGATGGTCTGGTAGACCCTAAACAGGCCTGTGAGGTTCAATCCATTCATGATTATGCATTCCCACAGACAGTTGCAGTGCAAACCTTGCATGATGTGACTTGTATGTTGTATTACCCATGAGAATGTAGAAAGATGGCACTGGTAGCATAGCAAGAAATTGTAGGCGGAATGTTGTTTTATTGGGGTGAAATGGTTTGTGGAAGGTAGTTTTGGAGCCATATCTGGTAATTATACTGGAGCTTCAGGTTGTTGTGGTTGGGAATTAAAGATGACTGTGAAACACTCACTTGGTTTTCTGAGTCTTGATGGGGTCTCTCCCTGGGCAGACAGAGTGCTGTTGCCCCAACATGAGATTAATGGAGAGGATCTGAAGTCCCTCTCTCAGAGCAGCGCTAGCCTGATGTCCCGTGGTGCTCCCTGCTGAGAATATGTCCTTTGCATCACTTGCAGGACATAACCTTTGTAATATTTAAGTCAAAGGGCTTGTTTGCCTTCAGCTATAAACCCACTCCTCTGTGGGAATAATGTTCTTTTTTTTTAGCAATCAAATGCTTTTTTTAAATCTCCCTAGAAGCTTTTGGAGTTTTCTCCCTATCTTTAGAAATCTGTAGAGAGGGCATCCCTGGGTGGCTCAACGGTTTGGCCCCTGCCTTTGGCCCAGGGCGCAATCCTGGAGTCCCAGGATCCAGTCCAGCATCAGTCTCCCAGCATGGAGCCTGCTTCTCCCTCTGCCTGTGTGTCTCTGCCTCTCTGTCTCTTTCTGTGTCTATCATAAATAAATAAATAAATATATATAAAAAAAGAAATCTGTAGAGATCATATACTTTGCCACTGTATGTCTAGAAAAGCATTCTTTTTTTTTTTATCAGCCTTCATTGGACCCTATATAACTAATATCAAAATCTGTCTTCAGCACAGAGAAATTTTTTGTATTTCCTGTATCTGTTCTGTTTTCTCCTTCCAAAATATCTTTATTCAATCCAGAAGTTCCAGGAGAGATTAAACTGTCTTCAGTATCTCCTTGCTTTTTTTTTTTTTTCTTTCAAACTTTCCTAGCTTTGTTCTTTTTGCAGAGCCTTAGGGAAATAACACTTTCAGCCCAGATTCAGATTTTCTGTTGAGTATGGTGTTTTGGAGCCTTGATATTTTTAATTCCCAACAGTTTGTCATTCTTTTTACTTTATAGCCTGATTGCTGCTTTTTAAAAATTGAATCATTTTAAGACTCTTTAGTATATTTAAACTTTGTTTTCAGAGAGACCACTTCTGCTTGTTGAGTCTGTTGGCTCCTTGTATGGCCTCAATCATTTGGTGATTCATGAATTGTCGGTTTGTAATTGTAGATGAAATGGCTGGAAAATGTTTGCTTAGTGTGAGTGAGAATCCTGTGCCCCTGGCAGTGAACACAGGTTTCTTTTTTTTTTTTTTTTTAATCACATGACCTATATCTAGTGGGTTTTGGTCTGTTTCCAGAGGAAGAGAAATATTAATTGAGTGAAGAAGTGTCATTAGGGAATAGTGTAGCTGCATGGACATTTCTATGAGGTGTGCACATTGCTGGGTGAAGCATCTAGCAGTGTTGAAGCTTTGTCTTGGGGAATATTTCCAAAAGTAACTGCTAGGAGAAATGGGGGAGAGGATGATTAACTTGGCAGCTTCTAAGCCTTGAAATTCTTTTCTTTTCTTTCTTTTTTTTTTTTTTGTATATTTTTTTATTGGAGTTCTATTTGCCAGCATATAGCATAACACTCAGTGCTCATCCCACCAAGTGCCCCCCTTAGTGCCCGTTACCCAGTCACCCCAACCCCCCGCCCACCTCCTTTTCCACTACCCCTTGTTTGTTTCTCAAAGTTAGGAGTCTCTCATGTTCTGTCTCCCTCTCCGGTATTTCCCACTCATTTTCTCTCCTTTCTCCTTTATTCCCTTTCACTATTTTTCATATTCCCCAATGAGTGAGACCATATAATATTTGTCCTTCTCCGAATGACTTCTTCACTCAGCATAATACCCTCCAGTTCCATCCACGCTGAAGCAAATGGTGGGTATTTGTCGTTTCTAATGGGTAATATTCCATTGTATACATAGACCATATCTTCTTTATCCATTCATCTTTCGATGGACAACGAAGCTCCTTCCAGAGTTTGGCTATTGTGGACATTGCTGCTATAAACATTGGGGTGCAGGTATCCTGCCTTAAGCCTTGAAATTCATCCTTAGCAGATTACTTTTGACCTATTCCTTCTCCCACTTCTGTTGTTTAGTCTGAATTTTTCTGGGCGTCTGTTTGGAAGCTTACTTTTTTTGATAGGTCCTCTCTTTTCCTTTCCAGAGATGAAGCTAGAAACCCCAGGTTTGTCATTAATTTGTCCTCATTTCTTCCCCAGGAATCTTCACTGCTTCAGGCTGCTGCTGCTGCTCTATTCAGGTTTTCGTCACTACTCTGTATTTTTTTTTTAATTATTTGTGGGTTTTGTTCATTTGTTTGTTTTGTTTTGTTTCTTGGTCATGTCAGTGAGACTTAAGGAGGATGCAGAGGTAAACATACAGGTCTGGTCAGCTACCTTGAAAGAGAAGTTCAGCTGTTCTATTATTTGCTGTAATTTTATCTATGATGATTTTACTTACAAAACTCAAAGTTTAACTTGAAATTTATTCATCTCATTCCCCCCACACACATTTGACATTGTGCTTAGAAGTTTGTACCTCACTAACAAACCAAATACATTAGTATTTAACCTTTTTCTTTTAGTGTTTTTTAGTGTTCAACCTTCATATTGAAATTTATTGTAGCAGAAGGTGTAAATTCAAGTTCCAACATTGTTTCCAAGTGTCTGTTCAGTTGTCCCACCATGAGATATTGCCAATATTGCCAACTCTTCACTCACTAGTCTGGGTGGCTTGTTTGATTTACTTAATTCTTATATCTTCTTGGGCTCAACTCTGTACATTCCAGTCTTTATTCCCATGTTTTAACATTTGTAGTTCTAGGATACATTTAACATCTGATAGGGTAAGCCACCTCAGACATAACTTTTAGAATTTGTTCTAAATTTTGCACTGCACTGCTGTGTCCCTTCTCTTTTGTGATACTGCCTTTTTTTTTTTTTTTTTTTTTTTTTTTTTTACTTTATGTATTTGACAGAGAGAGAGCAAACACAAGTAGGCAGAGTGGCAGACAGAGGGAGAGAGAAAGGCAGGCTCTGAGCAGAGAGCCTGATGTGGGGCTTAATCTCCTGAGATTTTTTTTTCTTTTTTTTTTGAGGCGGGAGGAAGGGTGCCCCCCGCCAAACCATCTTCCTTCCCACTTGGACATGCTCTCTTTTCACGTTCCCAGGCTGTTTGGCCCCTCCCCATCCGTCTCTCTGACCCCTTCTCCCTCCCCATCCATCTCTGTTTCTCCTGTAGGCCAGGGAGGGGACCCACACAGTCCTGGCTCCCAGACCTGCCCGTTTGATTCCCAGTTGCTCTACTGCCCCCAGAGTGCCTTGTGCCCGGCCACCCAGCGCCCAGTGTGCAAGCAATTGTGCCAATCTGGGAGGGACAGCTGCTGCTAGTACCTTCTGGGCCACCTGGTTGACCCAGGGGGAGGTGCAGTTGCTGAAGTCAGGGCCCCCAGGATCACAACCCAGGCTGAAGGCAGTTGCTTAACCAACTGAGCCACCCAGGTGCCCCTGTATTGGCTTTTGATTGGATTTTTATAAAATATGTGGACTAATTTTGGGACAAGGGATTTACATTACTTTAGTTCCTCTGAAGAAGACTTCTCAATGGTTCCTTTATCTTTAGGGATGTGTTAGGATTGACTTGTAAGCTCTTCAAGGTCTTTTCCAGAGTTTTACAAGTTAATAAGATATCTTTTTTTTTTAAAGATCTGTATAAAAATATTTGTTTAGTTTTGTATATTTTTTTATTGGAGTTCAATTTGCCAACATATGGTATAACACCCAGTGCTCATCTCATCAAGTGCCCCCCTCAGTGCCCATCACCCATTTATTCAATCATCAGGTATGTGGTGAGTATTTATTGTGTGCCAGAATCTATGTCTGGCATTTAGAATATAGTGGTAAGTAGCACCTTAGTTACTATTTGTATTTGTTTTTATTAAAACCAACGATAGGATGTAAATTATAAAAAAAAAAAAAAAAGATGTGTTTAGGGAGATACTGAAGGATAGTTTAAAACTTCAGATTTGGGCAGCCTGGGTGGCTCAGCGGTTTAGTGCCGCATTCGGCCCAGGGCCGGATCCTGGGGACCTCAGATGGAGTCCCACATCGGGCTCCCTGCATATGGCCTGCTTCTCCCTCTGCCTGTGTCTCTGCTTCTCTCTCTCTGTGTCTCTCATGAATATATAAGTAAAATCTTAAAAAAAAAATAAAACTTCAGATTTTCAAATTTAAGCTAAAATTCAAATGGCATTTATTCCTTGTAGGCCCCATTATTCACCTCACAAGTCTAACAGATCCAAAGTATAGTTTGTTTCTTTTTGCTAAGATTTATGACTAGAACTACCTCAGGAAGGTAGCAGTACTTTTCCTTAGATGAATATTTTACCATTAATTTTCTTTTCTTTTTTAGATTTATTTGTTTTGGTGGGGAGGGGCATAGGGAGAGGTTGAGACAGAGAGAATCTCAAGCAGGCTCTATGCTGAGCGCAGAGCTGGACACTGGGCTCAATCTCACAACCATGAAATCGTAACCTGAGCTGAAATCAAGAGTCAGATGCTGGGCAGCCCCAGTGGCACAGTGGTTTAGTGCTGCCTGCAGCCTAGGGCGTGATCCTGGAGACCCTGGATCGAGTCCCATGTCGGGCTCTCTGCATGGAGCCTGCTTTCCCTCTGCCTGTGTCTCTGCCTCTCTCTCTCTCTGTGTCTCTATGAATAAATAAATTAAAAAAAAAAAAGAGTCAGATGCTTAACCAACTGGGCTACCCAGGTGCCCCACCATTAATTTTCATTTAAAATGAAATGAATTTTCACTCTTATTATCTCAATTGATATTAAGCCAGCCCAGGTTTTGAGGAATCCTTTCTTACTTTACATTTCTAGTTGAGTCTTGATTTGAGGAAACAGTTCCTAAATGATACATGAATGAGTCAACCACACCTGTGGAGTACAGGGTAAAACAAATCTCACCTGACTGCTTCTCCGTCTTCCATATCCACACATCAGGTTAATGGTAACCTGTCCAGTAGAATCTCCTTTCAGTGGGAAAGCAGGATAGCCATTGTCTTAGTCAAGGTTCAGTTGCAGATGACCAACACCCACTCTAGCTGGTTGAAGCAGCAACAGATTTATTATGCATCGTTAGACGGCTTCCAAAATTTTTTGTAGGGCTGGAAGAGCAAGCTTTAAGCTAAGCTTCCCATAAAACCTTTCAGAATCATACCTTGGAACTCCCCTGTCATGGGCAGAAAGGCAAAGAAGTAGGATTTATTCTCACAACTGCTGGATCCTGGGGCTCCATTGTCTCCATTGTGACACACAACCCCAGAACGCTCCCTGACTTGCTTCTCAACACTATGAAGCAATGGATGGGACACTGGGATTTCAGTAAAGTGGCCACAAACAAATCACCCCTTGGTTTGCATTGGGAACACAGAAGCATCCAACGCCTGTCTTCTAGCCCCATGATGTCTTGCTTTCCAAGCCTTGGATGAATATGTCTTCCTGAGCTACATCGTATATGGAACCTGGGCTATAGTCTGATTTCCAGCCTGTGGTGAACAATATGGCATACCACAAGAGGAACAGAGTGGAGTTGAGTGGATCTGCCTGCAGTACTTATCACAGCCACTTTCATTGGATTCTAGGCTCATTGTGTTGCAAGTGAAAGACCTGTGATTTGTCACACTTCTAGGACATTCTAAGAACTTGCCCTTTTTCACTTTAGACATGGATCCAATTTCTAGCTATATGACCTTGCACAACTGACCAAAATTTTCTGAACTTCCATCTGTAATGAGAAGGGTGATGATGACTTCATAGTTAGCAGAAGAAAAATGAGCTAAAATAACATGTAAGCCCTGTTCCAGAAGTAAACATTAGTTTATTTCCTGTCTAAAGATAAAGTTCTTTCTTTCCTTCTTCCCTCAGTAGACCCAGACTATGTAGATTAATCCCACTTTGACAGAGCTGCATTGAGAATGAATGGCCATATCTTAGCTTCTAGTGAGTTTTTATACACCCAGCAATGAGCACGAATATAAATTTGGCTTCTGTGGTATGTATTGAGGTTAGGAATATGATGATACTTCTAACTGAAGAAACCTTAAAGGCTACAGTGAGAACCATACAGACTCATTTATTTTACCTTCTAACATGATCAGTTCACTTAGACTGAATAGAAGAATGACCCAGCCACAATTTGAATGGTGCCAGTTTTGTAGATGCATTTATGTTCCTGTGTAAACTCTATTCAAAGAAGGCCTAAAAAACTATGGGGTAGGTCAATTTTCTGGGGGCCTGAGTTTAATGGCCTGTTTTGGAAAAACATGCAAAGTTTTGACCTTCTTATCTTGCCTTACCCTTTCTTTCTTCTAACCAAAACCTAATTATAAGTGGTGACACTTTCTGGGGGTAAAATATTCAGAGGTGAAAGACATCTTTATTGTTGATTTGTAACCTGCCTTGTTTCCATAAAGAACATGAGGTAGGACAGACATCTTTAATTAAGGTTTTAAAGGATACGAGAATTTATACGGGGTGCCTGAGTGGCTCAGTTGGTTAAATTTTTGCCTTCAGCTCAGGTCATGATCATGGGGTCCTGGGATTGAGCCCCGTGTCGGGCTCCCTGCTCGGCCAGGGAGTCTGCTTCTGCCTCTGCCTGCCACTCCCTCTGCTTGTGCTCTCTCTCTCTCTCATATAAATAAAATCTTTGTGAATGTGTGTGTGTGTGTGTGTGTGTATAAAATCTTTATCAATCAAGGATTGATGGACATCAAAGACCACTTTAGAAAGAAAAAAACTTCATAAGCACTGAACAAAAGAGCAGACTTGAAGGGGCATTCTTGAATAAGACTCCTTAGAGACAGAGAACAGTTGTATTGCCTGACACTGTGTGTGGTGGTCAAGAGAAGGAAGCTCATCTGCCTTCAACTCTAGATTTACTTTAGGGGAAGAAAGGATCTGTGTGCCTTGAGGCTCTAGCCTCCTTCTGGTTTCACAGACCCAGAAATTTCCTCAAAGATGGAGATGTTTGAAGAGACCTATAGTCACTGTATTTAATATTCTACTAGCTTATACTTTGGAAATCATGTCTCAGATTCCTTTAACTGTGACATGAATCTTGAGTGGTTTTCTTATTCATTCACATTTCAAATCACGAGTTTATGTTCACACTGCTCTGAGAAGCTAATGTTGAAAAAAAGTTTTTTTTTAAACTTCCCTTTATGTGATTAGGTTGATTTAGTGAAAGGTGAAAGACCAAAACTCAGTAAACTAGGTCACTGGGTTAATTCAGGCTTAGCTGCTAGAAAGGGGGCTCAGATGGGAGGTTGTGTTTGTGTTTCCTGTCCCATGAGGTACTTGAAGAGATTGGGCCACAGCAGTTCAGTTGCTGACTTGCATAACTGAGGAGTAGGAGGGAGGTGTCTTCTGCACACTTGTACCATGCCCCTAGAACTGAGATTCCTTAAAACTTTTTTGTAGGTGGAAATATCATACAGTATTAAACTTATATATGATTTAATGAATAACAAGACAAGTAACCATATGCCAACCATTCAGTTTAAGAAATAGAACTCTACTACATCTTAGAGGCCCCTTGTGTGCCCTGTCCACTTTCCAGAGGTAACTCCTGTACGGACTTTGTATTCTATAAAGTTCAAAGTGTTCCAGCCATTGTTTAGCCTTGACTCATTTTAAACTGAACAGAATATAGAATCACGTGATGCCTTCTGTTACTTGCTACTTTCATTCATCATTGAGTGTTTTCCATGTTGATACACATAGTTGCTCATTCACTTCTAAAATTGTGTTCTCTTATTGAAATGTAACATAATTTGCCCCTTCTATGTTGATGGCCACCTGGATGGCCATGTTTTAGAATGATTAATTTTTCCATTTTGTATTTCTTATCCTTTTTCTTTATTCTACTTGTTTGGAACTTATGCTATATCTATCCTTTGATGGATTCCTTAGCTATTGTAACATGAATACTTAGCTGCTCTACAGGTTGAACTTAATGCAAATTTTTAATCTGTTCCTAAGCAGAAACAAAGACCTCAGAACTCTAATTCCAATGACATCCCTCACAATTTGTAAGATTGGACTCTTTTCCACCTACATGTTAGACATTATAATTATTGTATACAGTCAACAATTTTGTTTTACCCACAACCCACATGGTTGCCTAATATCTTTACTCATTGTTTTTTCTTATATCTCAGGCCTACCATCTGTTTCTGTTTTTACAAAAACCTTTCTTCCTCATTCTTGAAAGATAATTACACAGATTATAGAATTCTAAGTTGTCAGTCCTTTTTGTCTCCATTCATTAAAGGTGTCATTCTTTTGTCTTATTGGTTTCCATGGCTGCTTTTGAAGTTGGCAGTCAAATTGCAATTTGCCTCTCCTTTTTAATTTGGCTTCTTTTCTTTTAAAATAGTCTTTGTCTTTGTATACAGCAATCTCATTGTATGTCTGAGGATTTCTTTGTATTTATTCTTGGGTTTAATAGGGATTCTTGGATCCCATTTCCATCCTTTAACAATACTGGAAAATTCTCAACCATTATCTCTTGAAATGTTGGAAATATTGTCTTTCTCATTTTATTTCATCTCCTTCTGAAATTCTAATTAAATATGTATTAGATCCTCAGACTCTATTTTCTGTCTTTTAAATTGATAATTTCCAACTTTGTGTTCCTGGCCTGCATTTTATTTATTATTACCATCATTATTATTACTATTATATCTTCTACTTTAATAGCCCTTTTTTTTAGCTGTTTAATACATTCAATTTTTTAATTTAATTATTTACATTTCTAGAAATTCCTTAATTTTTTTCAGATCTTCTGTGCTGTTCATAGCCTACAAAGACTCAGACCCAACCCAAATGAGAGACTGAATGTAGCTCTGAATTGAAAAGGATATTTTTTGCTCTCTACTCATTGCCAAGATTGAGATAGCTGTTATCTTGCTGTTCCTCTGGACTGTGAGTTAATTCTTATCTACCTTGACATTGAAAGGATGGTCCTTTAAGATTCCAGCTTTATATGGGGTGGAGGTGTGGGGAGTTGTTTCCTGTAGACTTTTCACCTTGGGTGGGCCCTTGGTTTTAACTGTCTTCTACCACCTAGCAATAAGATGGAAGCTTGGCAAAGGATATGAATAGCAGTTTCTCAAAGAAAATATACAAAGGACCAAGAAGATACTCTTTCTCCTTAGTCTTTAGGGAAATACAAATCAAAAGCATAATGAGATACCTCTGCACACCCAGTAAGATGGCTACAATTAAAGACAGAAAATAACAAGGCTTGGCGAGGATATGGAGAAATTGGAACCCCCATGTACTGCTATTAGGATTTTAAAATGGTACAGCTACTCTGGAAAACAATTTGGCAATTCTTCAAAAGGAAAAACAGTTATTATATCACCCAGCAATTCCATTTCTAGGCATTTACTCAAAATAATTTAATAAAACAAGCTCCCATTAAAAAAAATTGGAGGGATGCCTGGGTGGCTCAGTGGTTTAGCGCCTGCCTTCAGCCCAGAGCATGATCCTGGAGTTCTGGGATTGAGTCCCACAACGGGCTCCCTGTGTGGAGCCTGCTTCTCCCTCTGCCTGTGTCTCTTCCTCTCTCTCTCTGTCTCTCTTGAATAAATAAATAAAATCTTATAAATCAATCAATCAAACAAACATGAATGTTTATAACAGCATTAATCGTAATAGCCAAAAGGTGGAAACAACCCTAATCCCATCAACTGATGAATGGATAAACAAAACCTGACATATTCATACAATGGATTTTTTTTTAAAGATTTTATTTATTTATTTATTTATTTATTTATTTATTTATTTTAGAGTGAACATGGGCCTGTGGAGTGCAAGTAGGGGGAGGGACCAATGGGAAGGGAGAGGGAGAGAATCTAGAGCAGGCTTTGTTTGCATTGAGCAAAGGCTCTGTTTCACAACCCTGAAATCATGACCTGAGCCAAAACCAAGAGTCAGACACTTAACCACTGAGCCACCCAGGCACCCCCATATAATGGATTCATTTAGCAATAAAAAGAAATGAAGTACTGACAGAGGCTATAGCATGGATGATCATTGAAAATATTATGCTAAGTGACAGAAGCCAGACACAGAAGGCCACATATTATAGGACTATATTCATATGAAGTATCCAGAATAGGTAACTCCATAGAAACATAAAGTAGATGAATGCTGTCAGGGCCTGGCCCTGGAGTGTTTGGGGCAGTGGGGGTGGGGGGTGGGGGGGCGGGTGTTAAGGGAGTGACTGCTAATGGGTATGGGGTTTCTTCTGGGGATGATGGAACATTCTGATATTAGATACTAGTGATGGTTGCACAGCTTTGTGAATATGCTAGAAAACAAAACAAAAAGTTATCACTGACTTGTATATTTGAAAAGGTGACTTTTATGGTATACAGATTAGATCTCAAAAAGCTGTTAAAAGATGGTCCTCACAAGGTTCAACAAACTGTCCATTAAAATTGGCTTTGGCGTTTGCCTATTCCCCAGGATTCCTGTTTTATTTCATTTTTGGCTTCTTGGGGTTCTCTCTTTTCATGCCAGCTCAGCAACATGTTTATTTATTTATTTATAAAAAGATTTTATTTATTTATTCATGAGAGAGAGAGAGAGGAAAAGACATAGGTAGAGGGAGAAGCAGGCTCTCCATGGAGAGCCCATGCAGGACTCGATCCCAGGACCCCGGGATTACAACCTGAGCTGAAGGCAAATGCTCAACCACTGAACCACCCAGATGTCCCTCAGCAGTATGTTTAAAAATTTTTTTCATTTTATCTATACTTGTTTAATTCGGGAGCATAACCAGCCTGTCATACCACTAGAAATTGAAGGCAGAATTTTTAATATTTTAATTTTTAAAAAGTTCAAGTTGCTAAGGAAAATTGTAAGAATAGTATAACAAATTTCTTCCTCCATTCGTGATTTCTCAAATGTAAATATCCTCCTTTATTCTCTCTCCCTGTCTACTTAATTTTTTTTTTTTGTGGAACCATTTTAGAGTAGGTTGCAAAAATTAATGACCCGAATACCCCAGATATTTTGGCATGTGTCGCCCAAGAACAAGAATATTCTCCTATGGAACCATAGTATAACTGTCAAGCTCAACAGAATATAGCCTTGATACTAAGACAGTTCATACTTAAATTTTACCATTTGTCCCAATAATGCCTTTTATATTTACTCACTTTTTCCCTATCAAGATTCATTCCAGGATCATGTGTTGCATTTAGTTGTCTTATCTCTTGCATATCTTTTAACCTAGAACAATTCCTCAGTCTTTGTATCTTTCATGAGTTTGGCAATTGTGAAGAATCCAGGCGAGTTGTTTTATGGAATGCTCCTTGAGTAGGGCTTGTCTGATGTTCCCTGCCGAGTAGATTCAGGTTACATTGTCAGAAATACCACTGAGGTGATGTGTGTCCTTCTGGGTGTGGTGTATCAAGAGGCACAGGATGTGAATCTAACCTGAATCCTTTTATGGATGCTAAACACGGCATGTGTCTGATCAGAAATGGCAGAATTTGAAGTCAAACAGATCTAGCTTTTGGTCCTGGCCCAGCAACTATTAGCTCTGTGATCATAAACGAAAAACTGAACATTTTAAAGCCTCTGTACAAGAAGTCCAGTAACACCTCCATCTTGAGACTACTGAAAACTCAAATGCAAATTCACGTAAGTTGTTTAGCACAGTGCATAGGAGGAACTCCTAACTCTTCTGCTGGGGAAGGTGTCCTAGGAGCCTCCCTGTCCCTCGAGGGTATTGGTGAAATTACTCCAAATCTCAGTAAAGGAGCCTAAAGGCCTCCCATACGCTTCTTTAATTCTCAAAGAGCCAGTGTTCTCTTGGTCTTCTCTGCCTTCTCACCCTCCTTCCCCTGCCCCTTGCTATTACCCATCTCCAGTGTCCCTAAGAAACCTGCTTGCCTGACTGTTGGGTTAGTTTGTTTTAGGCATTGACCAATGATGGGCAGGAGGCTCTTGGCAAGTGCAAACAGATGTCGCACTCCATTCTCCTACCTCTCTTGTTTTGTCACCTTCCCTCCTGGATTACTCATCCTCCTCACCTCCAAACCCTTCTCCCTCTATTCAGGGAAACTCACCAGCTTCTACCTCCAAATTTGCTTACAGAACAAAGGCTCTGCACCTAACTGGACCTCAGCTCCCTAGAGGGCAGGTGGTGTTTTAAGTAGGAACCTTTTTTCCTGGAACATGATCTTTTTAGTCTGTTCATTGTGCTACTTGTGCAACAGTAATACCATGGTATTTCTCTTATCTTTAAATCAGCTTGCGAGGACAACATGTGGTTTGAACCTGTATGAGGAGTGTTTTCACAGAGCCACTGCCCTGCTGGCAATTAGAGCAATCAGTCGCCTGTGGCTAGCCATGGACATTCACGTAGACATTTAAACCTTGAATCCCAGGGGGCAAGATGGGATCAGCTGAAGTTGTATCACACAGAATCTTACTTTTTCAAAGTGAGTGTCAGCTGGGACCCTGCAGAGTGACGAGGACACATAGGTTATTTTCTTGTAACTTGTCTCATTGATGGGTCCCACAAAATGAACATTGGATGTTGCATCTCTGTGTCTTATGCCACCACCCACTCCTCCAGGGAGTGGTTTGTCTGGGTGAACTTGTTTGGTGAGGCTACCAGACCTTCCATATGAAATGGAGGGATACCTTTTTCACCTTCAGTTTTTTGCATAAATGGGTGATACTTGCATGGGTTTATCCCCATCTTGTGAGAAATTCCTTAATCTTGAAAAGGAGGAGGTAGGGGAAGGAAGGAAGGAAGAAAGGAAGGGAAGAAGGAAGGGGAAGCGTTCAGCCTGATAAAGGCCACTGGTCTCCCAAGAGGCTGTGCAGTGGGCTATGGGCAGGTAAGACCCCTTGGCTGTTGCTGCTGCTGACTTACAGTCTTGGGCAGTCAGTTCTCCAGGTAATGGAGCCACCTTGGAGACCATATTTAAGGGTGATGAGTGTTTGTGAGAATACTCTTGTTTTGCCCAAGCTTTCAGGACTCTGGACTCTGAATATCTTGTCACTTATTATCACCATAATTATGTTGTTTGTTCCAATAAAAAGTCTTTGTTTCAGGGAAGCCTGCAGAACAGAAATGGGGATGCCCCCCAGGCTGGTTTTATTGGCCTATGTAGTATTGGAAATCAGGATTAGTTACCAATATGTAAAAGTCAGATATTTTAAGAAAATCTACATTTCCCTGTTCTCTTGGAAAGTTGGACAAATGTATAGCATTGGACTCACAATCCCTCACGGCAATAATTCTTTGGTGTCAAGAAACGGCTGCCATCTACATTGTAAGAGTGTTGGTCACGATGCACGTTTGACTCTTGTGACAAAGACCAAAATAAGCGGCTTAAACAAGATAGGAACTTGTTTTTCTCTCACTTGATAGTCAAAGTGCTAGTTGTCCAGGGCAGATAGAATGGCTCCATAGTGCCAGAGTTCCAGTTGCTTCTGCTTCTGTCTTGTTATAGTCTCCTCCACCTTGGGTTCCATCTTGCAGCTCCATGCTGCTTTGTTTCCCACCATCACGTCGGCTCCAGCCTATATCTATATAGCAGGAAGGGGAAGTGGAGGGTATATACCTTCAAGCCCCAGCCTGGAAGTTGCGTGTATCATTTCTTCCCCCACCTGGTTGGCCAGATGGTACTGGAGTGACCACATCTGGCTGCAGATAAGGCTGGGGAAACATGGTCTTCATCTCTATGGCCTTATGCATAGCTGAGATCTAGTTCTCACCAAAGAGAGAAAGTGAGAGTGGGTATTGTGGACAGCTAGCACTCTTTGCTGCCACAGGCCAAAAGTCATTGCCATTCATTGTTTTATACCTGATATGTTTCATGTTTGGTCCCTGTAGACAGTTAAGGTTCCATTCTCAGCTTTGCCCTAATAATCACATGCAGCATGCTTCCATGCTTTAAAAAAATTTTTTTTTAATTTAAATTCAATTTAGTTTATATATTCTGTATTATTAGTTTCACGGGTAGAACTTAGTGATTTATCAGTTGCATATAACACCCAGGAGCACTGGGTGCACACTACATCTGAAACTGTGTACATACATATGTACTTTTTATGTTAGCTAATTGAATTTAAATTAAAAAAAAAAAAAACAGGGATCCCTGGGTGGCGCAGCGGTTTGGCGCCTGCCTTTGGCCCAGGGCGCGATCCTGGAGACCCGGGATCGAATCCCACGTCGGGCTCCCGGTGCATGGAGCCTGCTTCTCCCTCTGCCTGTGTCTCTGCTTCTAACTCTATCTCTCTGTGACTATCATAAATAAATAAAAATTAAAAAAAAAAATAAAGTCCTCAGAAACTCAGTTCTCTGGGCTCAGAATTCCAAACTATTAAAAAAAAAAAAAAAAAAAAACAACCCAGTGCTCATTACATCGTGTGCCCTCCCTAATGCCCATCACCCAGTTACCATATCTCCCCTCCTCCTTCCCTCCAGCAACCCTCAGTTTGTTTCCTAGAGTTAAGAGTCTCTTAATAGTTTACCTCCCTGTTTTAATCTTATTTTATTTTTCCTTCCCTTTCCCTTTGTTCATCTGTCTAGTTTCTTAAAATCCACATTCCATTGCATATATGTACCATATCTTTTCTTTTGCTGCCTCTGCGTAGAATTTCCTTCTCTCCCTTTTGGGCCTGGCAAACTCCTCCTCAGGGTTACTTGGCTCCTTCTTGCCCTTCTAAAATTGACTTCCCTTCTCCTTTGTCTCATCCTAATACATAAATGCTAATTTTTATATAATACCTTTTAGTTTACTTACCTTTATATATTTAGCATACCAAGTGCCTGGCAAAGCACTTGGCTCATAACAGACTAATGATCAGTACCATTTACTGAGCATTCAGAGAGAGACACTTTCTAAAACTTCTATAAGGGATACTTGGTAGCTCAGTGGTTGAGCGCCTGCCTTCAGCTCAAGGTGATCCCAGAGTCCTGGGATTGAGTCCCGCATGGGGCTCCCTGCAGAGAGCCTGCTTCTCCCTCTGCCTATATCTCTGCCTCTCTCTCTTTGTCTCTCATGAATAAATAAATAAAATATAAAAAAATAAAACTTCTATAAACATGATGTTTAATACCCTACAATGAAATAGCATGTTAGTCATGGCTTTTGCAGCTGTAGATGTTGGAAACTCAGTCCAACTGACTTAAACAGCAGCAATAAAGGAGGAGCCTTATAAGTTCACATATCTCACAAGTGGAAATGAGGGTCTAATTCAGGTATAGCTAGGACCAGAAACTCAAATGATAGGAAAACTAGATCTCTTTTCTTCCTTCTTTATAGACTTTGTTCTCAGGAAAACTTTCTCTGTGTGATGGCAAAGATGGTAAAGATGCCACTCACAATTCTGTATTTGCCTTATAGTTCACTGATTCCAGAGAAAAAAAGAATATGAATCCATTTCGTCATAGTGGTAACCAATGACCAGGCTTGGATCATATGACCATTCCTAGTCTGTTTGGTAGGGGGTCGAGTACACTGGCCATACTTGAATCATCTGTCTACTTCTGGTACCAGGGAGTGGAGTCAGCCCACTCAAATTACATTACAAAAACATGTGCCTGCTACATTTGGAACTACCATTATCCATTTGCAAGCATGGTGATTGAGGCTAAGAGGTGTATGGTGGCCTAAGTTCAAACCAGGAAGTGGCAGAGGTAGGAATCAAGCCGGGTCTTTCTGATGCCAGGTGATAGGTAGACTCTTAATTCACTGCACTCAGCTTTTTCTGGAATGAATGATACTGGAAGCCTTCTCTCTGTATGGGGAAAACTCTGAGGTTTGACGCTCCTGTGTGTGGCAGTCAAAATATGGAAATAATCATGTAGCTCCACCAGGGCAGGATTTTATGTAGAAACACAAATGTATCTGTAATCTATGTTTTCTCTGGAACTCCTCCAGTGAATATACCTGAAATGTTTCATTGACTGGCAAAATAACTCATTTCACATTGATGAGAATGGGAGGAGTTAGGTAGCTAGATTCTTCTCTTGGAGCATTTTGGTTACTTTAACGCATGGATTCTCAACAGAGGCAATACTGCCTTCAAGGAAGCAAAAACTGATTCTTGAGGGGAGGGTGAGAAAAATCATATCCTTTTTGTGTATAAAGTACAAATATAGTATATAAATATATATACTATAGCCCCTGCACATTCTAGCCCCTGCAGCGAATCAGAATGATGCCAACCGAATCTGCACCGGCTGGTGACCCTGCCAAATATACAGTTTATGTATTAAAATTACATGAGGAGGCTATGCCACAGAGGCATAATCAAGAATCAGATGCTTATATTTAAATTGACTTTATATTAAAAGAAAAAAAAAACAGATGCTTGACCAGTCACACCACCCAGGCACCCCCATGACCATTGCCTTTTAACTGGCCTCCCTGCTTATATCCCTATCTCCGACCCACCAGTCTGTTCTCTAAGGTGCGTCATATGCCACTGCCTGCCTTGTATGGAGTCAGAACCCAAGTCCATTCAATCTGCAAGGCCCTATGTCCTACTCCTCTCCTGGGTAGCCTCTCCAGCCATTCTGGCCTCCTCCAGCCTGCTTTACTTTTTCTTCATAACATTTATCACCATCTGACAGTCTTTTTTATTTTTTATTTTTTTTGTTCTGATACTCCCTCTAGAATGTGAGCTATGTGAGAGGAGAATCTATGTTGTTCATTACTATATCTCCACAGCTTAAAATAGCTCCTTGCACATAATAGGCACTAAGTAAACGTTTACTTAAGGAAAAAAAATTTTCTTCATGGGAAGAGGAGTTGGGGGGTGTTAGGAAAACAGTGTTTTTGCAAAGGTTCCTTGGAGGTGAAGGGCAATAATGACAAAAGGTTCAAAAACAAGGCCTTAGCCCAAGCCAAGAGGGAAGAACCTAGTCATCGAAGGCCTGCTCTCATTACTGAATTTGTCTTTCCTCTTTTCACATTTTGGGACAGTCTGTGTTGCTTTATCCTTGCCATCTAGTTGTCCCACAGCAAAATTTTGCTAATTGGCTCTCATTGGGGAAGGGCCATTTGAATTTCTTCTTTTTGGACCAAACAACAATTCTTTGAGCTCTTCCCATGTGGCTAATATTCTACTAGTCGCAGTGGGGAACTGCAGGAAGTGTTGACATGCTTTGGAGAAGTTGCAGACTTGCAGAGACAAGGCACCCACCCATAGTGGGTGTACACAAAATGAGAAGCACACAGTAGGGCAGTTATCTTCCTTTCCCATAAGTGAGCTGAAGCAGGTGGAGCAGTAACTAGGGGAGTTTACGGAGGTGCCATCATCCACGGGGCACTTGGCATTTGAGGCTGGGCGGCTGACTGTTGTGTGGATCTGTCTCCTCCAGAGCAGGATATTCACCAATCCTGGCTCCCAGGATTTATCTCAACACCAAAAACACATGGGCACACGCCCCGCCCCCCAACTTTGAGAGCTGAGATAGCATAGGAGGAATAAGGAAGAAATGAGGGCAGTTCATTCAGAGACTCAAATACACCTTTGGCTTGTGGCTGGAAAACGATGCTCTAGATATGTTGAGGTGCCTCTGGTGTGTTTTCTGAAACTGTTCGTAATAATTTGTAATTGCAGCTCTCTTCTTCCTAAAAAAGGTTTGAAGTGCTTTATGAGTACATATAACCCCCCACCAAATATACACTGAAATTTAATAAAACAGATGTGGAAAAGAAATATCTAATCTGAGGGGTCCCTGAGTGGCTCAGCAGTTTAGCGCCTGCCTTCAGCCCAGGGTGTGATCCTGGAGTCCTGGGATCGAGTCCCACATCAGGCTCCCTGCATGGAGCCTGCTTCTCCCTCTGCCTGTGTCTCTGCCTCTCTCTCTCTCTCTCTCTGTGTGTGTGTGTCTCTCATGGATGGATAAATAAAATCTTAAAGGAATATATTTTTAAAAAATAAAAAAATAAAGAAGTTCCTAAAACTTATTTTAAAAAAAAAAGAAAGAAAAAAAGAACTAATCTGAGAGAACAGGAGGAAGCAGGAAAGTGAACCTGCAGGCTAAGACAGGGCCTCTGGCGGAGGACTATGTACTTCCTGCCACACATGCCAAGGGACATGAGCTGGGGGGTCCGCCCCTCTGTGGCCACCATACCATACCTTAGGACACCTATAATTTTTTCCCTTTATTCATCGCATTGTAATTTTTTAAAAAAGATTTTATTTTTTTATTCATGAGAGATACAGAGAGAAGCAGAGTAGAGGGAGAAGCAGGCTCCCTGTGAGGAGCCTGATGTGGGATTTGACCCCAGGATCCCGGAATCATGACCTAAAGCAAAGGCAAACACTTGACCGCTGAGCTGCCCAAGCACCCCTGTAATTTTTTTTTTTTAATTAAGTAAACTCTATACCCAACGCAGGGCTCAAACTCATGGCCTTGAGATCAAGAATTGCATGCTCCACTAACTGAGCCAGCCAGGTGGCCCTCCCCATTGTATTTTTTATGGAAAAATCTAAGTAACAGGTTCTGTAACATTATTTTAAAAGTAGATCTAGGGGATTTCTGGGTGGGTGGCTCAACAGTTTAGCGCCTGCCTTCAGCCCAGGGCAGAATCTGGGAGTTCCGGGATCGAGTCCCACATCGGGCTCCCTGCATGGAGCCTGCTTCTCCCTCTGCCTGTGTCTCTACCTATCTCTCTCATGAATAAATAAATAAAATCTTAAAAAAAAAAAAAGTGGATCTAGGCATTTTAATAGACATTCTAGACGATTCATGTCTATCTTCAACACCAGCCAGTGATCACAGCTCACAAAGGCCATGAACTGTGTCTGTTCATCTTTGTACTCCAGTACCTGGAAGACAGGAGGAACTCAATAAATATTTTATTGAATAAATGAATGGTATTACAGCTCTCCTTACTGGAAGAGAAGAAACCAGTCAGTTGTCTGAGGGAGAGTTGGTTTCTTTCCCCTGGGTCTATTTTGAGAGTTTTCCAGGTGAGCAGTTACTCTTTTCTTTTTTAAAGATTTTATTTTTTAAATAATCTCTACACCCAAACATGGAGCTTGAACTCACAACCCCAAGATCAAGAGTCCCATGCTCTGTTGACTGAACCATCCAGGCGCCCCTCATGTGAACAGTTATATCAGGAATATTAAATGGTGTCCTGAGTCTTGTTCTTAAGAAAGTGTGGGAGAAATTTCTCAGGGTTCATGTGTCCTTTACTCGTGGAGGGGAAGTTGAAGTCCTGATCCTGAAAAGCAACTTAATGGAAGAGAGTCTCAGAGGCCCCAGCAAAGGCAGTCTAGGCGCATACCTTCTGGTCATCTGATCTGATCCAGGAATGAAGCTTAAAACCCTTAGGGAGGGTGAAAAAAAGTCCCTAAATATACTGCTTCCAGGGCAACCATGTGTACATACCGGAGGTGGTTCTGTTTGAGGTTATGTAACATAGCAGTAAAGAGCAGGCACCTTGCATAGAATTATATGCAAATATACACCCCCATTCTCCCAAAAAAGACTACATGCAAAAGTGGGTGAAAGTCATAGACTCCGTAAACGAGTTAAGTATATTGTGCATGTATCAGTGTCTTGGTTTTGGCAAAGTACTGTTATTATGTAAGACACAACTGTTGGGAAAAGCTGGGCCATGGGTACAGAAGACTTCTGTCCTATTTTTTGTACCTTCTTATGAGTCTATGTTTAATTCAAAATGAAACTTTTTTTTAAAAAAAAGGGTCATGAGGGCTCCTGGGTGTCTCGGTCAGTTAAGCGTCCAGCACTCAATTTGGCTCAAGTCGTGATCTCAGGGTCCTGGGATCAAGCCCTGTTTCAGGCTCCTTGCTCAGCAGAGTCCACTTGTCCCTCTACCCCTTCCCCACCACTCATGCTCACTCACTTTCTCTCTCAAATAAATAAAATCTTAAAAAAAAAAAAAAAAAGGGCAGGGTCATTGGCAACAGAGCTGGATTCAGTCCCATACTACCCCATGCTGAGTGGTGACTCTTTTCTCTTAGCACTTACTATGACTTTTGGAAACTACATATTTGCTTTTTGCCTTTCTTCCCTTGGGAATAGAAACTCCTCAAAAGGAGAAGCGGCTCTGTTTTATTCACTGCTAAATTCTCCAGTACCTAGCACGGGGCCTGGCATTTATTTTTTGTACTCCTATGTTTGAGTGAAGCTAGCCCTGGTGATTGAAACTCTCTGAGACTGTTCTGTCCTTGTTACCGTAAGAACATTGCCACCTCCCCAGGATCTTGGGAGAATCCTGTAATGTTGGTGAAGCTCGGGGCCTGCCACAGAGCAAACACTCAATTCCAGAGGTCAGCAGATTTTCTGTAGAGGACCAGACAGTCCATATATTAAGCTTTACAGGCAACATAGCCTTGTTGTCATCCCTACCTACCTGGTCACTGTAGCACAAAAGCAATCAGAGATAATATGTAAATAGTGAATGTGGCCACGGGCCAATGAAATCTTATTGGTGAACACTGAGACTTGAATTTCATATAGTTTTCGCATCATGAGGTATGTTTTTCTCCCCCCAGCCATTTAAAAAATATAGAAACCACCTTTAGCTCATGGGCCATACAGAACTAGGCAGTGGGTTCAATCTGACCTGCAGGCCCCAGCTCGCTCAGTACGTTAGCACTGCTATTTGGGGCAAAATCGTTCTCTGTATTACTGACCACAGGCACACACAAACTGTGGCAACTGGACACTTTGGTGGAAAGGTAATGTTCCCTCATAAAAGGGGATCTGTGTAAGGGATCATCTCTGGGCTGAGAGCAAGGCTGCTCTTATGGCCTGAATCAACCACCTGCATTATACTCTGGAAGCTCCATTTCCCATGTGAATTCTTAAAAATTCTCTTGCTCTAAGCATTCTAGCGTATTCTCCACATGAACTTGTGTAGTAGAAAGGTCAAATAGACTTGGGGCTCAGACCCTGTTGGAACAGCCCCCTCGGCTCCATGAGCTTGGGCAGGCCATTCCAACCCTCTGAAACTTGTTGGTCTCCATTTAAAAATCAAAATGGTGATGTATAGTATACAGTCATGTTTATGGCTGCTTCGCATCTTTTATTTTGGGCTAGCTAATAATCCATTAAATTCCTTTTCTGCCTAAAGTAGTTCTACTCACTCAGTATATCACCAGGTTGTTTGAGAACTGGCACAAAACAATATATTAAGGTACCAAACAGTTATCCACCATTTTCATTGGACACCTTCTGTAATATTTAAACCTAGATGAGGTAAGGGACTTCCCACCTAGAATGGAATAGGGTAAGATTGTCTCCATTCTTTTAGATACACAGAGCTACTCTGTTCTCTCAATTTGAAGTTTTTCTTCTATTATTTATATTTATCAAAATCAGCATGACATGTAGTCATAACTTTTTTTCCCCAAAATTTTACTTAAACCTCTCAGATATTTTGTTCTTGAAGAGGGTGGAGACCAATGTGATACTGCTTTTACTCTTAAAATCATGAAACACTTTCGCTGTTAGTACTATTATTACTAGCTGAATTCTTTTCTATTTTTTTCTTTTTGAGAGAGAAAGAGAATGAGGGAGGGGCAGAGTGAGAGAGAGGATTCCAAGCAGGCCCCATGCCCAGCACAGAGCCCAATACGGGGCTCAATTTCACAACCCTGATATCATGACCTGAGCCAAAATCAAGAGTGGGACACCTAACCAACTAAGCTACCCATGTTTCCCTAGCTGAATTATTTTCTTTGTCTTCGAGTAAGTTGTAGGTAAATTGATTGGGTGAAGTCCACTAGTGAAGTTTTATATTTTGTCTTTGTGCGTGCTAGGAATTACAATTTTCTGCCAAATCAGAATAAAGTTAAATTAGAACATTTAGGGAAATAATAGTTTCGTGGAATATATAAATGCTTTTTGGAAGATTTTTAAAGGTTGATTAGATAGAATCAGAATTAATGTTTTAGAAAATTCTTTAAAAAAAAAAAAGATTTTACTTATTCACAAGAGTCACAGAGAGAGAGGGGCAGAGATATAGGCAGAGGAAGAAGCAGGCTCCCCGCAAGGAGCCAGATGTGGGGCTCAATCCCAGACCCTGGGATCACACCCTGTGCCAAAGGCAGACGCTCAACTGCTGAGCCACCCAGGCATCCCAGAAAATTATTCTTTGAATAAAAATCCACATTATGCCTTATGTTCCCTCAACCTTGTGGAGATGGCCAAGTCAAAAAGGATGGCACAAGGCTATTGATTCAGACTTTGGTTGTGAGCAAAGGAGATTTGAAAATCATCTGGAGGCTCTTGATAGGATTATAGAGAAAACCACCAGAGAATCCAGAAATACACTCTTCTGCCAACAGACTCTCGCAAATCAGCAATGTTCTGGGCTTGAGGCTTTGCAATCAAAGAGACAATCCATCCAGGGCTTTTTAAAAGAAATATTTTTTGAAATCTTAACTCACATGATCTGACATGACACATTTTATTATGGATCATAAAACTAAGGTTCTAGAGGATTACATCACTTATCAAATACTAGCTAGCCCTGGGGTCCGAACCCTTGCAGCCCGACCATATGACGCATGATCTTTTTGCAACATCTCTGTGTTCAGGAGTCTGCAAACACAGTATGATAGATAACAGAATCCCTGCCCTCAAGGGGCTTTGAATTTAGCTGAGGAACTGGATTTCATGCATGAGAGTAACTAGATGAAAATACAGCCATCATTTCTAAAGCTCTGTTTTCCAAAAAGGCTATCTCATTTGAATTTCCTGCAACTATAAATTAACTGAGGCACTTGTCATTAGCTCATTTTTCCTGGTGAGGAAACCAAAACTCAAAGCATTAGTGACTTACCTAAGGTCATACCAGTGACAAAGCCGGAGTCCTGATCCTTTGTTTCTTGCAGTCTACTTCATACCAGAAGTCACAAAAGCAGCTGCCAATGGGGGCCAGGCAGGCAGCATAAAAGAACAAAGCAGGCTGGTCACTGGGCAGCACGGAGTGGTGGATTTGTGGTGAGCCAGAGATTACACCTTCCATCTGCAGGGCACTGTTTCTTGGCTGCAGCTGATTGTTGTCGTGGAAAAGTGAAAGCAGGCAGTAACAGACCTCTTGATTTTTCAGAGAAGCCATAGTCTGAATTTTAATATAAATTTTCTTACGAACCTTTTCTTTAAAAAATTCTCAAAAAAAAAAAAAAAGAATTCTCAAACCACTGTATTTGTTGGTAAGAACGTAAAATGGTATGGCCACTGTGAAAAACAGTATGGGAGGCAGTTCCTCAAAAAATTAAAAATAGGGGCACCTGGGTGGCTCAGTTGGTTATGCATCCAACTCTGGCTCAGGTCATGGTCTCAGGGTCCTGGGATCAAGCCCTGCATTGGGCTCCCTGCTCAGCGGGGAGTCTGCTTGTCCCTCCCCCTCCCCTTCTTCTGCTCCTACCCCTGCTTGTGTTCTCTCTGTGTCTCTCTCTCAAATAAATAAAATCTTTTTTTTTTTAAAGATTTTATTTATTCATGAGCGACAGAGAGAGTGGCAGAGACACAGGCAGAGGGAGAAGCAGGCTCCATGCAGGGAGCCCGATGTGGACTCGATCCCGGGAATCCAGGATCACACCCCAGGCCGAAAGCAGGTGCTAAACTGCTGAGCCACCCAATGATCCCAATAAATAAAATCTTAAAAAAAAAAAAATTACCATATGATCCAGTAGTTTCACTCTGGGTTTTCTCCCAAAGGAATTGAAAGCAGGGTCTCAAAGAGAGAGTTGTTCAACTGTGTTTGTAGCAACATTAATCACCATAGCTAAAACATGGAACCTGAGTGTCCATTAACAGATGAATGGATCTGGACAGCATGTAGACTTAAAAAGGAAAGCAATTCTGATGTGCTACATATAACATGGATGAACCTTAAAGACCTCATGCTAAGTGAAGTAAGCCAGTTACAAAAAAAAAAACAAAAAAAACAAAATACCATGTGATTCCATTCAGATGAAGTAGCTAGAGTAGTCAAAATAGTACAGACATAAGGTTAGAATGATGGTTGCTGTGGGAAAGGGGGGTGGGGTTAGCATTTAATGGGTATGGAGTTCTAGTTTTACACAATGAAAAGAGTTCTGGAGATAGATGATGGTGATGGGCTTCACAACAATGAGAATGTATTCAATACTACTGAATTATGCACTTAAAAATGGTTAGGATGATAAATTTCATGTGGTACGTATTTTACCACAATTTTTTTAAAATTGAGGGGAAAAAACAACAGTATTGCAAAACACTATGTGTACTAAACCAATTTGACCTATTGGACCTCAAGTTTGAGAATGAAGTCTGCTGTATACTCTGTGTCCCCTAAGACAAACTCTGATTGTGTTTCCCCAAATGAGTAGGGAGTTAGGGAGCTTCTGACAGCCATGTGTCAGAGAAGGTTTCCTGAAAGTGGTGGAATCTGAAAGAGAGCTGTAAGGATGGAAAGTAAAAAAGAAGGGAGAGGTCTTTCCAGGCTAGAAGGGGTGATATAAAAGGAGAGAGGATGTACAGTAAGTGCTGAGCACAGTGACACTCAGAATATTAGCTGAAGTAATAATACCAACAATCAACAGTGATACCTATATGCTGTTAATGGCATATTAACAGGAAAGCTGGCCTGATTGAAGTGGGTGCATGGAGGACGTGAGACCAACTACCAGAAACCTCCAGAAAGCTGCATTTTTAATGACGAAACTTTAGAAGCATTCTATTATGAAATCAGGAACATAAGTTATGTTCATTATCACCATTTATATTCATCATAGTATTGGAGGCCCTAACCAGTGTGGTAAAACCAGAAAAAGAAATAACAAATACAAGAATTGAAAAGAAAGAAATCAAGCTGTTCTTATTCACACTCAATATTGTCTATGAAGAAAATCTGCAAGTGATTAGAATTATAGTGTTCAGCAGGATTACTTGATAGAAGATCATAATACAAAAGTCAATTCCATTTCTGAATACAAGCAACAATCAGCTTGCAAATACGATTTTTAAAACTTACATATGGGGACGCTTGGTTGGCTCAGTGGTTGAGCGTCTGCCTTTCACTCAGGGCATGATCCTGGGTCACAGGTTTTGAGTCCCACATTGGGCTCCTGAGAGGAGCCTGCTTCTCCCTCTGCCTATGTCTCTGCCTCTCTCTCTCTGTGTCTCTCATGAATAAATAAAAAAATCTTTAAAAAATAAAATAAAACTTACATATGACCTTTATGAAAGAAAACTCTGAAACCTCATTGAAAGCTAAAGATCTAAATAAATGGAAAACTATACCATGTTCATGAATGAGAAGCATAAATATAAAGATGGCAGTTCTTTCCCAAATAAATACATTCAAAATCATTGTAATTCAAGTCACAAAAATTTTATATGGGTAAGTATAATGGCATGTAACATAGGCTATTTCTCAAATGTGTTGTATGTGAAGCAGGTGGAAGCCAAATGTAGAGGACTTTGGTGTAAGAATATGTAACCTGGGTCTGATCTGAACACTAAATGGCAGTGTTTCTTATGTTGGGCTAGGTGTTTGTATTTTCAGGGATTTAAAAAATTGTGTTACATATGGGACACCTGGGTGGCTCAATCAGTTAAGTGTTTGTCTTTGGCTCAGGTCATGATCTCCAGGTCCTGGGATTGAGCCCCACATCAGGCTTCCTGCTCATTGGGAAGCCTGTTTCTCCCTCTCCCTCTGCCTTTTGCTCCCCCAGCTTGTGCTCGCTCACTCACTCTCTCTCTGTCAAAATAAAATCTAAATAAAATTGTGTTATTTTAATGTGATAAGCAAATTCTGGACATTCTGAATTTTCCCAAGGGCTTCCAAGTGACTTCAGGGCAGACACTTGTGTTTGTGGTCAGCTTGGTGCTGCTATAGGAGTACATCATAGGCTAAGGAGAAAAGAACAAGCAGACTGATTACATAAGTATCTGGTTAGACCAAGTGTAGGCCATATGGGGAACAGTCTAGTAAGGGGCTTGTAGCCACTAGGAAAAGGTGATTGAAGAATTCTTATTCTCTAGGATGTGTTAGATGATACTGGCATGATAAACACAAAAGACTAAGATGACCGCTCTCTGTTGCATATTTGAGTTGCAAATAGTGGTCCAGTTTCAAAAAATCTTACTACCTAATAACACCTAATGTTGATTTGAATGTCATTGGATTTATGGTTTTGTGTCCTATTTAATTTGCAAATTTAGTTGGGTTTTATCATTGTAGAGGAACCATAAGTAAAATATGTACATTTAGTTCTTGTTCCTACTGACACTACTTGACTTGGCTACGATTGAAGGTTGGTTCAAGAATTATTTTCACTCTAGGGGTGCCTGGGTGGCTCAGTTGGTTAAGCATTTGCCTTCAGCTCAGGTCATGATCTCAGGGTCCTGGGATCGAGTCCTGTGTCAGGCTCCCAGCTTGGTGGGGAGTCTGCTTCTCCCTCTTTGCTCCCCCTCCCACCCCGCTCCCCACTCCTGCTCTCTCTTGCTATCTCTCTCTCTCTCTCTAACAAAATCTTTTTTTAAAAAAAGAATCATTTGCACTTTAAAGAGGCCCACTATACACTATTCAAGATTGAGAAATACTGAAATAGGCTGAGCAGGACTAGGATATGATGTAGATTTTATTTTTGTTTCTCTGTTGACAGTTTGCAGGATAGATGAGAGGTAAGAGGCAAAGATGAGTTTGGGTAGAGAAGAACATTCATTGAAGGTCAGCTTTTGACAGGTCTTGAAGCATTTCATTTAATCCCCTTAAGACAATCCTGTGAGTTAGTTTCTTCATTTTTTTTTTTTTGTAAAAATTACAAATGAGGAAACCAAGGCTCAGAGAAATTCAATGACTAGGGTTATAGAGCTAAAAGTGAAGCAAGTGGGAGGTCAGTTCAGACTGCATCCCTTTTCTACCAAATGATAATACAGGGATGAATGGTGGCCTCATTGAGATGGTCACAACTGGATCCAGAAAAAGGAATGAATCTGGAAACCTTAAATCTTAAATTTTCCTTTTCCCACCTAAAGGTTTGAGTTACCCATCAGCTGCCTGGTGTATGATTAGTCAAGCTAGTGACCGTGACATTGTGAGACCTTGTCCTTGTCCTCAACCTCTGTCTCCTTAAACCACATTCCTCTCATGAGAATTTACTTTTTAGAGGAGCAGAAGCAGTGTCTGCCCCTACTCTGCATACGGCTGGTAGGAGATAGATTCATAGACTATTATTGTTGTTTTTCCACACTTAATGATTGAACATAGGATATAAACTTTTTCTTGGATGTTGGAAAAATAAGTTAGGTGAGGGGGCGTCTGGGTGGCTCAGTTGGTTGTGTCTGCCTTCAGCTTAGGTCATGATTTCAGGGTCCTGAGAACCACCCCCACATTGGGCTCCTTGCCCACTGGGGAGTCTACTTATCTCTGCCCCTCTCCCTGCTCATGTTCTTTCTTTCTCTCTCAAATAAACAAATAAAAACTTAAAAAGAGAGAAATTAGTTAGGTGAGATTATGTGTCCTTAAGCCCCTCCATTGATCTGTTGCTCTTATTTATCTTCTATACAGATTTATCTTGTGGTTTGATTTTTCTTTTTTTTTTTTCTTTTTATTTTTTAATTTTTATTTATTTATGATAGTCACACACACACACACAGAGAGAGAGAGAGGCAGAGACACAGGCAGAGGGAGAAGCAGGCTCCATGCACCGGGAGCCCGACGTGGGATTCGATCCCGGGTCGTCCAGGATCGCGCCCTGGGCCAAAGGCAGGCGCCAAACCGCTGCGCCACCCAGGGATCCCTTGTGGTTTGATTTTTAACAACCTGGCCTGGAAACAGAGAATGATTCTTTCAAGGTGATTATTGGGGAAAATGTTCAGAAAAATCTGAGCATTCCTGTGCTTGACTTTGTGTGTGGTAGAAATGCCTGCCTCCCTCATTGAACCCATATTACCATGGATTGTGACTCCCCTTTTTTCCCCCCGTGGTGCAAGGCAGCTTGAAATTGGAACAGATTTTGAGGAGACCATAAGCTCCTTGTATAGAGAGATGCCACATTTTGCAGTTGAAAAGGCTGGGGTCTGGAGATGGTGCACTGCATGTTTTTTTCTGATAGAGTTAGATTCCTAACCCAGGCTCCTGACTCCCAGGCCGGAGCTCTCCTGTTGCTCATACATCACAACTTTGGGTTTCTTCTTTCTTAATTTCCAAATAGGTATATACTAGGTACTGTATCTACATGGTTCAAAGTGGCACAGATATCTTACTGTCCCCACCCCCACTGCCTGCTGCCATTAATCCCATCTCTTAGGACAGCTTTGAATTTCTTGGTTATCCTTCTGTTGTTTCTGTAGGCCAGGGTTTCTCTACCTCAGCACTACTGACATTTGGGGATGGGGGAATTTCTTCTGGGGGCCTGTCCTGTGCATTGTGGGAAGCTTAGCATCCCTGGCCTCTATGCACCAAATGCTAGTAGGCCCCTGCCCATCCTCCCTAGCCACCCCCCACCAAGCAGTGACAATGAAAAATACCTCCAGACATTGCCAAGTGCTCCCTGGGGAGCAAAACTGTCTTTGGTCAGAACCACTGTTTTAGGCAAATAGAAGCAAATGTGAATATATATCTTTATTTCCCACCCCTTTTCCATTTGAAGGTAGCAATCTATGTGCAATTGGCTTTTGAACAACATAGGTTTGAACTGTGTGGGTTCACTTACACTCAGATTTTTTTTTTTTTTATAAATACAGTACTGTAAATGCACTTATCTTCTTTATGATTTTAATAGCATTTTCTTTTTCTAGCTTACTTTATTGTGAGAATACAGCATATAATACATATAACATAGAAAATCAGTGTTAATTGTTTATGTTATTAGTAAGGCTTCTGGTCAACAGGAGGCTATTAGTAGTTAAGTTTTGGGGGAGTCACAACTATACACAGATTTTTTTACTATGTCAGGGGTCAGTGCCCTGAAACCCCATGTTGTTCCAAGGTCAACTGTATGCAGTTCCTCTTTCTGAGATTCCTGTCTATATTTTTTTCCTTTTACATGTTTAGATACCCTAGAGATCTCTGATTGGTACACAGAGGTTGTCCTCACTTTGGCAGCTACATGCCATTCCATGCTGTGGAGGTGTCATAATTGATTCGGCCAGTCCCTTCTTGTTGGGTTCCATTCTGCTGTCATTCAGCTGTGCTTGGTTCTTCCTTGCTCAGGGTGTCTGTGGGATAGATTCCCGGAAACAGAGTTTCTAGGTCAGGAGTACATGCACCTCACTGGGTAGCTGTCGGCAGATTTCCCTTCCCAAGGGCCATGACCTTTGATATTCCCATCAGCAGTGCTTCCCAATGGCCTTGCCAGACATGTCATGAAGCCTTTGGATTCTTCCAGTTCTGTAGGTGAGAAACACTTCATGTTTCCTAATACACCAGAATTGCATTTCTGTTAATGGTGTTTATTCTGAGCAGGAGCTCAATGAGACTCAGCTTCGTCTGCTTCTGCGAGTGGCAGGTGCCCTACACTGGTCTGTTTTGGGGCCTCTGCCCATGCCATGCCCTCCACAAGGAATGCTCTTCCACCTTACTGTCAAATTTTTCACTGTTCTTTGAGACTTCCAAGTGCCATCTCCTCCAAGAAACTTCCTGATTCTGCTTTCTACACCATTTTGCCGTCATTTCCCCCTCCTCAACCCCCTCCCCGTCATCCCCCTCTCCACCTCTCCAGCTTACCATAGCTGCCTTATGCTATTGCCCATCACAGAGTTGTCCTGTTGCCCAGAGTCAGGTGGGAATCCAAAGTCCTGTCTGGTTTTGAATTCTAACTTTGCCCCTTACCATGTATACATCTTTGGTCAAGTTTCTTAACTCTGAGCCTCACTTTCCACACCTGTAAAATGGGAACAATACTTCCTTATAAGACTATGGCAAAAAGTAACCGGAGAACCCATGTGAAGTGTACAGCAGCATGGAGGCATTTAATAAATGTCAGGCCCCCCCCCCTCCAAAAGCAGATCATTCATTTGTTTCCTACAGTGTCTTCCATGTACTATTGCACACAGTGAGTAAAGGTATCACATCTGTTCTTTAAAAAAACAAAACTGTTTCTGTAAAGTGAATAGTAATTTATTTAGCAAGTACTTGAGCATCTATTGTGTTACAGTCATTGATCTCAGAACGGAGGATTTAGTGGTGAAAAGAGTCGAAGTCCCTTCACATTCAGTTTACATTCAGTTTTGGTGATGAGCAATTAACAGAAGTGAATGATACATAGTAAGGATGGATACATCTATTTGATACCATTTCTGAAATCCTATAGCACCGTCCTTTTTGTTAATTGCTTCAAGAATTATTCATTTCTTTTTTATTGCATGGTAAGTTCCATGGAGGCAGGAATGAGGACTGTTTTTTGAAGAACCTCCTTGATATCTGATCGAAGAAACCCAAACCTAGGAATGTCTGCCCTCTGCTTGAACCCCTCCAAAGCTGGGGCCTGCCTCGTCTGGTGCCTGCCAGTTTGCCTGCTCCTGAGCCCTACATAGGCTTCAACCCGCTGGACCCCTACGTTCTAGAATGCCTTGTGCTGTCTCATATCTGCTCTTTTGTCCATGCCATTCCATTTGCCTGTTTCCTCCCCTGCTTCCCCTGGTCAATGTTCTGGTCACTTCCTGCAGGAAGCTGTTCTCAATTGCTCCACCCCCCAGTCTGGGTCGCATGCCAGGCTTGTGCTTTAGTAATAATCAGGATTTGCTTCTATGCAGCCTTACACAGCCTTATTTTGAAATTGCCAGTTTACTGCTCTCAATCTCTCCAACTGTTAGCGTGGCTGGGAGTAGGGACGTGTCTCCCTCATCTAGTAGTATGTCCACCGTGAGTACCTGATGAAGTGTGTTGGGTGGACAGGTGGACAGCCAAAGCATAGAATGGGCCATGAGTACATGTTCTAATTTGTCTTTATTCAAGCCCATTGGAACCTGTTTTCCTTTATGGGAATCTAGTTTTTCTTTGCCACTCCCTCGAGATAGGCAACGTATTCCTGCTTCTGGCTCTGTTACTGGTCTGATGACCCTTGAAAGATCACTTACTCTTCTGGAGCCTTTATTAAAGGACCTACTTGGGCTGCAGAGTTGCTTAACTCTGAGGGCTCTGTTGACACTGTATTCCATGGGAATGGTGCCCTTAGGGTTGCATAATATGCTGTATTGCTTCATATGTTCCTGCCAGATTTGAGGTTCCATAGGTCAGGCCCTTTTCCCACCTGGGTTTTTTTTTCCAGGAAAAGCAGTGTCTATTTCAAACACAGGGGGACAGGAGGGGCATGTAGGTGTGCACCCCTTATTGTGCCTTTGTGTGTCTGTTGATCCTGGGCCTAGCCAGTAGAGGGCAGCAGAGCCACCCACCATAATGTCCACATTTTAATTTTTTTCTTTTTAAGGATGATCCTTTTTTTTCTTTCTTTTTTTTTTTTTTTTTTTTTTCTAAGTAGGCTCCACACGCAGCATGGAGCCCGGTGGAGGGCTCAAACTCATGACCCTGACTGACATCAAGACCTGAGCTGAGATCATGAGTCGGACACTTTACAGACTGAGCCACCCGAGGCACCCCTTACGTTTTAATTATTTTAATAAGTCATCATGAGGTTACCTTTTCAACTCACCCTCTATGTGCTTATGCTCCCAAAAGATGATTGTTTTCCTAGAAGATTTGTGGCCTAGTCACTGAACAGAAAGAATAAATCCTCCTATTATGTGTTAATATAAGAAGATGATTTTAGGAAAATTGTTCTCTACTTTTGTGAAGAGGGATCACACCATTTCCCTGCCTTGAGTTGTTGCAGTCTCCCTAAATTTGAACTAAGCCATTCTCTTCTGTGAGCCAACATCTGTGACTGAAACTCATCTTGTAGAATAAATGGTGGCCTCACACAGACAATGCCCCAGCTGGTGTCAGCCCAGTTTGCTACTGGAATGGACATTCCAGGCTGCTCTGTCTGACACCAGCAGTATCATCACAGCATCTTGTGCAAAATGGTGAAAGATAACAATTTCTTCTATTGTTCATCAGCCTTATCTGGAGGAACATTTAATTACCAGCTGTGGGAGTTAAGGAAAAATAAAATTCTTAAACTCATGGGGATTTGACAGCTTAAAATAAAGGCTTGTGTGAAGGAAAAGAAGATCTGTATGTGGGAAGGATTTGGGGAAATCATTCGGGTACTAATTTAAGGACTTGAAGTGTTTGTTTATGAAGGAACTCTGGATAAGAATAACATTTTAAAAGTCAAAGATGGTGAGAAACTCAAGGGCAAAGAGGTCTGTGTTCTCCCGCAGGGTTCGCAGTCATTAGCCATGTTCATTGCTTATAGAATCCCAACAAAATCTTTATCATCCCCTAACTAACTACAAGCTTTCTATGGATATGGGAATATCTAAAATATGAGAAATGCTATAGACCTGTGACTTTTTGCTCTTTGAAATCTTTGATTCTCTTAGAAAACTTCAGAATAAGAACTCATGGTGTATTTCCAGGGCAACCCTAACTAGGAATTTTCCCTATATTCCTCATCTACTTATTAAATTAAAACAATCCTGATTTCATATCTTATTTGCTCTCCTATCATTCAGCCCCTCATCAGATGAAGGTACATCTCAAAGAGTGCTGTTTCCATACAAACTATTCTATGGATCTGGACATACAGTGTAAAATGAGAGAATGGGGCAGCCCTGGTGGCGCAGCGGTTTAGCGCCGCCTGCAGCCCAGGGCGTGATCTGGAGACCCTGGATCGAGTCCCAAGTCAGGCTCTCTGCATGGAGCCTGCTTGTGTCTCTGTCTCTCTCTCTCTCTCCCTGCATCTCTATGAATAAATAAATAAAATCTTTAAAATAAATAAATAAATAAATAAATAAATAAATAAATAAATAAATAAATAAAATGAGAGAATGTCAAGGCACCATATCTAAATGTAAACGTTTTTTCTTTCTACCTCTCCTTTTGGAGAAGAATTCAAAAGAGAACATTGGTTTGAATCAATGAAAATATTGGCTTAGTATTTTGTGTTTTGTAAACACGTTGGAATGCCAGACTTTTATTTCCTGCACTCTCCCTGCTCTGGAGATAGGCTTCCCTTCTATAGGAGTCATTGACTCAAGGGGGAAAACACACATAAATTGGTAGAAAGGCATTTTTTTTAAATTATCTCAATGTTGAAAATAAGGCAAAGAAGTTGCCCTTTCAGTATCCTACTAGAACATTGTTTAACAAATTCACCAAAGATCACCTGATGTTCTAGGGCAGAAGTCAGCATTTTTTCTTCTGTAAAGTGCCAGATAGTAAATAGTTTAGGCTTTGCAAGCCATATGGTCTCTGTGGTAACTACTCAGCTCCTCTGTTGTATTGTAAAAGCAGCCATAAGTAATACAGAAACAAATGCATGTGACGATGTTCCATAAAACTTTATTCGTGGGCACTGACATTGGGATTTAATATGATTTTTGTGTGTCCTGAAATATTTTTCAAAAATTTTTCAGTCATTTAAAAATGTAAAAATCATTCTTTGCTCACAGGGGCTATGAAAACAGATGGCTGATATTAATAAGCTGCATATGATTTTTATCCAGTTGAGATACAGATGATTTCTCCCAGGTAGAAAAGGATCACGAAGGGTATTACTTTATGCCCTGTAGCACATTAACTTTGTTTTGAATATCAGTTTCCAGTCTGTTTGAGCATTTGTTTTTCCACAGATTCTTTCCTTCACTTAGATTTTTGTAACCCCCTTTCAGCTAGTTTTGACATCTTGTTGATGCTCTCATCAGTAAGTTAAATAAATCTGTCATGTGCTTCTGTATATTTATATGAGTCAAATTTTTTTTTTGAAAATTATCCTTAGACAACCACATATACAAAAAATATGTGGAACATTTTGAACAACATATAAATTTCAGTTCATTGAATTTTTTTTTCTTTTTTTTTTAGAAGTAAGAACAGGACAGTTCAATCATTCATTCAGTGTACGGGTAAAAGGTTTACACCTCATATTTCCTCCTGCCAGATAAATGCAGGAAGTGGTCAAGGGAGAGTGAAAGTGGATGAAGGAGGGAAGACACAGAGGGTGAGGTCCCCTCTTGTGCCCGCTTGGACTTAGTGGGTTGTAGTGTTGCCACTCCATGCAGAGTGAGGGCAGTGCACTGGGGATGCTTGACATCTCATATAATTTTCCGGAATGATTTTGGTTTCCAGTCATAGATTCATATTCATTAATAATATTTTTAGAAAGAAGAAGAGGGCACCGGGGTGGCTCAATGGTTGGGCATCTGCCTTTGGCTCAGGTCCTGATCCCGGGGTCCTGGGATGGAGTCCCGCATTGAACTCCCCACAGGGAGCCTGCTTCTCCCGCTGCCTATGTCTCTGCCTTTCTCTGCATCTCTCATGAATAAATAAATAAAATGAAAGAAGGAAAGAAACAAAGAAAAGAAAGAAGAAACAAAGGGAAAGAAAGAAAGAAAGAAAGAAAGAAAGAAAGAAAGAAAGAAAGAAAGAAGGAAAGAAAGAAGGAAAGAAAGAAAGAAGAAAGAAAAGGAGTATTTACTTTCAGAAGGCGTTAATATGAAGAAGCCAAGTGAGGTCTCAGAGAACACTCAACATTGGGTGTTGAGAGGTTTGTATTTTTGAGTCTCTGAGTCTCTGACCGACTATGTGACTGGGTATCATGGGACTTTTACTTTTGCATATGTAAAATGAATAGCTTGTACTCTGTGGTCATTGATATTTTTTCTGGTGCTGAAACTTCATAATCAAAAATAGACTCAAATTCCATTTGGTGGAATTGAGTGGTCACTGATTCCTAATTTTCTTTTTTTTCTAAATAAGAATAGTCTGTGTTCAGAATCTAGATTTCCAGATTTGACTTCTTTCTTTCTATAAAAGCTATGAAAGACTTCTCTTATAAAAAATGAAAGAATCATATATCGTAAAATAAATGTGAAAGATAACCACTTTCAAGTTAATTCTCTACTTAGAACAAATCGTGGTAGAAAAGTACAGAATGGAATTATCTGCCTTTGTTTGCTGTTCAGTTGATGGTGCCAAGTGCCTCCAACAGGATCGTTCTGTTCCGTAGACTTTAGGGTCACTTCCCTGTGCAAAGTTGGTTTTAAGTCTAAGAGCAAAGATTTCCTTGGCTAAGGGAGGAAACAATGAAACAGAGCTCCAGGAAAGCAGGTTGGTATCCTGAAAAGCCAGCACATTGGTGGAAGAGATGGAAATAGATGATAAGGGATCAGAGGCCCCTTTGAATTTAAAAGTACACTTGTGGGTGCTTGAAATTCCCTACGTGTTTCAAGCCCTGGGAAGAGATTGTAGCAAATATCAAAAGGCATTGGCTCTAACCTTTTTGGGAGATGAGGGATCCGTTGAGAACCGAGGAAAGTGAAGGTCCCATTTCTCAGAAATGTGTGCACCTGTGCATGCATCCCCGCACTCCGCCAACTCTGCAGTCCCCCTCCACACATGCACCCACAATGTTTTCCCTTAACTTCAGAGTCTTTTGAAACCCTAGACACAGAGATTGCTCGCCAAATTGGAGCAAAGGGACCAGGGCATTTGGTGTAGAAACCTGTCTTTGAAGAAGGATCCGTCCCAAAGTTTTAACTCAAGTGGCCCTCTTAGAATATTAAACTAATTTCTTCTTTCTAACCCCCTTGCAAACAACCACATACTCAATTGTGCAGCTTTCCCATTTTTTGCAGCAAACTGTTCTTGTTGACTATTATGTGGACTCTAAACTGAATGTCCAAATTGCGTAAGTCCAAAATACAAAATCAGTAAATTTAGGTTGTGAACAGGTAAGGTTTACTAAAGAAACTTTTTGTTGCCTTATTCTAACTTGCTGATGGTTATTGCTTGCTGGAAGTGAAGACTTCCTGGCAAGATTTTTCTATATTCTCTTGAGAGCATTTGCGTTAGCAAATTGCAAAGATAACTCTAATCTTTGCCTGGGATTCATTCGGTGTGTGCCTAAATCTTCAAGACCACTATCATATCAATGAGAAATCTCTAGGATTTTTAAGAGCTCTGATTCATCAAAACTTCTGATTTCTGCTCAGTCTTAATGTGACAACAGAGTCAAAACATGTTGAATTTTTGTTTTTAAATGTTATGCTTCCAAACACCTAAAGTAACTCAGGTTACTTCAGAGTTGAGGCAGAATGTAATACTTGGTTGGGGTTTTTTGTTTCTCTTTTTTTTTTTTTTTTAACAAGAAGAGCTTTTTTTTTTTTTTTTTTTTTTTTTTTTTTTTTAAGATTTTATTGATTTATTCATGAGAGACACACAGAGAGAGGCAGAGGGAGAAACGGGCTTCCTGTGGGGAACCTGATGCAGAACTCAATCCCAGGACCCCGGGATCATGCCCTGAGCCGAAGGCAGACACTCAACCACTGAGCCACCCAGGTGCCCCTAATATTTAGTTCTTACTACCTACCACCACCACCACCACCTCCCCACCCCCCGCCCCAGCACAATGCATCTCTGAAGCATTCTAGCTTGGTTACATACTCATAGCAACAGGTCTGCCCCTAGCATTCTCCCCTCCACCCCCAACTTTAATTTTGAAAAATTTTAAATATGTAGGAAAACTGAAAGAACAATTCATTCTCCCTCACTTAAGTTTTATAGACTCCTTCGTTTGCATTTACATTCATTGCATTACATTCATTAACATTTTGCCACATTTGTTCTATTTCCCTGTGGTACGTATGTGTGTTCATTTATTTTTATTGTTCAATCACTGTGAAGTAAATTGCAGACGTGTTACTTACTCCGTAAGTACTTTAGTTTGTATATCCAGGACAAAGATACTCTCTTATATAATCACAATACCTTCATCACACTGAAGGAATTTAACATCGATTTAATGCTATGTAATACAGCCCATATTCAGATTTCCCAAAATGCCCTTTACCCCCCATTTTTTGTTCAAAGATCCAATCAAGATCTATAAATTGCATTTGATGGCCATGGCTTTTTAGTCACTTTTAATCTGGGAATATCCTCAGCCTCTTCTTGTCTTGTGACATTGACATTTTAGAAGAGTCCTGGCCATTTTCTTCTAGAATGCTCCACAGCCTGGTTTGTCTGTTTCCTCATGATGAGGTTCACATTAGACAATTTGGACAAAAACAGCCTAAGTGGTCCTGGACATTTCTGATCATATCACATCAAGAGGCACATGTGAACAGGTTATTTCCATATTGGTGTCACTTCATTATCTGCTGGCTCTTGTCAAAGGGACCCTTTCACTTATGATAAGTCTGTGGGGACCTATTTTGAGACCACTGGAATATAGTTTTTGCTAACAACCTTGAACCCACTGATGATCATAGCATTCTTTTGATTTGAAGTTGGAGGTTGCATAGGGGGAAAGTAAAAATATAAAGGAAGAGTATCCAGTCATATCTTTGTAGAACCATTCTTACTTCGGTAATGGCAAGAAGTGAGTGATGTGAGTGCTCTACATTTTCCAGATGGCTAGATTCAATCCGTATGAACAAAAGAAATGTAGTTCAGCTCTGTCCACAGAGAGGTCTCCAAGGCAAATACTTGTCTGGAGTCAGTAGTCTACGATGATTACTGCAGGTCTGAATGAGGTTATTAAAATGCCTGATGTTTGCCCTGGTGGCACACACGAGACAAATAAGCCAGAATTCTTCTACCTTGGTTACACATTGGTTTCCGTGTTTTAGTTAATAGTACGGAGCAGGGAATGTCTGCTTCAGCAGCCTCAGCCAGGTGACAGCCTGTACAGTGTACTGGAGAAAAATTAGCATGTCTTGTGGACTTTGAGAGACAGATTTAAACTCTGCAAAGAAAAGCCTTACTAAAACTTACAAGGAGGAATATTTCTGTGTGGTTGTGAAAACTCATATGAATTTTGAATTTCGTCTCTCCTCACAGGGTAGTGAAGCAAAAACAGCTTCAGGCTGGTGGGTGAGAACCACCAAGGAAGGAAAAGTGTGGGTCACCAAAGCCCTCCCTGGGAATTACTATAGACAGAATGATGTAATTTCAGTGAGCTCAACAATATCTGTGTCAAACTCGTTAAATCTTTCTATAGTACCATCTCAGAATTTGTGGTATCATATAGATCAATCTTTGATGTCAATGGTTCCTAATTGGGAAGTGGTTTTGACCATCAGGGAACAAATAGCAGTGTCTGGCAACATTTTCGATCATCACAACTGGGAGGGCGCTATTGGCTGCTAGTGAGGGTGGAAGCCCACGATGCTGCTAAACATCCTATAGGACACAGAACTACACTCCCTCCCCGCATACACCACTGTCTGTGACAAAAAAGTGTCAGGTCCAAATGTCAGTAATGTCAAGATTGAAAACTCTCTTTTACAATGATAGAGCTCTTTTTTTGACAAATGTCTGTAGTGTATTGCTGTGTGGGCACTGGCACTGGGTGTTCCAAGAAAATTAAGACTATACACTCAAAGCTACCATCTAGTTAGGAAAACAGACCTACAGACAATCACAAAACAGTGGTGAATGCACTCTCTTATTCTTTTACAAGCTTTCCTAAGAGAAAATGGTGGGGCAGACTTCAAATAGAATCCTCATTTGGGCTGGCACTTACCAGAAGAGTGGCTATTGCTAAGTGTGGAAGGTTGAGAAGTTGTACCCCTTAGTTCACACCATTATCATGGGTGCATGTGAGGCCTTGCATTGTTTCCCCTTTGTCCCTCCTTCCCCATCACACCATAGGCAACTGTATTTACTGGGTAAGCATCAGCCTTTAAAATTTGCATGGCTTCTTAAATAATAGAATATGCATTATTGATCTGTATGGCTTCATTAACACAATTACATTTGTATAAATTATCTTATTCAGTTTCTTTTCCAATTAGCTCTGTACTGTTAAAATCAATTCATATTGCCATCGACCCATCTATTCTGTTACTTCTAATTGCTGCATAGTATTCCTTGGGATGTGTATCAGTTAGTTATGCTTTGCAATGAACCACTGTGAACTTAGTGGCTTAAAACAAGAGTTACTCATTTTTCATGTGTTTTTGTCATTGGTCAAGTGGTTTGGCCAATCTGTGTCTGCTTCTGCTCATCTCAGCTGGTGTCACTAAGATCTGTGGTCTTCTGGGGGCTGGATAATTTAAGAGGGCTTTGGTACATTGTTGTCATCCATCAGGCTAACCCAGGCTTGGTCACACAGTGGCAGGGCAAGAGTCCAACAGAGGGAAAATGCATGAGGTCAGGACTTGGAATGTATACACAGTCATTTCTGTCATATTCTATTGGCTGAAACAAGTCAGAAGTCTGACCCAGATTTGGAATGTGAGGGATAGGCTCTACCTCTTGATGGCAGAGACTGGATGTCACATGGCAAAGTGTGTGGTTACAGGGAGGTTCCCTGGGGCTGCTGATACAGGTAGCCACCCAACACATGCACCCATAACTTTCACCTGTCCAGCCTTCCAATGACACCTGTCCAAAGTGCTTCCAGCCTGGATACTGTGATAGACATCCTTGTATGTGTCAAGGATGGGCCTTATGGAGCTAAATGAGAACCGTGGGGATACACTCCCGAGAATAGGATTGCTGAGGCACTGTGCACGCCTATCCTTATTTTGACGGCACACAGACATTCTCCCAGACGCCTGCTGTGGTCCCCTCACTCCCACCAGCACTGCTCAGGGGCCCAGTGCTTCCTCACTGCAGCTGACTCTTAACACTGCCCAACTTTTTTTAGATGTTGGCTGGCTTATTATGTGTAAAGTGGTATCGTGTCATAATTTGTTATGCATTTCTCTGATGACTGAGTTGGGACATCTCTTCATGTGCCTGTTAGCCTACCAACTTCCAGGGCAGAGACACTGAAGAGAGAAGCAGCTTGGGGCAGATGGTGACATCTGTCTGATATGGCCGCAGGGGCAGCAGGAGGCAAGGCTGGGGACGGAAACAAGACTCCTGTGTCGACAGGTGGGGACTTGGTGCTGAGGGCAGTGGGCAGCTTCAGGCATGAGGCAAGGCCTTTGATTTTGGGTTTTTCATACAGAGGAGTGCTCTTGACAATAGTATGAAAGGATCAGAGGGGACAGATGCTGCATTATTAGGTGCCAGATGTCTCGTTGGAAGCTGGTTTAGTTCAGCTGAGAAATGACAAGGTCCTGAGGTACAAGGTACAAAAGAAGACAACAAGTACAATCCACCTGACCTGCTAGCTGATCAGAAGAGAGGAGGTGAGGGAAAAGCAGGGGTCTACCAAGTTTTGGTGGTTTCTTACTTTGGGTGGAAGGGGATATGGTGTTGACATGAGTAGGTTGGGGAACATGGGAGGACACACAGACCCTGGGGAAGAAGGAGGAGTCCTTTTGGGGGCAGCATTAAGTTTAAAAGCCCATGGAGTAAAAAATAAATAAATAAAAGCCTATGGAGTGACAAGGCAAAGATGTCTAGAGAGCACACCCACATGCATGGATGTGCAGCTTAAGAAGTTGAGGTTAAAGGTGAGGGAATGGGAATTATCAGCCAGTGGGAGCAAGTGCCTGCTAGACCCAGGTTTGTCAAAGGAATGATTCTCAATCTTCAGCGTGTGTCAAGATCTCCTGGAAGATGGTTAAATCACAGGCCACTGGATCCCACCTCCAGAGATTTTTAATTCAGTACATCTGGAGGGAAGCCAGCCAACAAGCTTCCAAGTGTGGTGCTGCTGCTACTGGTTTGGGGACCACACTTGGAGAAACACCAGTGCAGAACAACAACACAAATGGAGAAAGGCCAGGGATCCCTGGGTGGCTCAGCGGTTTGGCGCCTGCCTTCAGCCCAGGGCATGATCCTGGAGTCCCGGGATCAAGTCCCACATCAAGCTTCCTGGATGGAGCCTGCTTCTCCTCTGTGTCTCTGCCTTCCCCTCTCTCTCTCTCTCTCTCTCTCTCTCTCTCTCTCTGTGTGTGTGTGTTTCTCATGAATAAATAGATAAAATCTTAAAAAAGAAATGGAGAAAGGCCACGGAGGCTCATGGTCAAAGAATGGGAAAAAAAAAAATTCCACAAAGCGGCTAAGGAACCTGAGACAGTGTAAGCCCTTAGAAAACAAGAGAAGAGTGTTTTAACAAGGAACTGAGATGCACCTTAAGGCCATTCATTTTAGAAGCTCAATTCAAAAGGAAAAGAGAGGGACATAGAAAAAGAGAGTAGGTAGGAAGCACATTTTCCTTGCCTGATTATTTTTATTAGTAGTAACATTATTTTAGGATAGAAGAGACCTAAGGATCTTTTTAGGATAAATTAAAGAATAGGTGAAGAGTGGCTCCTGCCTCAGACTCCACCCCACCGCTGTCTCCAAGTTGGCATGGGTAGGAGGGGACCTTTGGGCTAAATGGACCTGCCCTCTGCAGCATCAGAAAACACAGAGCGGCTTCATGTCTATAGATTGCCAAGGCTGTTAGTGATGGCTTGTAAAGAAAAAAATCAAGCTGCGGGAGAAAAAACAAATGTATGACCTCTCCTGCCCCAACTATGTGTGTATTTGCCTAAAGGAAACCAGACAGATTTGCAAGAGACCTCTTAGCATACCCCCAGGCATTTCCACCCACAGGTCCTTCCCTGGAGCCTTAGAGCAATGGGTGGAACAGTGGAAAGGACGCAGGGAGATTTAGACTCTTCATGCCTGACGTTGGTATTAGTGTCTGTGCCTCAGTTTCCTCATGTGTACAGTGAGGCTAATCATGGTACCTACCTCACAAAGATTAAATGAAAATATGTATAAAGTCCTTAGAACGCTGTCAGGCACATAGCTAAGTGCTTAAAATAAACATCATCCGCTATTTAATTTTAACCTGGGTTGATAGATACAGTTCAGCTTAGTGAATTACAGTTTTTATCCATTAGATCATGTGGTCTAAACTGTTAAGGAAAATAAGGTGGTAGCACCTTTAGACAACTGGGGTTCAAAACTGTTTCATAGTTTGGGGTCACAGCAGCCACACCAATTAGAGATGCTCCTTTCTCCCCATGCTGCCCTCTGGAAAGTTGTCATGATAGCTTTTTTAAAATTATTTTTAAGATTTTATTTGCTTATTCATGAGAGACACAGAGAGAGGGGCAGAGACACAGGCGGAGGAAGAAGGCTCCCTGCAAGGACCCTGATGCGGAACTCAATCCCAGGACCCTGGGATCATGCCCTGAGCCAAAGGCAGACACTCAACCACTGAGCCACCCAGCTGCCCCCATAATACCTCTTTAATCGACAATGACCAGAGGTGAGTGGCACCCACCTTGGGATAGCCAAGGTCTTCAGGGGTGATGGCATTAAGAGGTTGGGAGGATTTAGAATGTTTGAATAATTCACAGATAGGACCAGATAGCTGTGTGGCCTACGGAGTACTTGTGTCTTGGCCATATGTACTGAGTTGTTTATTTCTAGACAAACATATTTTTTTTAAGATTTTATTATTGTTTTTTTAAAGATTTTATTTATTTATTCATGAGAGACACAGAGAGAGGCAGAGACACAGGCAGAGGGAGAAGCAGACTCCATGCCAAAGCCTGACGTGGGACTTGATCCTGGGACTCCAGGATCACGCCCTGGGCTGAAGGCAGGTGCTCAGATTTTATTTATTTATTTGAGAGAGAGAAAGAGAGAATGAGCAGGGGGTTAAGGTAGAGGGAGAGGGTGAAGCAGATTCCCCCGTTGAGCAGGGAGCCCAATTTGGGGCTTGATCCCAGGACCCTGGGATCATAACTTGAGCCAAAGGCAAATGCTTAACCAGCTGAGCCACCCGGTGCCCCTAGTCAAACATCTTTAACCCACTGCTGGCCCACTGAAATGTCAAGTGGGCATAAACCATTGCCTGGGCCTGCCTTGACTTCTCCTGTTGTGGCAGCAAGACCAGCTGATTTGAGTTTAAATTTGGCAAGGCCCATGCATGCATGAGCTGAAAACCAGTTTCTTCTTTTGCCCCTGTGCTGGACTCATGTGCCCACATTGTGTCCCAAACTTAGGGCATCTGGTATCTCATTTTTCCTCAAACACCAGCCCCATGAGAGCCCAGCCACGTTTTAGTAATTCAGCTCTTTTAACTGCACCTTTGGTCCATCAGGCCAGAACAGGTGTTCAGGTCCTGTACTAGCCTGTCTGTGTGCTCTGGGCTTTGTGACTTCCCAGCTCACAACAGGGAACAGGAGCTTTTCAAGGTGACACCTGGGGGTTCTTGCTGTTCATGATGGGAGAATTTGTTTGCACCCCTGGACATGTGATGACTGTGTTCAGTCACCCTGGACTGTGCTTGGTTGGCTCTGCTTTCTGCAAGATCATTTGAGATTCTCACAGCCAGTCTTTAGATTTCTAGCTCAGTCTTTAGAAGGGAAAAGGGGAAGCAAGCAGATGACATTCAAAACAGGACTAAGCCAAAACAGAGCAGGAAATTAATCTACTCTCATTTTTACCGTATAAGTAGATTACATGTGTGGAAATGAGTGGTATAGTTATGGATTTTGTGGGGATATTTTTTTCCCTGAATAACTTAAATATTTCAAGGCAAATATGTCCCTCTGAAGAAACCACATTTGTACATCTGTGGGGGAAGGTTCAGGAGATGGTTTCATTGGAAGGAAGGGCCCATCAGAAATCTATCACAGCAGCCATGGTGCAGAGGAATTTTGCTAGCACTGTTAGGCTGAAGCTTGGATTTACAGCCCAGCTGTGTTTTTGATCCAAGAAAAATCATACCTGAGCTGCAGATATGCTGTCTGGAGGCGCCTTAGAAATCTCCCATCCACTAAATAACATTTTTTTTTTAAGATTTTATTTTTAAGTAATCTCCATACCCAATGTGGGGCTCGAACTCACAACTCTAGATAAAGAGCCATATGCTCCACCAACTAAGCCAGCCAGGCACCCCTAAGAAAGAACGTCTTACTAAGAGGTTTTGTCCTTGCCTGCAAAGGGTGCCAAAGGAAGAAATGAGTTTAATGAAAATAGGTTGGAGTTAGAGGTAGCCCTTTACTACTTTCTTTTAGAGTTCTTTTCCTACAATGAAAGAAGAAAAGAAAGAAAAAGAAAGAAAGAAAAGAAAAGGAAAGAAAAGAAAAAAGAAAAGAAAGAAAAGGAAAGGAATGAAAGAAGAAAGACTGCTAGGAACAACACTGCAGTTGCAAGTTGCATCCTAGGAACTTAAGAATTTCACTAACAGGATTATGTGTTCATGATCCTTTATCATCAGCTATGGGCATAGGCCTCGAGAAATGCCAGGTACCAGGTGTGCCTCTGAACCTGCAAATTTAGGAAATACTCTGACTCATTTTATAGGACTGGTTTGTATTCTTTAAAAATTTTTTTAAATTAAATTTATTTTTTATTTTAGTTAAGTAGGCTCCACACTTAATGTGGGGCTTGAACTCATAACACTGAGCTCAAGAGTTGCACACTCTACTGACTAAGACAGTCAAGCACCCCTGGTTTGCATTCTTATATTATACAAGTATAAAGATTTGTAGAAATTTGGGAAAAGTTATAGAAATTTAGAAATTGGGAAAAAATTTAAATACCTTTGCTAGTATGCTTGTCATCTTGGGCATTTTGTAGAATATATTCTTTTTTTTTTTTAATTTAAAGCTTTTATTTATTTATTTATTTGACACACACACACACACACACACACACACACACACAGAGCACAAGCAGGAAGAGCAGGAGAAGGAGAAGCCGGATCCCCACTGAGCAGGGAGCCCAATATGGGGCTCGATCCCAGGACCCCAATATGAGGCTCGATCCCAGGACCCCAGGACCATGACCCAAACCAAAGGCAGACGCTCAACTAACTGACTGAGCCACCTAGGCACCCCTGTAGAGTATATTCTTAATGTTTTAACAATTAGTAAAGATTAACAAGCCTATCCACCTGTAAACAAATAAACCATTATGGCATAGCCATACAGTAGGATACCACACAGTGATGTGAATGACTGATATATATGACAATACAAATGAATTGCAATACAAATGCCTATATGTCATATAGGCATGTTGAATAAGAGAATCCAGACACAATAGAGTCTCTCTTGTATCAGGGATTGACAAACCCCAGTCTGATTGGGCCCACTGCCTGTCTTTATAAAAACACTGAGAGTGACTGTTGCGTTTTTTTTTAGTGGTTGGGGAAAAAAATTAAAATAAGAATGCTATTTTGTGATATGTAAAAATTACATGGAATTCAAATTTGTGTCCACAAATCAAGGTGTTTTTGTTTTTGTTTTTTAAGATTTTATTTATTTATTTGAGAGAGAGTGAGCAACAGAGAGTGAGCACAAGCAGGGGTAAGGGTAGGGGCAGAAGAAGCAGGCTCCCCACTGAGGAGGGAGCCCAATGCAGAGCTCTTTCCCAGGACCCTGGGACCATGACCTGTGCTAAAGGCAGATGCTCAACCACTAAGCCATCCAGGGGACCCTACAAATCGAGTTTTATTGAAACACAGCCATCCTTCATATATGTACGTCTGTGGCTGCCTTTGTACTCCTCAGACAGACTTGGCTCCTTGTGACAGACACTGTGCAGCCCTGCAGAGCCTAAAATAATTACTGTCTGGCCCTTTACTGGCCCCTGTACTGTATGATTCCATCCATATGAAATTCAAATACAAGTTAGTAGGACTTGAAGCAGATCCATAGGCTGCCAGGTGGTGGCAGGAGGGTCTGACTATAAATGAGCACCAGGGAAGTTTGGGGGCGGCAGAAATGTTCTGAGTTTTGACTGGTAATGGCTCGTGGGTGTATACATTTGGCAACACGTATAAAACTATATACTTCAAGTGGGTGTCACTTATTGTATGTAAATTATTACTTCAGTGTCCTGAAAAAAAAAAAGAATTGAGTCCAAATCTCCCCACCCCCATGGTAATCGAGCTACTCTAAAGTTTAAGTTCTTCCTCTTTATACAGATGTGTAAACATTTTCTGCAGTTGGATGATAAAGCACATCATTTTGAAAGTATTTACAATATATAATAAAATATTTTGTGTCCATTCCTGGGTTAGTCCTGATGGGAGGAAGTTTGTCACCTTACTTAGGATGATTTTTTCAAAATATGCCTCTTAAATCCAAATCTGTGACCATCCCCGTGGCCCTTGGGCACCACGTTGCAGTTTGGCTTTCTGATTGAAGGAGAGGCTGGCCGAGTACAGCCATTGATTTGGCCCTTAGGTCCTCAGAGCCATCCTCGAATTTGCTGCTCAGTGGCCAGTCACCCTGGGCTACCTATGGCCTCTGTGTCTGGTCTAACTCTGGTCTAACTCCACCCTCTAGGCCCCTCAGTTGAAGCACACCCATTGCTGTCTGCGGCTTAGCTACCCTTGACCTCCTCCATCCCCACGGCACCTCCATCCTAGCACAGCTAGCTTTCCCTGCCTGGGTTCTGGCTGCCCCTCCTCACGGTCTCCTAACCCAGCCCATTCCTGGTGACAGTGATGATGTCCAGGTTGCTGCTTCCACCATATGTCCCTCTTCATCTCAGTGATGTGGCCTCCCACCCTGCACAGTGGTAACTGCCTGATGGAATTGTGAAAGACCAAGTGATCTCCTGCATGTGAGAGCTGAGGATGGCACCTAGCACGTAGCAAGAACCCGGGGGTGCTTACCACCGTCGTCATGCTCCACAAGCTGTCCCTGCCCCAGTCTTCTTCTGCTTTTAGGGCCAGAAGCATTTATATTCTTTTGCTGGCTGGCATTTTTCACTTAAAATATCTACCTCTTAGAAAGGAGATATATTTGACATCTGGGCAACATGCTTGGTGCTGTTCTGGTTTTTTCAGGTTTCTCATTGTTTTTTTGTGTTAGTTTCCTATCGATTCTGTAAAAAATTATGACAGACTTAGTGGCTTAGAGCAACACAGATTTATTCTCTTACAGTTCTGGAGGTCAGAAGTCCAATGTCAGTCACACTGGGCTAATGTCAATGTGTTGACGGGGGCTGGTTCCTTCTGGTTGCTTGAAGGAAGAATCTGAGTCCTTGGCTCTGTGGCTCATTCCTCCATCTTTACAGCTATCTCCCAGCTTCTCTCTCTGACTCCCCTGCCTCTGTGTTTCACTTGTAGGGACCCTTCTAGGCCATTGGGCCCATCCAGTAATCCAGGATAACCTCCCCATCTCAGGATACTTAGCTTACACCTGCCATGTAAGGTGACAGCCCCAGCCCTTGTCCAAGACAACCAGGAGTTGGACGTCTCTAGGAGGCCATCCCTTGCCTAACCACAATGTCATCATTTCTTCCACTTCCCTCTCCACTTGATTTTTGAAAGCAGTGGTTTTCAAAGTACTACACATCCATCTGTCACCTGTAAATTGTTAAACATCGATTCTTGAGCACCCCTCACCACCCACCCAGAGATTCTGACTCAGGAGTTTTGGGATGGGGCCCAGGCACCTGCATTTTTAACAAACTCACCAAAATGTTTGGGTGCTGGGAGTCTAAACATCACCTTTTAAAAGGAAGACAACTCCGTCGCAGTGGTGCTCCCAAGGCTAGTTCCTGCAGAAGGTTCTGCAGGGTTTATTTCTCATCTCAGAGGCTGGTACAACTCCAGTAGCAGCCAACTCCACAAAAGTAGAGCATGAATGCTTTGTTCTGCATCAGCTAGTGGCCCCTCTGGAGAAGGGGGAGCTGTGGATTCAAGTTAAGAAAGTGGCAGCTTTATTATTCTGTGGTTGTGCTGGAGTGAGACACTATATATGGGGATACCGAGGGTAAAAGGGGATGAGTGGGATGCCTTTTGGGAGCACCTGACCCACAATCACTCTGTGAGAAGTTGAGAGACAGAATTAGTCTTCGGGGGCTGAGGGTGTGAAGGCAGGTCTGGCTCAAGGGGAGTGTGTGTAAAAAGACTGAGACAGGAGCGTTTTTCTTAATATGTCCATTTTCTTTCTTTTCATTATCGATAATGGGGAATTATATGAGGCAGACAGGAGCCAATTGAGGCATGGCTGATAGAGATATTGACAGTCTTTTAGAGAGATCTTGAATTGTGTGCTCTAGTGAACATAGCTTAACACTTTAGTAAGTGCTGGAAATCCCCATCACAGCTCTCAGGTGTTTTTGTTCATACTTACTGACTTTTGAGTGTCACAGTGAACCTTTGGGGTCATTCAGTGGTAAATGGAGTGCTGTGGGGGAAAAAATGAAGGTAGCTAAACCACAGTCCTTGCTTTCAAAACTTTACAGTTCAAGGGAGAAGAGATGCGGGCAGTGACCATGAAGCACAAGGCAGGTCGAAGAAAGTGGTAGAACAGAAGTGTTACTGGCCAGGCACTCCAAGAGGACTGCCCACAGTGAGAGCCCTGGCATGTTGTGTTACAAGTGAGAGGGGTTCCCTGGACAAGTAAGTATGGAAAAGGCCAGGTTAGACAAAGTTAATTTTGTTACTGTGAGTCCCTTCAGTGCCTTTAATATACTACATTTCCAAGAAATGGCTAGAGTCCGCCTTTCTCAAACGAATCTAACTATAGACCCTATTTTTCTGGAGGACCTTTGAGAACATACTTTAAAACATGTGGGACTTATGTATTTTTTGGTGGCTTTTGGTATTAGATACTAATCCCGAAATTGTCTGGAATTGACAACCTATACTTCATTCCTCTTAAGAAAACCAAATGCTTCTCGCATTCTCTCTCTTTTTCAATGAATTAGCTCTATTTTGAGAATTTGTTGACATTCCTTGAAATAACTAGACATCCTCCGGGAAGTTACAAAAGGAAATTGCTGACATCTAAAACTTCTATGATTCTACCTCTTTACTTGCTCATGTCCATCAACTGATGAAGCAGATTTGATAAAGTTTCAGCCATTGTCTTTGAAAAAAGAATTCCTCTGAGATTAACTCAGACTTTTCCACATGCCCAGTGTTTACATGTTGGGTCTCAAGACTTGACAGATGGGCAGCTTTTTTCAGAGCAACTTAGAAGACAGGTAACAGAAGGCATAAGAATGTGACCTTTATTGTTAGAAGGTTTGTGGTTAAATGTGGAAGGTCTTATGGAAACACTGAATCATTTGTCAATAACTATGCTACCTGAATGTGAAATGAAAGCTGAATATAAGAGTGCCTGCTTGCTATTTCTGGGGTTCTTTTTTCCAGCTTATTGAGACTCAAAATGTACTCAAAGAGAATGATGTTTGAGGATGAGGTGGGAAGGCAAGTTGAATGATTTGAGTTGAAAGCTGAATTTTTCAGTTAAGTTTTTAGAAGCTGGTTGGTTATATGGTAAGAGAACTCCTCAGGGCTAACTTTCTTTTTTTTTTTTTTTTTTTCCTACGTCATAGAATATATGGACTGTTGTGATTTTTTTTTATGTGAAACAATTTTCCATTTATAAATATTTCAGGGCTTAACACTCGGATCAAATCCCTGACTGACTGCAAGCCCAGATTTGAAGGTCCACTTGCCAATATGGTAGATATTTTCCTGTGATAAGAAAATGCTTTTGTGTTTAATTTATTCCTAAAAATATAGGACAAGTCAGTGTTTGAAGACTGTACACCAGACTTACATATTACTATAAGAGACCTTGGGACACCTGGGTGGCTCAGCAGTTGAGCATCTGCCTTCAGCTCAGGGCGTGATCCAGGAGTTCCCTGATCAAGTCCCACGTCAGACTCCCCATGAGGAGCCTGCTTTTCCCTCTGCCTTGTCGCTGTCTGCCTCTCTCTCTCTCTCTCTCTCTCTCTCTCTCTCTCTCCCTCCCTCCCTCTCTCCCCTCTTATGAATAAATAAGATCTTTTAAAAAGAGAGAGAGAGAGAGTCTCTCTCTCCCTCCCTCCCTCTCCTCCCCTCTTATGAATAAATAAGATCTTTTAAAAAGAGAGAGAGAGAGACCTAAATATTGGGAAGCGGCTGGGAATCTAAATTTGGAAGTTTTCTGAGTCTCTAGGGGGTTGTGCACAGAGGCAGCAGAGGGGGAGAGGGTGCCTGCCAAGCATCTGATGTCAGCTTGTCGCTCACAAGCTACATGATCGGGGACACTTGCGCACACCTGGGCTTCTTTTCTCATCTGAATTTAGGTTCATAATAGAATTGACTTCAAGGCCATGTAAGGATTAACCTCAGAGTGCTGCCTGGCTCTTAGGGGCTGCTCAGTAAATGTTAATTTATTTTTTATGTAAGTACTTCAAACATAGATTAAACAGTAAGTATGGACAATTGCAATTACTTTTCTGAAGCGCATTCTTCACGTCCAACTTGGTCTTGAAATGACATTCAGTAGGAAAATAAGTGTTCGTGTTGGAGGAAGGACTTACCACTGCTAAAAAGGAGGAGGCAAGAGATGGTCATAACTTTGTGCAGGTTTTATTTTTAAATGTACATATTATTTGTGGTAAAGTAGACAGAGGTAATAAGAGTCTAAGCTTTATGAAGGGCCATTTAACAAGAGCTATCACAAGGAGAAATGCAGGTATTCTGTGACTCAGTAGTTCCACTTCTGTATAAATTTACCCACAGGGAAAAAAAAAATTTACCCACAGCAAACCTGAACACATACAAAATGGTATCTGTATGAGGTGATTGTTTGCAGCACTCTTTGTAATAGTAGGAGACTGGACACAACCAAAATGTCCTCCAACACGGAAACAGCAGAGACCCTGCATACTCAGGAATAGCAGTCGAATGAGAAATTAGGCTGCTTTCTAAGCTCTTAGTACAGATCTCCAAAATGCATTAAGTTGGGAGAGCAAGGGGCAGGGAGTGAAGGAGTGAAGTATAATTTTGGAAAGCTACACAGGAAACTAATAACAGTGTTTGCCTCAAGCGGTTAGAGAGGGAAAGCAGTGGCAAGAGAGAGACCCAGAAGGGGATTGGTGATAGACTTCTCACGGTCTAATTTCTTCAACTTTTCAATTTCTGAGCCATGTCAGTATATTACCTATTCAAAGAGTTTAAATAATCAGAATGATTTTCAACCCCAGTCTTCCTCCTTTGATAACAAGGCATCTGCAGTCAGCTGTCATCCTGTTAGCTGTGCCAAGACTCTCAAAACGTCTCTCTGCATCTAGGTCTCAGGAATATGTGGTTTTATTTTTACTTCTTTATGGGAAATTTCAAACTGAGCATGATAAACTCCCATCTGCCCCACTGCCATGGGGAATTACGAATTTATGGTCAATATTGTTTCATCTATATCCTTACTCATTCTTTCTCCCTGAGGATTTTGAAAGGAAATCCTAGATGATATGTTATTTCATCTGTAAATGTTTTAGTTTTTAGCTCTAAAAGATAGGAATTTTTAGTATTTTAAAAAATATTATATTTTAAAATGGAATTTTTAAAAATTTCTGCCCACTGCCCAGCACCACCCCACCATACACAAAATCATTATACTATCACTCTAGAAAATGGACCATGCAAGAGGCACCTGGGTGGCTCAGGTGGTGAAGCACCTGCCTTGGGCTCAGGTTGTGATCTTTGAGTCCTAGGATCAGCCCCACATCTAGCTCCCAGCTCAGTGGGGAGTCTGCTTCTCCCTCTATCTCTCCACCCTGCTCATTTGCTCTTTGTCTCTCTCTCTCTGTCTCTCTCTGAAATAAATAAATAAAATCTTAAAAAAAAAATAGACCATGCTGGATTATTCTTTGAATCATTAATCCTCAACCCAGACTTTTAAAGATTTACCACTTCATCCAGTACTCCACCTTGCATTTCAAATGCTCTTCAGAGAATGACTTTCAGCATCTCCTACATGTTGTTTGTCCTTCTTAGTTGGCCAGACTAGTGGCTTTCATCCCGTGAATATGTGGTTAACAATACTATCACTAGCACCAGTAATCCCAATTTTTCATTTCCTGCCCACTTAAAAAATATAATAAGGGCAAAAGGCAGCAGAATATTCAGATATTGGTGCAAACTAGCTCTGCTGTGAAGGTTGGTATGGTAGAGCTGTCAAAACCACCTTTGAAAAAACAACCCTTGGTAGAAATATTGGTTTGTCAGGTGGTGTCAGGACACTCAACATTAAAGGTATTTGAGGGGAAGGGGAGGAGGGGGGCACTTGACGGGATGAGCACTGGGTGTTATTCTGTATGTTGGAAATTGAACACCAATAAAAAATAAATTTATTATTAAAAAAAATAAGGGCATTTGCAATCAGTTATGTGCAAAAATTGAACTTGAAAGTAGAGGCCCCTGTGTATTTCCTCAAGGAGTTGTGCTCTGCCCTGAGCAGCTGGGTAGAGGAGGGAGTACCCTGAAAAACCTCCGCTCCTTCTGCTAAAGGTCCTGCAAATCTGTTACCTACAACTCTAAACTGATCCCAGCAGAACCATCCCTCAGACCCTCAGCTAGCTTCCCTCATATATCCACAATAGGACTGGATTCAAGAGAAATGAAAACGTATGCCCTCACAAAAACTTGTACGTGAAGATTCAAAGCAGAATTATTCGCAAAAGCCAAAAAAAATGGAAACAACCCAGATGTCCATCAGCTGATGAAAAGACAAACACCATGTGATATATCATTTAATAGGATGCTATTCAGCCATTGAAAAGAATACATATCACTGATACCCTGCCACAACACAGACGAACCTTGGCAGCATTGTGCTAAGTGAAGGAAGCCAGACACAAAGGGCTGTGTATCACATAACGCCACTTACGTAAAATGCCCAGAATAGGCAAATCTGCAGAGATAGATTAGTGGTTGCTTAGGGCTGAGGGTGGCGGTGGTGGTGGCAATGCAGGGTAGCTGAGAGGGTCAGGGGTTTCTTTCTTTCTTTCTTTTTTTTTAAAGATTGTATTTATTTATTCATGAGAGACAAAGAGAGAGAGGCAGAGACATAGGCAGAGGGAGAAGCAGGCTCCCTGCGGGGAGCCCAATAGGATCAGCGGTTTCTACAGGGTGATGAAAATGTTCCACAGCTGTGGTGGTGGTTGTACATTTCTGAAGAGACACTAAAATCCATTCAGTTGTGCCCTTTAAACGAGCGAATTTTATGATGTGTAAATTATATCTCAATAAAACTGTTATTATAAAAAATAGGCCTTCAACTTACAGTGCCTCAAGATGTACCTGAATCCCTTCCTTGGCATATGTCTTTGTTTTTTCCTGAAGTTGGGGTGTGGTGCATTCTCGGGGTGGGGGTGTGGTAGTTAAGATGAGGGAGAGAGGAGATGCGGTTTCCTTTCACCTTTGAAACTCTATGTAAACTTAGTTTCTCTCCCAGAAAATCACCTGGAAAACAATAGTGACTTTATTTGACCCATCATCTTATTTTACTTCCAGTTCTTCACTTGCGGTTATGACAGTTGTTCCTTTAGCAGCTAATAGCTTCCTTCCTTTTCTACCCACTCCCATCCCTGCCCCCACTAAACTTATTATAAAGCATCATTGACTTTCCTTTTCTAGAGTTTTCCTGCATTGGATATTACTTTGGTCTTCAAAAACCAGTGGTGGTATCTGCCAAGGACAGGCCCTTTTATTTCTCTGGCCCAACCAGAAGGCAGGGTGTAAAAACAATGCTCAAGTCAGAGGAATAGTGTCCTGCTAGTGAAAGAGCCATGGCAGCATTGTTTCCTAGGAATACGTGGCACTATTTAAACAACATTGGGGACCTTTTCAAGGCTGGGATCCTACACTAGCTTGTCCACTTGAAAATCTGCTGAAAACAGAAAACCAGTGTGGGAAGGGAGGGAGAAATAGAGCTAGCAGAAGTGTGTGCGTGTGCAACATGAGTGTGCATGAGTGTGGACCGGCCCCTCCTTTTCCGGAGCCTTAGGAGAAAGAAAGGAGAGGCAGGTCCTGACTCCTACCCTGAAATGCTATGGTGAGGAGGAATGTGCCTTCCTGGGTAGGAAGCCCCACCGCATTATCCCAAACCTCGTTTGATATGAAGGGAAACTGTAATCTGCTAAATCAGGAGTCAGCAGACCATAGCCTGGGAGCCAAATCTGGCCTGCTGCCTGTTTTCAGAAGTTCTTGTTCAAACACAGCCATGCCCATTTGTTTACACATTGGCTGCTTTCAGGCCTCAACCATGGAGATGAGTTATTGTAACTGTCTGTCCTGCAAAGCTGAAAATATTTACTATCTGGCCCCTTACAGAATAAGTTTGCTGACTTCAGTGTTAAATGATGGAGTTCCCTTCCCTTGGGGAAAAGGCCTCTTTATTCATGGTACTTGGAATGTGAGCCTGATATGTATGGAGAGAAAAAAACACAACCATACACACAGGTCTCAGAGCTATATAGCTAGGGGTTCAAGAACCCAAGGTAGCATGCAACCAATTTAGATTATTCCGACATAGCATACTAGCTCTGTATTAATCAGAAGGTATCTTATGTTTTTCTTCTTGGAGTGGTCAGGAAAGCGATTGTTTGGTCATCTTTCAAATATTCTTTAGTAGCGTGTTCATCACTTATTGGGAGCATTTGGAGTCAGTAAGGAGCCGGCATGAAAATAATTTAAATTTTGCATGGCCCCAAGTTTAATATTTTTTCCTGTAAGGTTGTTAACCTCCTCGCTGATAGATAAGTAGTTTCTTGGCTGAGCCACTTTTAATGCCATCGTGGTCATGGACACCTGTTGAGTTCTTTGCTAATAGAGTTTCTAGGAATTGTCCATCCTTCTCTACATATAGTACAGTGGGAACAGCCACACTCACAACCCCCCTTATAGACCTTGCCCCAACCCAGGCTACAGTTGTGTGACCGAGGGGCAGGCACCTGACCCAAGCTGGGCCAATCATAGTGTTCCCCAGGAATTTGGACTAGAGACTAAGTAGCTATAGTTTTCCCCTAAGTGGCTAGAGCCCTGATGTTGACACTGTGGGTGGCCTCTTTCTTCCATGTGGCTGGGCTTTGGAGAAATCCAGTGACAGAGACAGCAGAGGGAGCATCTTGTGTTCCTAGCAGCATCTTGGTAGATCTTAGTTCTTGCTTCTCTGAACTAGATGTTTTAGGAGCTGGGCAGGGTTAGACTTCATGGAGAACTTCATGTGTTCTCACCAAAGACCTTATCTCAGGTGTCAGCTCTGACCTTTCCTACAAGCAGGGAGGCAGTGAGGTTCAGCATAGCAGTTGTCTGGTGGCTGGGGATGCTCAAGCCAAGAGAGAGGACACTCCTATGGTCTGGCCAGAAGACTGAGGGTGAGTCCTCCTGGCTGCATATCCGGCAGCTACTGAGCTCCCAAAGCCAGCACAGTGTGAGAGGTAGTGATAGGGACAGCTTGGGGGCTGTTGTGGGCCTGCTCTGGTGGCTTTCCGCTGGTCACCTATCAGGCCTCCTATCCCCCATTTGCTTCCTTGGAGATGCATTCGTGGATTTCCGGGAGCAAGCAGCCTGATGAAACAACCATTTCCACATTTCCCCCTGATTCTCCATCTCTGTCTTGGGTAATTTATAAAAACAAGCTTGTTTTACTTTCTCTATGTATAAAAATATGTATTTTTAAATTAATGTCAGCATGACCAAACTTTGACTCTCAAACTTGGTAACTTTTGCCTGTAATGTAGGCCTGTGGCTTTTATTCCTCATCATGCTTGCACATAAATAGTTCCCCATTGTTCCTGGACCAGAGACTAAGTCATCCCAAGATTTGCTTTGTAGCTGAGGGACTCCGAGAGCTTTGTGGCAAGAGTCGCCTTCCTGCCCAAGCTTGCCCAGAACAGTGTCTGTTACCCAAGGACTCTGAGCTGCTCTATCCCTTTCTGGCTTTTTGAGCATAACTCAGAAGAGGTGGCCAAAGATCTTATAAGTGAGTGTGGCTTTTATTTTTCTTTATTTTTAAAAAGATTTTATTTATTTGACAGAGAAAGAGTACCAGCAGGGGGTGTGGCAGGCAGAGGGAGAGAGAGAAGCAGGCTCCCCGCTGAGCAGGGAGCCTGATGCGGGGCTCGAACTCAGGACCCCAGGCTAATGACCCAGATGAAGGCAGACACCCAACTGACTGAGCCATCCAGGCGCTCCATGGCCTTTAGGGTCAAAAAATCAGGTGCAGATCCTCCACCTGTTGCTGGCTTTGGGCAAATTGCCAACTTCACCTGTTTCTTCATTTTTATTTATTTGTTTTTTATTTTTTATTTTTATTTTTTTTAAGATTTTATTTATTTATTCATGATAGTCACACAGAGAGAGAGAGAGGCAGAGACACAGGCAGAGGGAGAAGCAGGCTCCATGAAGGGAGCCCGACGTGGGATTCGATCCCAGGTCTCCAGGATCGCGCCCTGGGCCAAAGGCAGGCGCTAAACTGCTACGCCACCCAGGGATCCCTGTTTGTTTTTTATTATGAACAGTGCTATTATTAACTTTTGTTAAGGCAACTTTGAGATAAACTCATATGTTTCTGATAGTCTGTGTGTTTCTTCATTTTTAAAATGTGGATGAAATTACCCACATTGTCATACTGTTGCAGTGACTGGTGGTGATACTTAGAAATCCCTCAGATCATGGTATGGACTCAGGGAATGGTAGCTATTTCTTTTTTTCTCCTCTCTAAAATGATGCAGACCAAGGCCAAGGCTTATCAGTTCTGCTAATTGCCAACATCCCTGCAAAAATTTAGGCGGGTGCAGCCATGAGTGAGGGGGATTTGGGGGATTTCTGGCAAACTTTGACTTAGCTATGCCAGCCCCATTTTGCTTCTCTTCATTTCTGTGTTTACAATGATCAGACTTTTGATTTCACCAGTGGTTTGCAACATGACCCACTGCACCATTAAGAATAATAAGGTGTGGTGTCTGGAGTCTGGTTGTAAAGCTGTTTGCTTATAACGTAAAACCATTTTTCCAGCCTGGGAGCTGTACCTATACCTCGTGAGTTCTGAAATATAGCAACATTATGTATATTTGTCATATATATTTGTTAAAATTTTCTGCCTCCAGCGGGCAAGCCAGTTTAGTATAGTCATCTCAGGTTTACTGACTTGTGGTGTGGCCTTCTCTTTCTCCGAACTGTGCCCCGTGCTTATCTGAAATGGGGAAAGAAGCTGGCAGTCTCATTTAGGGAATTATTCCCTCATTTAGGGAATTATTGCTGTTAAACTCATCTAAGGCGAAGGAGACTGGGGTCTCCCACATCGTCTCGCTCAGGAAGGAGCTTAGTGAACTGTTTAAAATCTCAGCTCAACTAGCAGCAGCATTTTGTCCCAGATTTAATGGGAGCACTGATTTATGACCATCCCCGGTGGATCATTACATGCCTATTTAAATTGTGAAGCAGAGCAAGGGGTGTTTAGGTGTAACTCAGTTACAAGAGGAAAAAGAAGTTCCGGTAATAGAGATGTATTGTTATTGGCAATCTTGAAAAAGCCCCCATGATTACCTGTTCTTCAGAGAAAATTTTGCACTGAGCCACAAATAATATGCTTGCTCCTAGAGTAGAGGAGGGGGCTGGTCTTTTTTCCATATTCAATGGAAGAAAAATGTCACAGTAGGCATCTAAATTAACAAGTCTTGTTTCTGTAAGCCTGGGTTTATTTTTCAACCAAAATATCCCAAACCTCTGAGAGTAAACTCTTCCTCGCAGGGATCTAAGGATGAGGCCTGAAGCTGCCCAGGTGAAATTTTGGGGAGGGAGTTTGTATCTTATTTTCAAAATTCCTGTGAGCTGTCTTTTCCTCTGCAGTATTTCTGGTTTTGATTTTCTTTGTTTTTAGATTTCATTTATTTATTCATGAGAGACAGAGAGAGGCAGAGAGGTAGGCAGAAAGAGAAGCAGGCTCCCTGTAGGGAGCCCAATGCGGGACTCGATCCCAGGATCCCGGGATCATGACCTGAGCCAAAGGCAGATACTCAACCACTGAGACACCCAGGCACCCCTGGTTTTGATTTTCAATGAAAAGGTACTGTCTTAGTCTGTTTGGACTGCTGTAATAGAATACGATAGACTGGGTTGCTTATAAACAGAAAAATTTTCAGTTTTTTTTTTTTTTTTTTTTTTTTTTTTTTTTAAGTAATCTCTATACCCAACCTGGAGCTCAAACTCACAACCCTGAGATCAAGAGTAGCATGCTCTACACACTGAGCCAGCCAGGCACCCAACACAAGAAGTGTTTCTCTCACAGTTCTGGAGGCTGGGGAGTCCAATAGGAGGGCAGATTCGGTGCCTAATGAGGCCCTACCTCCTGGTTCATATTTGCTGTCTATTTACTGTGTACTGTTGGCAGAAGGGAGAGTGAGCTCCCTAAGGTCTCTTTTATGAGGACACTAATCCCATTCATGAGGGTGGAGCCTAATTACCTTCTAAAGGCCCCACTTCCAAACACCATCCCACTGGGAATTAGGTTTCCACATAGGAATTATTTTATTTAAGATTTTGTTTATTAGAGCAAGAGACAGAGCAAGAGCAGAGGGAGAAGCAGACTCCCTGCTGAGCAGGGAGCCTGATGTGATGTGCTCATGACCTGAGCCAAAGGCAGACACTTAACCAACTGAGCCACCCAGAGGCCCCTCCATGTAGGAATTTTAGAGGAGCACAGAAATCCAGTCTGTAACAGGTGCTGTGGAGGTATTTATCTGTGATCATACTTCTTCCTAACTCACCCCCAAATCTTTGGATAAAACTGACACTCATGTGGCCTCCCAGCAACTGCCAGATCCTTCCCAAAGAAGAGCTGTGTGCTGTACACTATTCCTTCTCATTTCTCAGTAGTCTCAGAGGAAAGCCCAAGGGACCATTGGCTGACTATAAAATACCAGAGTGAGCATTTGAACCCACCAAGTGCAGGAGTGTTACTTCCCCAGGAGCATGGCATCAGCCAGGGTGGAAGTTCTTAGGGGGACCCATGAAATAAACCAGCTGGGGACATCTGGCTTGAAACCTTCTCTCAGAAATTCAGGTCTGCTGCCAGGGTACAGAGGCAGCCAGGAGAAGTATAGAGGCCAGCTTGGCAGAGCTCCCAATCCACCATCTGGCCATCCATTGGCCTTCAAGGCAACATGGCATTAAATCCTCCCAATGACCAGCCTACCCTCAGTCACATGACTGGTTCTTCCATTGCCAGTGGAGATTTTAAAGATGTACTGGGGCACCTGGGTGGCTCAATTGGTTAGGCATCTGCCTTTGGCTGTGATCCCAGGGTCCTAGAATTAAGCTTTGTGTTGGACTCCATGCTCAGTGGGGAGTCTGCTTCCACTTCTACCCCTGCCCCTGCTCATGTTCTCTCTCAAATAAATAAATAACATCTTTAAAGATGTACCAGCTTGAAATGCTGATGCCAGAAATACCTATCCCCAAAAATGCTTCTGGTTCCATCATTCCTGCCTGGTGAATAAATACTGAACCCCATTCTAAGCTCTACACAGGGTAGCCCCAACCACTGTCTCCCTCCACAACTCCCACTGCCATCCCAAGTGTTGCCCACCCTCTGGCCTTTTGCCCACACCTTTAAAGCAAATAGGTGTCAAGTCCCAGCCTCACCCCTGCCTGAAGAGCAGCTCCTCCCATTAAGATCCTGCCTCCCTGAGGCCTTCAATCCTCTCTGAGCACTCGAAGTTATTTATTGCTTCCCTTGAAGGAATCATCCAGCATTTCATGACATGATTGCACTTCTTCCGTCCTTAACATTGGCTGTGCCACAGGGTTGTTTTCTGTTTATCTCCCTGGCCACTACTGATCAGTCTTCAAGGAAAAGACCCGTGTCATCTATCTTGTATGCACTGGCCATATGCAGGGCCTCTTTGCTTGTCCTGGTGTCCGGTAACCTTTGTGACCTCCATTCAGCTGCTGGAAGAATGAAAAATGGGTTTTTATACAGATGCCCTATAAATAGATGGCAATCCAGGAAACATTTGAATTTACATGGAAACTAAGTGAGAAACTGATTATTCTCCCAAACAGGATTTTATGCATCCTCTTGTGAATAGCACTTCACTAAGGCTTTTAAAATAAATTTTGATTTACAGCAACCCGTTAACATCTTCTAGGAAAAAAGTCTTAAAATATTGGGGCTCACCTATATTTAAAACATAGTTGTTGGTGCATGTTAAAAACGTATTGGGGGGGGATGTTAATGACTGTTCAATTTAAAAATAAACTCTTACAACTCAATAATAGACAACCCACTAAAAAATTGGGAAAGGATCTGAGTAGATGTTTCCCCAAAGAGAAGCAAATGGCCCATAAGTACATAAAATGATGTTCAGCATCTTTGGCCATCAGAGAAAAGCAGGTCAAAGCCATGGTGAGATGCCACTTCACACCCACTAAGATGGCAAGAATCAAAAAGACAAGAGGTGTTGGCAAAGATGGAGAGAAATTAAAACCCTCACTTACTGCTGAAAGGAATGTAAAACGATGTAGGCACTTTGGTAAACAGACTTCTGTTAGCACAAAATGTTAAATACAGAGTTACTACATGACCCAGCAATTCCACTCCTGGGCATATGCCCAAGGGAATTGAAATGTATGTCCACATAAAATGTATTCAAATATTCATAGCAGCATTATGCATAATAGCCAAAATGGGGAAACAACCTAGATATCCGTCAGCTATCTGATAAATGGGTAAATGAAATGCGACACGTCCATAGGATGGGAATTATTCATGAACAAAAAGGGGTAATGTACTGATACTTGCTACAACATGGAGGAAGGACCAGAATAGGCCAGTTGATGGAGACAGTGGATTAGCAGTTGCCTTGGACTGGAGGGCTGGGATGGAGTATGGTTGAGGGGAAATGGGGTGTGACTACTAGCTAATGGGTACAGGATTTCTTTCTAGGATGACAAAAACAATCTAAAATCGATTGTGGTGATACTTACACAACTCTGTGAATATACTAAAATCCATTGAATTGTACACTTTTAGTTGGGTGCTGTGCTATGTGAATTATAGCTCAAAGCTGTTACTTTAAAAAACTGGAGAGGGGTGCAGCCTGGGTGGCTCAGCAGTTTAGCAAATAAATAAAGTAAATAAATAAATAAAATTAAAAATTAAATAATAAATTAAAATTAAAAAAAAAAACTGGGGGAAAAATACATTCTTTATCCAGCCAGATTGGGGTTAAGGATAAAGGCAAAATAAGCATTTGTATTTATTTATTTATTTTAAGATTTTATTTATTCATGAGGCAGAGACACAGGCAGAGGGAGAAGCAGGCTCCATGCAGGGAGCCCGACATGGGACTCAATCCCAGGTCTCCAGGATCACACCCTGGGCTGAAGATGGCGCTAAACCACTGAGCCACCAGGACTGCCCTAGCATTTTTTTTTTTTTTTTTTAAGATTTATTTATTTATTTACTCATGAGAGACACACAGAGAGAGGCAGAGACATAGGCAGAGGGAGAAGCAGGCTCCTTGCAGGGAGCCCAACATGGGACTTGATCCCAGACCCGGGATCACGACTGGAGTAAAGGCAGATGTTCAACTGCTGAGCCGCCCACGTGTCCCAAAATAGGCATTTTTAGATAAAGGAATTTGTTGGAAAGCCACCAACACTAGCTTCCAGTAGCAGCCTGAAGGATGAACACTTCAGCTTAACTGATTATAAGAATGATAGGGGAAACATCTTAAAATATAGATGCCCAGGCCTTCACAAATGCTGCTTTAGTAGTCTGGCGTGTACCCAGGGATCTGCATTTCTAACCAGTGCCCACATTATCTCCCAGCAAGTTACCATACCAGGCACAGTTTCCAAGAGCCTTATAAATGCCAACCCTTAATTATTCTCATGATACTAAGTATTATACTCAAAAACTTCTATATTAGAAACATTCTTAAACATTTAAAGCACCTTTACCAGAGGGTTAGAGGCAGTGTTCCCAGACTCAAAAAAGAGTGCGAAGGATTTGTTTTCTTAATTCTTTTCTGGACTTTCCAAGTTTTTTACCAAAACATGCCACTCTTCCATTTAAAAACAAAGTCCTCAAACTTGTACAAGTTGTTGGGATGCACGTGTCAAATCTGACAAAATTATTACCCCGAGAAACCCTGACCAGAGGTTGGGGCTCACTGTAAGTCAGAGTCCCAGCAGAGAGAGGCCAGGCCAGTATGTCATCAGGATGGTGTTGAAGCTCGAAGACCCAACGTCGGAGGTGCCGTATGAGCTATCCGTTCCCTTCCTAGTGGAGGCTCTGTTGGCTTCCTGAAGCAGAGCTGAGGCTTGTCTGAACTTCCAAATGCTGGCTGGAGTATGTTAGCGTGGGAACAGGGGCCCTTGCCTGGGGCTAGTGTCCGCATGCTGCAGGAAAGTGCCTCAGTCAAGTATCGTGTTGCCCTTGGCCTTGAGAATCCAGTGGTTCCAACCATCTTGGAATGTACCCCCCCACCTCAGACCTTGACTAATTAGTTTCTGGTTGGCAATCGCTCCTGCAACTGCATGAGCCACAGAAGTTAGAATTTTGTTGTCTCTAGGTGCTTCTGGGAGGTAGTATGTAGGTGAACCATTTGTCTGAATGTGAAAAGCTGCTGGCTTGTTTTAGAATTCATTACCTGCCAAGGGGAATTTTATCTTTAAGAAGGTCGTCTTCCTTTGATTTTTTTGAACGCCTGAAGGTTTTGATTTTTCACTCTGGGAGTGAAGCTTGAATTTGAGACTCTCAGGCAAAATTGCCAAAGTTATTCCATTACATTTTTCTTAGTTGCAAAGTAGAAGATTTGGAACATGAGGTGTTTCTGAAGGGCAATGGAGGGCTCTATTCTGAACTACTAAATGGTATAAACTGTATCAAAGCCTCTCCTAGCCCTTAATGTAGGTAGAAATTGGATTTTTTTTCTATGGCAGGTCAAAAACATTGAAGTGTGAAATGTACTGATGGGAGAAACTGCCTGGACAATCTTCAGTGATATGGCAAATTGGCTGCCTTCTCTGTGCAGATATTTTTCCGTCATGGTAACTCTTCACTTACTGAATATTAGAGCCCATGAATATGTACAGATAAGTCTGTGCTATAAAAGCATGCGATCTTTGCCATCAGGAAAGCAACACTTGAGGCACCTGGGTGGCTCAGTTGGTTAAGTGTCTACCTACCGTTTAGGTGGTGATCCAGGGATGGAGCCCCAAATCGGGCTCCCTGCTCAGTAGGGAGTCTGCTTCTCCCTCTCCCTCTAACCCTCCTCCTGCTTGAGCTTTCTCTTTCGCTCAAATAAAATCTTTAAAAAAGCAACACTTAATTGGTGTTTTGAAAAGTTAACAAAAGTGACAAACCCTTAGCTAGACTAAGAAAAAAGAGACTCAAAACAATCAGAAATGAAAGAGGAGACATTAAAACTGAAGCCACGGCAATGAAAAGGATGACAAGAGACTACTGGCACGATATGTCAACACATTCTAGGATAACCTGGAAATGGATACGCTCCTAGAAACATCCAGCCTTCCAAGACTGGACCATGAAGAATTAAAAATCTGAACAGACCTATGATTAGTGAGGAGATCAAATCAATTATCAAAAGCTTCCCAACAAAGATAAAGTTTGGGGCCAAATGGTTTCACTGGAGAATTCTACCAAACATTCAAAGAAGGATTACAGCAATCCCTGGGTGATCCTACTCAGGGAGCGGGCAGGCATGCAAGGAGAAGCTGCTAGCACATTTGGGGGCTACTTCTCTCCTTGCGTGCCTGCCCACTCCCGGAGTAAGAGCACGCCTCTGCTACACTCTGCCCATGTAGGGAGGGTAGAGGCCGGGAGCATGAACTCCGTCTTTCCAGATCTTCTCTGAGATGGAGGGAAGGGAAGGACCTGACTTGGTCTCCATGGATGACCCTGGGTCTGTCCAATCTTGGTTCCAGACTGTGCCTTCTGTACCACTCCTTTCCTGGGAAAGCTGGGGAGGTGTGCTACCTTCCTACAGATGCCCTTCTCCCTGCCTTGTATTTGTGCCCACCTCCTGACAAGTGTAGATAAAGGGGGTCAGGTGCATAAGCTGGCAAGGAATGGGACTCTGGTGAGGTGTACATCCCCCATCAGAAGCAAACCAGCTTGTCCAGGGAAAAGTCTGTATAAAAATGTGGAGGTCAGACTCACCTTAATCCACAGCTTGAAATTCCTAAACTTGTTTCTGGGGGCCAGATGGTTACCTCTCTGCATATCTGCTGCTGTGAATTAACCATCCCTGGCCATTGGCCCCCACTGAGCCTGTTGCAGCTGCTGTCATTGGGGCCAAGGCTAATTGGGTAGCACAGATACATTGAAGATTGCCTGTTTCCAGGTGCTTCCTGGACAGACCATTATGGGTTAGGGCTCCCTAAATTCCCTTCTGTGTGAAACACAAAGGCCTGATGATCCAGGAAGCACAGAATTAAGAAGGAACAGACACAACAAAGGAGTGTATACATGAAGGGGCAAGCATGTCTTCTAAGGACCCTTTCAGCTCTGTGGAGGTAAGGAGGCTTGCAAGCTGGGAGACCAGAACTCTCACTCGAAGATGAAGCATCTCCTATCCTGCACTCGGAGATGGTCAAACATCCAGGAGCATGTGGACCCCAGAGAACAGCAGCCCAGACAGAGAGCTGGAGAGCCTCCCGCCCAGAGTACAACAGTTCTCCACAGGAAGGCTCAGCTCTTCACACCCAGCGCCTTTGGCGGAGGGAAACATTTCATAGTCTTCCCTGTTTGATTGTTATTTCAGTCCTTTTGAGAGCAACATTAAAGAGTGGCCTTGTGACTTGTGATATCATACTGTTTACCGCTGTGTCTGAACCTTTTGGTCTGATCTCCCTCCCTCCCCAGTGCCTAAGGGTAGGATGGAGGTGGAGCTAGCCCAGGTGGAAGCAGGTTCACCCTGTGAGCAGTCCCTGCAGGGCACCTGTGATGAAGTGTGGTCGGCACAAATCAAGGCTTGTGTGTATAAGATTTCTCCTTGACCTCTGTTGGAGCTGTGGCCCTGTGGGCAGTGCTGGGAGGTTCTGTAGGAGAAAGGAGTCCTCAGACCTGGCTTTGAGCCATGGCTCTCTGACAGCTGTGTGGAATATGGTTTTGGACATGAGGCCCAGAGCCCTGAATGGAGATGGTGATTGTCTAAATCATGTGGCTGTTGTGTGGCTAAATGGGATGAGAGTGTGTAACTGGTATACTTGAGGTAAACACAGTGCTCGCAGGCAAGATGATTAGAGTCATTATGGGAGCAAGCGTCTCCCATGTATAAAGTGAAAGATGCAATTTCACAGTGACTCTCATTTCCCTCATTCCTCACTCATCCCCCCTTCCTATTGCTCCTTTCCTACCAACCTTTCATCTCCCATTCCCTAAAAGACATCCTTTGTCCTTCCCCTCTCTGCCTTTTATATCTCCACACTTCACTAAAAGGGAAGGAAACCAGTCTTTCACATAAACTTGACAAAAGAAGTGAGTCAGGCTGGAAGCCAGGTTAGCATCTGATCCGTGGGCTCCATCAGAGGCCTTGAAGTATCACCACCTCCCATCCGCTCACTCCCAGAGTTCCACACAGCTTGTTCTGGCTCCTTGAAGACCCTAAGCCATTTGGCAAGGACTAGCTGCTGCATTACTTATTGGTGACCCAGGACCGTGAACCAAGTGTTTTTCACTGATTCATAGAGAATATTGAGATGCTATATGTTCTTTGTGAGACCTGAAAAGATCTTTGATCAGGTCATGGCCATCCAAGATTCCTCTGAAGTCCCTGGTGCCTGGAGCTCCAGGCAGAAGGGAGGAATGGATGGTGGGGCTTCTCAGGCTTAGTTGTTGAGGGGCTTGCTGGGCCCCTTCCCCCCTGAAGGCTGATTCAACAGAGCTGGGTGGGCCTGAGCGTCGGCATTTCTGGCAAGCTCCAGGTGATGCTAATCCTGCTGCTCTGGGGACCACACACTTGGTGAAGCAAGGCTCGAGGGCAGAGGTTAGCAAATGATAGTTTGCCAGCCAAATCCGGCCTGCTGCCTGTTTTTGTAAATACATTTTTAGTGATGCAGTCACTTTCATCTATTTGCATATCATCTAGGTCGCCTTCATGCTATTGCTTTCATGCTATGGTGGCAGGATTGAGTCGTTGTGACAGAGACCATATGGCCCACAAAGCCAAAAATATTTACGAGTTGGTCCTTTACAGAAAAAGTCTGCCAGGAAGCCTGGGTGGCTCAGTGGTTGAGTGCCTGCCTTCGGTCCAGGGCATGATCCTGGAGTCCTGGGATCGAGTTCCACATTGGGCTCCCTGTATGGAGCCTGCTTCTCCCTCTACCTATGTCTCTGCCTCTCTCTATGTGTCTCTCATGAGTAAATAAAGTCCTTAAAAAAAAAAGTCTGCCAACTGCTGCTCTAGGAGTTCCTCAGCACCCTGATCCCCGTAGTTCTATGATGGGCACAGACCCCCGCTTCTTTCACTGGCTAAGTGCTCTATCTAGATCCCTCATTCTCAGGTTGCTGAGCATTATTAAGTCATAGTTAAGTCTAAGTTTCCTAGAAGAAAAAACATGAGACTAGTAGCCACTGCTGTTCACCTAGATCTTTGCACATCACAAAACACCTTGAGACCTAGCTGGTGCTGTACCATCCTATGGAGGTACAAACTGAGGCCCAGAGGAGACATGGCTTACCTTGTTCACACAGCAAGTTAGTGACAAACTTAAGTCTTCTGTCCATTCTGTGTACCACACTGCCTGTTGTGTATGAGACTGATTTGGACAGAACTTGGTGTATTAGTCATCTATTACCATGTAACCATCACCCCCAAACTTAGCTTCAAAGAGCAGTAAACATTTAGTATGGCTCACAGTTTCTGTGGGTCAGGAATTTGAGATCAACATGGCTGGGCCATTCTGGCTCAGATGTTTTCCTGAGGTCAGGTGGATGTCAGCTAGGGCTGCAGTCTTTGAAGGCTTGACTGGGCCTGGAGGATCCACTTCCAAGGTGGCTCACTCACCTGGCTGGCAAGTAGGTGCTGGCTGTTGGTGGGAGGCCTCCACTGCTCTCCATGTAGGCCTCCCTACAAGGCTGCCTGAGGGTCCTGCATGGTTGCTAGCTTGTACAGAGCACAGTATCCGAGATTGAGACAGCAGAGGGAAAGCTGATGACTTAGCCTCCCAAATCACATAGCATCATGTCTGCCATGCTTTGTTCTTCAGAAGCAAGTCCCTACAGTAAGCTTACTGCATTCAAGAGGTTCCTACATTCAAGAGGTATGCCAAAGAATTGGTGGATATATTTTAAAGCCAGCCCAGTATACAGATTTCCATTCCATTGCCTGCTGGGAATATTGGAGTCCTGAGGTATTATCTCCAGGCAGGTCTAATTGATCACAGACTGAAGTCCTAAGCAAGAACAAGATCAAGTCACAAATTCCTAGTAACACCTGGGTCTCAAGCTTTCATTTGCTCTGGAGCACCCAGGGGTTTCCTACAATGGTACTTGAGGAGGGGCCAAGGAGGGCCAGAGAGAGACACCCACTCTGATGACAAATGTAAGAGTAGGAAGAAATCCATGTGCCATGAAATCCCCCAGGGGATTTAGATATGCTCCTCCATGTGCTGGCCTCCCACATTCTCCCCATTTCCCAGATTGGAAAGAAGAGGCCCAAAGAGACCAAATCTCTTACTCAAGAAAGCAAAGAGTCCGAGGTCCCTTGGCTGCACTGGTGGGCACTCCCACAGTCCCTCCTGCATTGAAAACCTCATGGGGGGACCCAAAGAAGAATGTGAACTGATGGATGAAATTTGTCCTTCTGAGCCTTTCTACTAGTTTAATCCATATCTCGTTTGGCTGGCTACATTTCTTGTCAGATCTATTTCCAGGCAATGTCTGGCTCTAATGGGTGAGTACCGGACCAAGTTCATTCTTCCACGCCCTGCCACCTCTGTGGAATGTGCTGTGGGTATAGGAACTCTTGCAGACAGATGGCAAACTCCGAGGTCTCTCTATGGAACAGGCATCTTAGCGCCTTAATCTTTCATAAGCAGTGTTTGGCCACCCTCTAGTGGATAAATGGAGAAGGTCACATGCTTGCTGAACAGAAGAGCTACCTTATAATCTGGAAGGGGTGTGGAGACGACTGGTTTAAAGATCCCTTTGACTCTATAAAGAAAATGGTCAGCAGATGTAGGAAGCAGTCAGCCTGAGGATGATGTCATTCTTTGATGATGCAGAAAAGGGGTACAGGCTTTTATCCTATAGTCTCTTCTGGCTCAATATATTCATAATCTGGCTTATTTGAAACAATGTAGGAATTTAAAATGTTAAGTACACTTGTGTAGGTGTATGTATTTCTTGGGCAGATGGTGGTGTGGGTGCTAGTCAACAGGAGTGGTTAATTTTCTTCTATAAAAGGCCAGATAGTGAATACTTTAGGCTTTGCAGCCAAAGGCCACCACACCTGGTACTCTGCCATTGTAGCATGAAAACAGCCATATAATATGAAGGTTGATGAGCATGGCTGTGTTCAAGAGATGTATATACACGCAGTGGGCTGCAGGTGGCCTTGGGCCATAATTGTCAACACCTGGTGAAAAAGAGGGAGCTGAATTGTTTTTCTCACACTAGATGGTAAATTCCTCAGGGGCAGTGATTGTATGCCTTGCCCACCTTTGGACCCTCCACCCAGTACTGGGTCTGGCATGTTATATATGCTCAGAGCACATTTGCTGACCCAAGATGGCTCCTATGTCATCCTTTGTAATGTAGTAACTTTCTTCCAGGATTTCTTGGAATTCATTGAGTTACAAGCACACTGTCTGAATTAAGTGTTTAAACCATCAGAGCAAATAGAATTAGCTGCCATCCCTATTTTCTTTCTACTTGTCCCTATTTAAAATGAACTGAGGTGGGGCACCTGGGTGGCTCTGTGGTTGAGCATCTGCCTTCTGCTTAGGTTGTGATCCTGGGGTACTGGGATCGAGTCCCACATCGGGATCCCTACAGAGAATCTGCTTCTCCCTCTGCCTATGTCTCTGCCTCTCTCTGTGTGTCTCTCATGAATAAATAAATAAAATATTTTTTAAAAAATGAACCAAGGTGTCACATGCAAGACTAATAGATAAAAAGGACTTGTAATGATCAGCTCCATGCCAGCCTCAAGATGGCACTCTTCAGTGGCCACGCATTAGCAGACAGCTGTTGGGAAGCTTGTTTTGCAGAAGCAAGAATAAGTTTGCATTAAGGCATGTGCTCATTTTACCAGAACCTTTTTTTTTTTCAAGATTTTATTTATTTATTTGAGAGAGAGAAACAAGCAGACTCCCTGTTGAATGTGGAGCCTGACATGGGGCTCAAACACAGGATCCTGAGATTATGACCCGAGCTGAAGGCAGATACTCAACTAACTGAGCCACCCAGGCACCCCCACCGGAACCTATTTCTGCCCAGAGACTTGGACTTGGGAGGGGGCTGGCTAGTGACATTCTAGGTTATGCTCCATCCCTAACACAACAAGAACATAGCACGGGAGCCAGCTTCTCTGTCTCTAACACCAGCCTTTTCAGCACTGCAGGTGGCTGTTCCTCTGGGGTGGGTTTGTGGTCAGCCAAACCACCGTTTCTGCTGTTATTAATCACAATAGTAGCATCCTTGATAGAGCGTATTGTCTCATCATGTAGAAAATACATATTATCCCCCTAAGACAGGTGGAGAAACTGAGACACTGATCAGTTCAGTGATTTGGGCATGATGTGGGTATTGTACAGCAAAATAGTTAAAAGTTTGGACTGTTACTTAACACACTGTACCTTAGTGTCCCCATACAATGGTAGAATGATCATGATGGAAGTTATGTTAGTTATTATGTAGGTTAAATGAGGTAAGGCATGAGAAGCACTTCCTTACTCTGTAGTAGATATTATGCTGTTGCTGTTACCTAGAGGCTGGGCATAGAGTAGATGCTCAGTTAATACTGGGTAAATAAATTAATTTGTCCAGTCACACAGCTGGTAAGAATTCAAAGCCTGAATCTTTCTACCAGGCCAGATGGCCATGGCATTATACCATTTAACCAAACAGGAGCAGACAACATGGTAGTGGTGACATTGAATATGTCCACACTGGCCAGGAAGGATAGAGCTTGAGCATCAGACACTCCCAGTCCACCTAGCCTGCCGTCTTGTTGGTATTAGTGCTCACAGGAGAACACTCAAGTTCAAGTCGTACATCCAAGGAGCCGGAAATAAATACAGTTCCTTGGCTCCATGCAAGTGTAAAGATCTTGAGTTATAGAGATAAGGTTGCTTTTTACCTAGGAAAGGAAGAGAGGTGGGGATGCCTGGGTGGCTCAGTGGTTTAGCACCTGCCTTCAGCCCAGACTGTGATCCTCAAGTCCCAGGATCGAGTCCCACATCGGGCTCCCTACATGGAGCCTGCTTTTCCATCTGCGTATATCTCTGCCTCTCTCTCTCTCTCTCTCTCTCTCTCATAAATAAATCTTAAAAAAAAAAAAAAAAAAGAAAGGAAGAGAAGAGGCACTCCTGAGTCTTTGTAAACCTGCTAATAATACTAGCATAATAGCAGTAACAGACACAGCACCTCGTTTGTACCAAGCACTGTTGTGTGTGTATTACTTAAATGTTTTGTCTTCCCACACTCTTCGAGGCAAATTTCTATATCCTCATCTTACAGATTAGAAAACTGAGGCTCTGGTTAGTGATATGAAGGTGTTGGGGTTTAGAGCAAACAGTCCAGAAAGAATTCTTGAAGAGCCTTCAGTGCAAAAAGGGTGGTTTTATTAAAGTGTAGGGACAGGACATGGACAGAAAGAGCTGCACTGGGGTTGAGACAGGTGACTGGTTATATACTTTCAAGTTAGGAGAGGGTCAGAGAGCATAAGACTCTAAGGAATTTGGAAGCAAGGTTTCCAGGACCTGGAGGGGCCAGCTGTTGTTAGGAAAAGGTCATTTACTACTTTCTAGTAAAACCCTAGTCATGAGACCCTTCAGATGTTATATCAGTGCGTCATTTGCTTGGGGGATGATTGCTAACATATATCTTGGGGTGGGGGTAGAGGCAAAGAAAGTTTCCTGTATATGTTTAAGGAGACTTCTAGGATCCTGGATGTCAGGCTAATGTTAAGCTAAGATTGCCTTTGCCCTTGGCAAAGTATCAGCATGGAGGCAGTTGAGTTCCTAAAGGAAGGTCATTCTGCCTGTCTCAAGGACTTGTCAATGGACTATAAGTTGTAAGGAAATTTAGTTTTTTTCTTTTGCCGTGGTTCTCCATGTCAGTAACCTGCCCAAGGTCGGGGTGGAAGTCAGGCAGGCTGACTCCAGAGTATATGATTTCCTCACTGAGCACACTCTTGCCTCTCCAGCTGAATTACCATGAGTGGTAGCGTCATTCTGACAGTGGGGAAGGAGAAGGAAGAAATGGGAGAATAAAGAAATCAAATACTACAAATTAAAGCATTGCCAGACTGGAAGTCACAGCTGAATGCTGGTTCTGCTTTGACCACTAACTAGCTCTAGGATTATAAGCTCATTGCTTCCGAGTATCTCCTCAACTTCTCTTCCAGCACTAACATTCTTTGGTCCTCAGACCACCAGGGAATGAGCCTTGTCTGTGAGAAAGGATGCTGTCTGGAGACTGATATCCAAGTGCTGGGCCCTGGGTCAGCCTCCCCTGGAACTGGACTTCCTGCCGATGTTCCTGTGTTAGGACAGAACCTCTGGGAGATTCACAGTACCACCTGGGGTATCTGTCTCAGTTTTAGCATTCCCTCAACCATGCACATTTTGCCTGGCTAACTCCCACTCACTGATAAAAGTCAGATTTCCTCTGACTATCCAGGCATGGTTGGGTCCTTATGCTTTTACATTTTTGTATCAGACTACTTCCTTCTATAGGACTCACACAGTTTAAGTTAAATGCCCATTAATGCACCTACTCTGAGGACAGCGAGTAGATCTCAATACCTGATTTCCAGTGCCACTTCATTGCAAGGAATTAATATGGAAAATGAAAGCGCAGCGAGGTATATCGGAGGTGTACTGAGCTCACACCTGGTACAACGCAGCTCCCCTGAGCATAGTCAGCTGGGAACAGCTGGTACCTTGCTCTTAGGGTAGCCTCGTTAATCATCAGAAGTCACCTATCTGTCCTCCAGGCTGAAGTACAGATGCAGTAATGGCACTTGTGCCAGTCAAGACTAAACACAGAAATAAATCATCCAACCTGTGTGCTGTATTGCAATGTAGCGTTTCCTGCCCCACCAGAAGTGCCAGAGAAACTCCCAGCTCATAATAGATGCTTGGTGGATATTTAAATAAGTGAGACCCTTTAGCACCACCATCAGGTAATTGCTCTGAGCAGCGGAATAGCTGTCCCCAAGTTCACAGACTTCACAGACTTGACTTCACAGGAGAAGCCGCAGAGACTAACTTATTTTGTCTTTCAGTGTGATTTTTAAAAGTCTAAGGTATGTTTTCTTAGTTTGTAGGATATTCAAATAAAGATGTGTATGAACATGTACACACGAAGGGCAGAGGAAGGCTGTTGGAATCAGTTCACTGAGAGCCTCAAGGGGTGACCATTGATGGTTTCAATTTTAAAAAATTCTTCATAGAAAAACATAGATATCCAGTATCATTCAGAGTTGAGGCAAACAATCTCACACCAAAGCACAAGGCAGTAATTGAAATATTTAATATTTGTAATGACCCTGGGTCATCAAAAAGTTTAGCTGTGTTAGGAATACACTACTTAGGGGATCCCTGGGTGGCTCAGCGGTTCGGCGCCTGCCTTTGGCCCAGGGCGTGATCCTGGAGACCCAGGATCGAGTCCCGCATCGGGCTCCCAGCCTGGAGCCTGCTTCTCCCTCTGCCTGTGTCTCTGCCTCTATCTGTGTCTATCATAAATAAATAAATCTTTAAAAAAAAAAAAAAGGAATACACTACTTAATTGTAAAAGGCAGATACAAAAAATCCATTCTACTAAGCTTACTACTCTATCGTTCATGGGAGAGGTTGAAGAAGAAACCTTAATTCACTGAAAAATGAAAGTCTTTAGGTTGATAAAAGGTGTATCAACTGTCAACAAAGACCTCATATAAATGTAAACATCAAAATGAACAATAAAGTAGAATTAAAAGGATGGTCACTGTTGTGTTGTGGAAGATGGTTCTGGAGATTGTAGTTAATGCCAACACACACAAAAAAACAAATTGTGTAAATATTGGAAAGCATCAAAACTGTTATTGTAAATGGCTTAGCCAGAAAATTCTAGGCAGTCAATTGAGGTCAGTAGGGTGGTCAAACACCAAAGAACTAAAGGGCTTGTAACAACCTTCTCATCCACATATCTCCTTACTCCAGGGGTCTCCCTCCCCGGAGCCAGCCACTTAGGAAACCTCTGGCTTGACTCATGTCCAGAGTTACAAATAATGTGAGCAGTGCCATCTTCTGATTCAGTTTTACATGTTTACTGGTAACCTTCTGTTACCATCTGCCTTTGCTTGAGCTGCCATAACAATATATCGTAGACTGGGTAGCTTCAGCTCACAGCTCTGGATACTGGAAGTCCAAGATCAAGGTGCCAGTGTGGTTGGTATCTGGTGAGACCTTTCTCATTGGGTTGCAAACAGCTGCCTTCTTGCTGTGCCCTTACATGACTTTTCTTCAGTGCGTGTGGGGGGTGGGGGGCAGCGGCGGGTTCCTTTCTGGTTCTTTTCCTTATAAGCACTGATCCCATCATGAGAGCTTTGCCCTCATGACCTCACCTAATCCTAAGTACCTCTTAATGACCCCTTCTCCACATACCACCACATTGGGGTTAGAGCTTCAACATATGCATTTGGGTAAGGGGGGGACACAATTCAGGCCAGAGCACCACCCCTATTGTTTTCCTCCTCCATGTTATAATTCACTTAAGTCAATGTTTGGTGTTTATTGTTATCTTTATGCAAATATTATTTAGTCTGGAGAGTTGTAGTGAACACCTAACTACAAACTACTGAAATTAATAACACAGTTACAGCTGTTTTTGTTTGCTTAGTTGTGTGGTTTTTTTAAATTCATTAATTAATTATTTTTGGTATCTGTTTTGTCTCACATTTTTTCTATAATAGCCTCTCAGTAAGGTTTCCCCCAAGGGCAGTCACATCAGATAATGACAGTCTAATTTTTATCTTGGATGAATTTCTCCTGGGGATCTCCCTTTGCTTTGAAATTCCCTTTATTTGTGTTGGGCTGTTTTTTGTTTCCTGGATCCCTTACCTTCCTATTTCTTAGTTTCCTCCCTCATTTTGCTGGAGCAAGTTTCCTAATAATCACCAGGTTAGAAGAAAGCAAAGCAACCTAAAGCAGGTGGTGACAGCCTTGGCAATGCCTGTCTTGTGAATCACTGGCCCAGTCTGGCCCAGGGCACCTGTCCTGCTCAATTTCCCCACCTGGGGATTGCCCTTACCTCCTTCCTGTGTAGCTCTAGGTGTACAAGTCAGTCTAGACCATGTTTCCATTTTTAGAGTTTGTGCCCTCGTTTTGGTGAGTCATATCCGACATTGCACGTCTGGGAGAAAAAAAAATGTATTCTCCTCTTGCTCTTCATTGATAATTTTCCTGGGTAATCTCTGGGTTGGAAATCGTTTTCCAATTTGAAAGCATTTGCCTGTGTCTTCTAACATCCATTGCTTTTAGAAAAGCTTAAAAGCTATTCTTTAAAAAAAAAAACAAAAAAAACCTGTTCTTGTTTCTGATCCTATTCAGGTCTGTAGGTGACCTGTTTGTTCTTTGGTCATTTAAAAAATCTTCTCTTTGTACCCGATGTCCTGAAATTTCATGATGTACCTTTTCCATTTGTGTCTATTTTCATCCATTGTGCTAGCTTCCCAGGGGAGCCCTTTTATGTAGAAATTCATGTCCTTAAATTCTGAGATTTCTTGAGTTATTTTATGATTGATTTCTTTCCCTCCATTGTCTCCAGTCTCTATTCCTGGAACATATCTTTTGGGTGGCTGACCTCCTGAACCTATCTTCTAATTGTCCTCTTTCCTGTCTTTTTTTTTTTTTTTCTTTCTTTCATCTTTTTGTCTTCTCGTTATCTTTTCTAGAAGGCTTTCTCAATGTTATCATGTAACACTTTCATGGACTTTTTAAATTCTGCTACCCTATTTGTAATTTCAAAAGCTAATTTGTTCCTGGAGGACTGTATGTGTCCTTCCTGTAACCTGTTTCTGGTTCTCTGCTGTAATCTCTTTTCTCCCTGAGGATACTGACTTTTTTTCCTTCCTCTTCAAAGTTACTTTCTTCCTGTTTGTTTTTTTGGTCTCAGCTCTCTGTCCCATCATACAGGCTTTTTTTTTTTTTTTTTCATCATAAATCTGATAACCTTGGTTGTCTGCTTACATTTTAAGAATGCAAAGCTGTTCGGACGCTTTAGGCATGTAGATGGGGCTTATCAACTTTGAACTTCATCGTGGGTTGACCTGGCCAAACTGTGTGTTGGTGAATCCCCAGAGTCTTTTCTCTTGTGTGAGTGAAGGCTTGGCTGCCAGTGCTCTAAGAACCCAATGGAGTGGAAAGGTTAGGGATTGGGAGGATGGGGAAGTCTTCACATTGAAGAGTCATTTAAGGCTCTTGTTTTCAGCATAATACTCAAACCTTCAACTGCCCCCTTCAATCTCAAGACCCTCTATTTTTTGTTTGTTTGTTTACCTTCTTTAGAGTGGTTCTCAATCAAGGTTAATTTTGCCTCCCAGGAGATACTTGACAATTTCTGGAGACATTTTTGATTGTCATTATGAGGGAGAGGGGAAGCTTGCTGCTGGTGTCTAGTAGGTAGAGGCCAGGGTGCTGCTCAACATCCTGTACAGGACAGCCCTCCACAACAAAGTATTGTTGACCCCCTGGGTTAACAGGACTGAGGTTGAGAATTCCTTACCTGGAGAATAAACTTGCAGATCAATGACAAGTGTAATAGTCACCCAGTAGTTTAGAGTATGGCAGAAGGTTAAGACATGGCTTTGCTTATTTTTTTCTTTTCTTTTCTTTTCTTTTCTTTTCTTTTCTTTTCTTTTCTTTTTTTTTCTTTTCCTCTTTTCTTCCCTTCCCTTCCTGTTGTCTGTCTTTCTTTTTCTTTCTTTCTTTCTTTCTTTCTTTCTTTCTTTCTTTCTTTCTTTCTTTTTCCATTCTTTCATTCTTTTTCCCCTGCTTCCTTCCTTCCTTACTTCATAATCTCTGTGCCCAGTTTGGGTCTCGAATTCATGACCTCAAGATCAAGAGTCACATGCTCCACTGACTGAGCCAGCCAGATACCACCTTCCCACTTTTTAAGTGATCTAAGACATGGCTACTTTCAAACAGCTTTCCACAAATCCTCCTTACCTTAGCCATCACCACCACCACCACCCCCGACACACACATATACCCGTCCTCTCTCAGTCCCTGTCCCAGCCCCAGAGGTACCTGAGTCTTTTCAGACTTTGCAGCAAATGTGGTCTGGTTCTTTACTATCCCTGTCAACCAGCTCTGTTAAGCTCCAGCTTTCTCACAGTGGCCGAGTGAGTTATCCCTCATCTGTAAGTATTCCAAGCTTCTAAAAATGTGTTGCTTTTATCTCCTTTCCTATTCATCCCATTCTCGTGATAATTTTAGAAGGGTTTTGGGAAGAGCAAAATTATACTCATGTGTTAAATTTGACATCTTTAGCCAGAAGCCTAAAATATATGCTGAAGCTACAGTAGCTGGCACTTGCACAACCATCTTACAGATGGACAGAATAGAATAAAGATTCCAGAAACTGACCCAATAGATGAAAAGTCACCAATACATGATAACAGGTCAATTGATTATCTGCTGAAAAAAAATAAAATTAGCCTTTCCTTACCCCATATATGGAATCCAATTCTAGTTGGATTAAAGACCTAAACCTATATATAAGCTGTAAGAAAATAGGATATTTTCATATCCTGGGTTGAGGAAGATCTTCCTAAGCAGGTAGGAATAGAAGAAGACTTAAAGGAGGATCAATTAACTACATAAAAATTTAAAACTTCCATATGACAAAAGACTGTTAAAAAAAAAAAACAGCTAAAAAACAAACCTGGATAGGGAACATATTGCCACATGTGTAGTTGGTTACCATGCCTCTTCTGTTTAGAACTTTGCAAATCAGGAAGAAAGTGACTTTTAAAACCTATCAATAAATAAGGAAAGAACATGAGTGGTTGATAAGCATTTGAAAAGGTGCCATATCATCCTCACTGCTGATCAGGAAAATGTGAACTAAAACAAAAAGAATACTATACATGAATGGTTCATAATGTATGGTCTCTAGACCAACAGCATCAGCACCACCTGGGAACTTGGAGACCTCCTGAAAAAACTCTGCTAGTGGGGCCCATCCACCTGTGATTTAGCAAGCCAGGCAGGTGATTCCATGTAGCCAGGAGAATGAATGAATGACATCCAGTGTCATGCTTGAATCTCACCGTGCTGAGTGAAAGAAACCAAACACAGTTGTACACACTGGAGCATTCCATGTATATGACGTTCAAAAACAAGCAACACTAATCTAGAGCGATAAGAATTAGGACGATTGTTACCCTTTGAAGAGAGGAGGAGTAACTAGAAGTGAAGATGGAGCTTCACTGGTCATGTTCTGTTTCTTGCTGGGATGGTGATTATATAGGTTTGTTCAGTTTGTGAAAATTCATTGAGTTGTTGTCCACCACAGATTTGTACACTTTCTACTTTCTCTATGTTATAATTCAGTAAAGCATGAGATCTCTCCTTTTTTTTTTTTTAAGATTTCATTTTTAAGTAATCTCTATGCTCAGTGTGGGGCACAAACTCACCACCCCAAGATCAAGAGTCACATGCTCTACCAACCGAGCCAGCCAAGTGCCCTGAGATCTCTTTTTTTTAAATTGGGTTTTAAATCATTTAAGACATAGGAACTCAGGGTCAAAGGGAAAGGCATGCGTTAGTACAATTAGTACAAGCCTTTGATGAGTAATTTGGCAGTACCTCTAACATTCAAAATAGCCTAGAGGGACGCCACGGTGGCTCAGTGGTTGAGCATCTACCTTCTGTTCAAGCCGTGATCCCAGGGTCCTGGGATGGAGTCCCACATCGGGCTCCCTGCAGAGAATCTGCTTTTTCCTCTATGTCTCTGCCTCTTTCTCTGTGTCTCTCATGAATAAATAAATAAAATCTTTAAAAATAGCCTATAAAAAATAGAATAAAAATAAAAATAGCCTAGAAATTCCACTTCTCAGAACCCATCTTGGAATTCAGGTATATAAGAACGTTCCCTGGGTATTTTTATACAAACATAAAGGAGACAACTTAAATTTCTCTCAATCGAGAACTGGTTACATGAATTATAGAAAACTGGGCAACTGTTAAAGTTGCCATAGGTTTGTATATACTAGTAGCATGAAAGAAGGTCCCCTGTGGTATTATTCACAGAGAGAAGCAAGTCATAAGCACCGTGTACAGTGTGATCCATATTTTCAATAGAAAGAAAAGGATATACAGGTGGTAGTTATAGAAGCAAAGGAAAGAAGTTAAGAAAGGTAGATTTAAAATTTTTATATTGGTTTCTCTCGAGCATTTATAACTAGTGGATGGGGGTGGGGGTTGTTGCTTCTTTGTATATGTTATATATACCTTATATATTTCTGTTGCTGCTTTTACCTACATTGATCACTTTGGAATTTTTTTTTAAGTTTTAGTTTTACCACTTAAAAAAAGTCTTCACCTAAAAAATTCTCATCAGTGAAAAAAACAAACAGTACTTTTGTAGCCTAAGCAAATAAAGATCTAGAGTTTGTCTTGAGCAAATAAAGATCTAGAGTTTGTTTTAAACACACACCCAGCAGGAGATGACTAACATTTTTGTAGAGTGATTTTCATCAGTATTGGCTATAGTGAGAGACAAAAGGCTTTCTTCTTATTTCTGTTACCTAGGAAATTCGCTTGGGTAGAATTATTTTCTTGACAGGGGCATTCTTTTAACTGTGTTTGCTAGTGAGGTCATGGGTCAGGTATTCCTGCTCTTTGAGAGATGGCTCAGTGAACAATATTGTCCCTGTGTGTAAAAGATGACCACTGCTAGCACATTAAACAAAGCATCTCTGGGCAGTGGACCCTGCTTGCTTTAATAGTGAAAAACATTTTCACATTCAGAACCAAGAGCTGTTAGCTGAGCCTGTCTAGCTGGACGCAAGCTTGAGCTGGAGACTCTTACATTCCCCCGGGGAGACAACCTAACCCTGTATGCCATGCTTCTTCACAGTTATGTTTCCTCTGTGCATCATCAACGAAGAGTCGTTCTGACCCTTTCAGTTTGAACCAAGAACCCCGTGATGTTATTTCCGACCCCACCATGCTGGATTACTTCCACTACCAGTCCCACTGATCCAATGCGTGTCACTTATATGTGTCTAGATTACCTGTCAGTTATGATGGATTCAGACCCGAAACCCCATTAGTGTGAGGCTTAGCACTTTCTGGAAATCTATCCCATTTTGCACATCTTCACTTTTGATAAATTCTGCTGCCACAAATGTCAGCAGAAAAACACATCTCCATTAAGCATTTTTTTGGCATTCATATACAATATCAAATAGATAAAAAGAACAGCAACTTTCAACTCTAAAGATGGGAAATAGCAACATTTAGTCTTGTTTTGTAATCCCCAGCACAGCATCCAAACCGTAGCAGAGAGGTGAGCTTCTCCTGGTGAGCAGTGTAAAATGTCCCTTGGAAACCTGTCTGAGGGCTTCATGGTCTCACAGTCTTCCCTCTTTTTTTTTTTTTTTTTTTAAGATTTTAGTTAGTTATTCATGAGAGATACACAGCGAGAGGCAGAGACATAGGCAGAAAAAGAAGCAGGCTCCCTGCAGGGAGCCTGATGTGGGACTCGATCCCAGGACCCTGAGATCACACCCTGAGCCAAAGGCAGATGCTCAACCACTGAGCCACCCAGGTGCCCCCCACAGTCTTCCTTCATAAAGAGAGGCCTGCACTCTCTTTCCCGAAACATCCATTCCTAATTCCTAACCAACAGTCCTCAGGTGGCTGGCTGGCTTGAAAGCTGAGCTCAGGAACTGCAGTGAATATCAGCCCCTTACCTTCTTCCTATTTCACTGTTCCAGGTGAAGAAGTGACAGCCCACCATACACGTTGTACATCTTTCCCGAGACTGCATATCTTTCCACTTTATCCTAGCCTCTTCAATATGGTCAAGCCCTGACTACTTCAGAAGCATGTCTGGAATTCCCTCATTTCCCAATATTTGCTGCCACCATCTTGATCTTCTATATGTCATCTCTCCCACTGGGACCAATGTGACAGTCTGTGAGCTTGGCTCCGCGTACACACACACCTCTACCCACCCCCATGTGCCTATTCTCCCCAAGCAGCCAGAGTGATATGGTAACCAAATTAATATGCATTCACTCCTTAATGAGACATGGATGGAAACCACACCAGGGGGGTTGTCACACAAAGGAAATTCTATGTGCAGCAAATAAGGAGATCATGGGGAATCATTTCCAAAGCTGTGACTCCCTGAGCAAGAGTGAAGGGGTTCCTTTTTTTTAGGGTTAGGATGAGCATTTAGATAGGGGAGCCTCATCATTGCACATAGAGGGGGTACAAGGCTGCACATGCCCCTTAAGAAAACATGCCTAGACATACATTGTATGTTATGTATTGGAGATGGGGTGGAGATTTATTATAATAATGAGGTAAAGGTAACAGTCAGTCATTCCCTGGTTCGCTCCATAGTCTATCTGCAGAGGCGTGAGTGGGGGTTAAGTTCAAACTGATCTGGGGGGTCTGGGCCACCAGAGCTCTTTGTCCAGGTAGTCGTTGTTGCTTGAGGGGTAATTTCAGTTTTCATCATGGGAGGTTATGCCCACCAAGTCTTTTGCCTGAGTTAAGAGATAAGCTAGAAAGAAGAGCTTAAGGAAAAATGTGGGACAAAGGTCTGTGTGTATAAGTAGGTGAGTAGTAAAGGTCAGGTCTTGGGGTCTAGCTGGTTACAGTGTTAAAAACTTACCTAGTCCTATCACTGTCTTTTTTTTTTTTTAAGATTTTATTTATTATTCATGAGAGACACAGAGAGAAAGAGGCAGAGACATAGGCAGAGGGAGAAGCAGGCTCCATGCAGGGAGCCTGATGTGGGACTTCATCCCAGGACCCCAGGATCACGCCCTGAGCCAAAGGCAGGTGCTCAACCACTAAGCCACCCAGGCGTCCCACACTGTCTTGCTCAAACTCTGTCACTGCCCCTAAGAGAAGGTATAGAATTCTTAGGCTACCTCGGGTCATATAATCTGACCTACCCCAACCTCCCAACATTTTGCAGCAATGTCCTAACTTAGTATACCTTCTTATAGGTTCTAGAAGGCATCAAAGCCCTTTCCCTGCTCTGGACCTTTGTGCATCCTGTCTTCCTCCTAGTCTTTCTCACCAGCTCTTACTGGGTCTTTGGTGTATTCTTCAGTATGGCCTTCCCTGACACTCCCAATACCTGCAACAAGGTTACATCTCTCTATTATACACCCATACCACACCCTTCATTTTCCTTCATAGCATTTTTTGAGATTACAATTATTCGAATATTTGGCCCCACTAGACTTTTAAGCTATGTACAGTAGGATCTGTTCATTGTGTGCCCCATCCATCCTTGGGGCCTGATAGCAAGAAGTTTGGCAGTATTTAGTGCTCTCAGGCGTTAAACAAATGAGTAAAAACAACCTTCCTAGATTCATGATTAAAATTCTTCTAGTATTCTATTCCCTATACCACAGAGAAAGCTAAAACAGAAATAAAATTATTTGTTCTGAGTCACACAGCAATCCATAGCTTGTAGCCAAAGCCTGCCTTGGACCCCTGATGCATCTCCTGGGGGTGGTTTGGATACTAATTTTGACATGATTTAGGAGTAAAGTCCTGGTCCCTGGAAGCTGCTGGAATGCGAGATGCATACTTTGCTCTGGCCTTCTTTTGTTCAGGACTAAAGGCACCTACAGCTGGATCAGTTTCTTTTCCCTTGATGAAATCTTTCTCTAGTCAATTGGTGACATTGATTTGGCTTTGGTCTTATTTATCAGCCTAGGGTCTTGGATGGGTCTTGCTGAAATAAATACACAACTTATGTTAAAATGGTGAATGCAAAAAAATAATAAATAAATAAATAAATAAATAAATAAATAAATAAATAAATAGAATTTAAAAAATGGTGAATGCCGGTGTCTGCCCTGGGCCCTTGCTTGTTCTCCTTTTTGAAAGCTCTCTCAGGCCACATGTTATTTGTCATCTGCAGGGGGAAGTGGGGAGCAGCAGTGGCAGGTGGGGAAACCTCAGAGATTCATCCCTTGAGAGCAGATCAGATCCAAGGACCACTTCAAGTGGACCTACAGTCTTGTTCCTTGACAAGTATCAGCCTGTGAGCAAATTCCGACCACAGATGTGTGTACTTTGTCCTCTATTGGTATTTTATTTTATTTAAGATTTTATTTATTCATGAGAGACACAGAGAGAGAGAGAGGCAGAAACACAGGCAGAGGGAGAAGCAGGCTCCATACAGGGAGCCCAATGCGGGACTCGATCCGGGGTCTCCAGGATCACGCCCTGGGCTGAAGGTGGCACTAAACTGCTGAGCCACCCGGGCTGCCCCCCACTGGGATTTTAAAAATCATTACTAGTGCTAACATTTAAAAATCAAGATTATCGTGTACAAACTTGACTTTCTGTGTTTTCTTGAGGTGAAAAAGAATAAAAGGAAGTATCTAGCAAAAGTGGCACACAACAGGGGAGCTAGCTGGCCCAATCAGTGGAGTGTACAACTCTTAATCTTGGGGTCATTAGTTTGAGCCCCATGTTGAGGGGTAGAGTTTACTTAAAAAAAAACTTTGGCCCACAACAGTTAGCTGGGGCTGAGTAGAGACTGTCACTTACAATAGACATAGTTTTTCTTGTTTTCTGGTCTCTGCTCAGCCTACCATATTCATCTACTGTACCTTCATGGCATTTGTGAGTTTGCAAGCCCTGTTTTGCATTTGTAAGTCATATGTATGTGTAAATATGAACAAAAGCTGTAATTGACACTCTTATCATAATTTTTTTCTCTCTCTCCCTGCTTCCTTCTTTACTTTCTCCTTGTATCTCCCATTCCTTTGCACCACCTCTACCATTTTACAGGTTCTGGGACTGCTGGTCTGGACACTGATTGCTGGAACCGAGTACTTCCGGGTCCCTGCGTTTGGCTGGGTCATGTTCGTAGCTGTATTTTACTGGGTCCTCACTGTCTTCTTCCTCATCATCTACATAACAATGACCTACACCAGGATTCCCCAGGTGCCCTGGACAACAGTGGTAAGGAAGCCAGAGGTTGTCTTCTTGTCCATTGCCCACTAGGTAGGATGGACGTAGTCCTTCTTTCCTTAATTCGGGGTTGTGTCTGCCAGCAAAGCAGGGGAGAAAGCCAGGGAGAACTCAACACAGCAGGTAATCTTCACATTATTCCATTGCCTCTAAGGTGTTTTACCAATGAGTATGAAACTGGGCATGTTGGAAGGTCCAGAAATTTCTTTTAGACAAAATAACAAATCAGTTCTCAGAAGACTGAATGAGGAGAAATTCAGTTCTTCGTTAGTGTCCCATAAACAGCATCACCTGGAAACAGGTACGTCAGGGCACCAGCCTCGGCAGGTCTCATGTCCTTCAAATCCCTCCTGGGGCCCCGGCCTTAGCCCTTTGCATGCAGAGCTCTTTGATGTTGGGATGCACAGTGTGTATAAAGTTAGAATGAAAAATGAAACTGCTGTTAGAATAAATAGGTGTCTTCATATTTGGAAGCAAGTGTGGTTCAGGGTGATTGGATTCTTGTCCTGGCTCCAGGCACCATGCTGGGGGCAGGATAAACCCACATTCTGGGATGAAATAGATAAGAAAATGTACCTGTCTGCTCTGGTGCCATAACAAAATATCATATTCTGGGTAGCTTAATGACAGAAATTGATCTCTCACACTTCTAGAAGCTGGAAGTCTAAAATCAGATGTCAAGGTAGTTGGTCTCTGGTGAGAGCTCTCTTCCTGGCTTGCAGATGCCTGCTATCTTGCCATGGCCCCATGTGGAAGAGAAAGAGAACACAAGCTCTTCTTGTAAGGGAACTAATGCCATTAAGAGGATCCCAGCTTCATGATCTCATCTAACCCTGATTACCTCTCAAACACCTCATCATCTCCAAGTACCATCACTTTGCTGACTAGGGCTTCCACATGTGCACTTTGGGGATTAGAGATTCGGTCCATAACATTCTGCTATTGGCTTCCCCATATCATTCCCTTCTAGCATGCAAAATACATTCATTCCATCTCAGCATCCCCAGAGTCTTAACTCATTTCAGTGTCAACTGAAGTCCAAGATCCAAAGTTTCACTTCACATCTAAATCAAGTATGGTGAGATTGGAGGTAGGGTTCATCCTGAGCAAAATTCCCCTCTAGCTGTGAGCCTGTGAAGCCAGACATGTTATGTACTTCTAAAATACAGCGGGGAGGGATCCCTGGGTGGCGCAGCGGTTTGGCGCCTGCCTTTGGCCCAGGGCGCGATCCTGGAGACCTGGGATCGAATCCCACGTTGGGCTCCCGGTGCATGGAGCCTGCTTCTCCCTCTGCCTGTGTCTCTGCCTCTCTCTCTCTCTCTCTGTGTGATTATCATAAATAAATAAAAATTTAAAAAATAAAAAAAAATAAAAAAAAAAAAATAAAATACAGCGGGGAGACGGTATAGATGTTCCCATTCCAAGAGGGAGAACTAGAGAAGAAGGAAGGGGTGACAGGTCCCAGGCAAGCCCAAAACTTACAAGACAAATTCCATCAGATCTTAAGGCTCTAGAATAAGCCTGTTTGGTTTAATGCTCTGCCCTCCAGACCCACTGAGGTGGCATTGTCACCCCTAACCATCCAGGGTGACCTTGCCCCTGAGGTACTAGATTGGGACATCCTGGCTCACAGACACCAGAGAGGCAGCCCAATCCTTTGAAACTGAGGAGGAACCAACCAGCCCGCCCCCCTGGGGCTGATGATCTCTGAATCGGGCCTTGGCTGATTCATTCTTTTTTTTGGAAGATTGGCACATATTTGCAGCCAAATAACTCATATTTCCAATCTTTAGAACCCAAGAAGTTCCACGGCACTCCTTATATTTTGTTGCATCTCCATCCCTTTCCATTCAAGCTGGCAGCATTTCACCGGTATAATCCCTTACCTGTTCCTGGCTTCTGCTGGCACATGATTAGATCTGTGGTTAGCATCCATGATCTCTTTATCAGAAGGTTGTTTGGCTACACCCATATTATTCTCTTCAGATGAAGCTTTTTTTTTTTTTAAAGATTGATTGATTGATTGATTGATTGATTTGAGAGAGGGTAGGAGGAAGAACAGAGGGAGAGAGAGAATCTCAAGCAGACTCCTTGCTGAGCACACAGCCCAATGTGGGGCTCCATGCCATGACCCTGAGATCACAACCTGAGCCGAAACCAAGTCGAATGCTCAACCCGCTATGCCATCCAGGTGCCCTAAGCTTTATTTTTTTTCACAATATGGGAAGGCTGAGAATTTTCTAAACCTTCAAGTTCTGCTGCTTTTTTGCTTGATAATCTCTTCTTTAATTTACCTCTGCTTTTGCATTTCACTATAGACAGGAGAAACCAAGCCACTTCTCTAACACTTTACTTTTTAAAAAATCTCATTTAAATTTCCAGTGTTTTGCTTGCAACCTCTATCTTCCACAAAACACTAGAACGCAGTCAGCTAAATCCCCTGCCACTTTATGACAAGGATCACCTTTCCTCCAGTTTCCGAAAACATGTTCCCCATTTCCATTTGAGATCTCTCCTCAGTGCCCTTTAAGATCCATATTTTTATTAAGATTCTGTTTGTAGTTATTTATGCAGTCTCTAAAAAGATGGAAGCTCTGTCTTGAGTTATCTTTTCTTCCTAAGTCCTCATTGGAATCACCTTCAACATCCATAGTTCTGGTATGCTCCTCAAAACTCTCCAGCCTGTACTCATTATCCAGTTCCAAAGTCACTTTTATACTTTTAGGTATTTGTTACAGCAGCACCCCACTCCTGGTGCCAAAAGCTGTGTATTCCACTCTTGATATAAATTCTCTATTAGCGTTCTCTAGAGAAGCATAGGCAATAGGGTGTGTGTGTGTGTGTGTGTGTGTGTGTGTGTAAAGAGATTTATTAGAAGGAATTGGTCCACATGATGGTAGAAACTGAGAAGTCCCAAGATCTGCTGGCACATTGATGGTGTAGTTCCAGTCTGAGTCCAAAGGCCTGAGAACCAGGGAAACTGATGCTATAAGGTCTAGTCTGAAAACCACCAGGCTTGAGACCCAAGAAGGCCTGATGTTTCGTTTCAAGCCCCAAGGCAGGAAAAAAAAGACTGATGTCCCAGCTCAAGGCAATCAGGCAGGAGCAGTTTCCTCTTATTCAGCCTTCTTGTTTTATTCAGGTCTTCAACTGATTGGATGTGGCCCACCCACATTAGAGAGGGCAGTCTGCTTTAACTCAGTCTATAGATTCACATGCTGGTGTCATCCAGAAATCCTCATAAACAGATCCAAAATAATGTATGCACTCCAAATATTTGTGCACTTGTGGTCCAGTCAGTTAGCCCATGAAATCAACCCATTATGGTACCCTGTGACACATAGTAAAATGAACTAAAGTGAAGTACAAAGTGTGATGGAAGTTATCATCTTAGCTGGGACAGCTGGGAACTCTTCAGAGAAGAGCCAGCATTTAGTGTCTTGAAGATTGATCTGGCACATCTTAGTTTTAAAATGCTTTGATTTGCATGATCAGAATTTATCATCATGGGGACCTCTGGGTGGCCCAGTGGTTGAGTATCTGCCCTCAGCTCAGGTCATGATCCTGGAGTCCCTGGACCAAGTCCCACATCAGGCTTCCAACAGGGAGCCTGCTTCTCCCTCTGCCTATGTCTCTGCCTCTCTTTCTGTGTCTCTCATGAATAAATAAATAAAATCTAAAAAAAAAAAAAAGAATTTATCATCGTGAAATGTATCCCCATTTTATAAACAAGAAAACTGAGTTTTTTTTTGAAAACTGAGATTTAAATAAAGTTTTAAAACAATATTTTTAAATAAAAATTGAAAATATTAAAATTTTAACATTAAGGACATTAAAAAATTAAAATAATGCTCTAGCTTCAGTTGGTAGAGCATGAGACTTTTTTTTCCCCCTCAGCAATAACAATTAATTTGCTCGTAAATTTGTAATTTGGCAAGGGCTCAACAGGACAGTTTATCGCTACTTCAGTCAGCTAGAATGGCTTGAAGGTTGGATTGTCCATAGCCCAGTGGCTTGGGTTCCAAAAACTATTTTTTTTTAATTCTTTATTTAAATTAAGTTTAGTTAACATATACTGTATTATTAGTTTCCGGGGTAGAGTTTAGTGATTCATCATTTGCATATAACCCCCAGTGCTCATTCCATCAAGGGGAGCATGAGACTCTTGATCTCAGGGTTGTAAGTTTGAGTCCCATGTTAGGTGTTGAGATTACTTAAAAATAAAATTACAAGTGTTTAAATATTGCTTTTAATGGTGCCCTTTTTTTTTTTTTTTTTTTTTTTAATTAACAGTGCTCCCTTCTGGCACTTCCTAGTTTTAAAATGGCTTTGATTTGCATGATCAGAATTTATCATTATGAAGTATGTTCCCACTTTATAAATAAGAAAACTGAGATTTAGAGCCTCAGGACTTTCCCCAGATGCCCGCACAGCTGGAATCCATCTCTCTTTACTTCCATCCAGCATTTTTTTTCCTATCTCATTCTGCTCCAGGCACACTTGGAGAATAAGAATCCAACCAGCAATCAGGAGACCAGGACTTATAGTCAGGAGATCAGGACTTGAAGGCCCCTTAGAATTGCTTAATCCTTTATCTCATCGAGCAAGACCATCAACCTCCACCGGAGAGGTTGCACACTCGTATGTGGAAAAGACTAGAGAGGTCATGCAAGTGAGTGTGAATTCAGTGGGTGTTGAATTCTCGCTACCCAGACACACTTGTTTCGTATCTTAATCAACTGGGGAATATTCTTCACTTTCTGAAGAAATGAGTTGGCAGCGTACTCTCGGAATTGTTAGGTCTTTTTTTTTTTTTTTTTTAAGATTTTATTTATTGGGCAGCCCGGGTGGCTCAGCGGTTTAGCGCCGCCTTTAGCCCAGGGTGTGATCCTGGAGACCCGGGATCAAGTCCCACGTCGGGCTCCCTGCATGGAGCCTGCTTCTCCCTCTGCCTGTGTCTCTGCCACTCTCTCTGTCTCTCTGTCTCTGTCTCTCTCTCTCTCTGTCTCTCATAAATAAATAAAATATTTTTAAAAAAGGACCTTTAAAAAAAAGATTTTATTTATTTATGAGAGACACAGAGAGAGAGGCAGAGACATAGGCAGAGGGAGAAGCAGGCTCCCTGCGGGAAGCCTGATGATGAAACTCTATCCCAGAGCCCCGGGATCATGACTTGAGCCGAAGGCAGACACTCAACCATTCAGCCACTCAAGCATCCCAGAATTGTGAAGTCTTCTGTTGTTTATTTCCCTCCTAAGGCAATCCAGAAGTCTTGGCTTTTGTGCGACCTCTTTCACTTTTAAAATATTTATAGCCAAATATTAAAAACTTCTTTTGTTACCAGCAGATGATACAGGTCAAACATGTCTGACTTTGGATTGAGGAGTTTTTCTTTCCTGTTCTAAGAAGCCCCTTTGCAACCTCTCAAAAGCATTTGTGAGTGGGGTAAGCAGTGTTAACTGGATATCCAAAGTGAAGTCTGGGAAAAGTTTTCATGTGTAACAACTAAGATCTCAGATCTTTATGACCTGTCCCCAGTAGAACCTCTTGCAGGAACACACTGGTTCAGATGCTGGCCCTCACTGTATGTCCCACACGAATTAGAGCATGGCAGGGATCAGGCCCACCTAGGACTCTGCTGAGGCAGCTGATAGATTCCTGGTGCCAGAATGAACCTTCTAGAATCTTGCTACTGAAAGTGTAGTCCCTGGATTGGTAGCATCACATGGGAGTAAATGAGAAACCGTAGGCCCTGCCCCAGACCTACCGAATCAGAAACTCTATGGAGAGTCTGGCAATCTCTATTATAAGCTTTCCAGATAATTCTTAGGCACCTAAAGTGTAGGAAACAATGTTTTATAGGCCCACATCCCTTACCTGGAACCTTTAGGCCAGATATGTCTGCAATCAAGATTTTTTCCCCCCAATTTAAGAAAGATAATAAAGGAATCCAGTGCACTTACTACATAAGGTGACACCTCCTCCTGAGTCTGGGGGAAACACCATAATCAGACATGGTAATGTTTCTGCAAGAACACATGCATTTTCCTGCTAAGAGGGTTAATAAAGACTACATTGCCTCCATTTTTCAAAGCAGTAGAGAGTCTAAGATTGCAGAGAAGGGATCAGTAGAACAGGCTTTGGTCCACAGGGAACTTGGCCAGGAGACCACACATGGGACACTACAAAAACCAGAGTCTCATAGTTTTGCCTGTAGCTCTTTGCTTGACAAGGCATGAGCTTTACACTGGAACTAGCTTGATAATAGGCATTTTTCTTAATGCATTCGAGGAGAATATAGGTGCAGAGTTACTATGTCCATCCTTAACGTGGAGCAGAAACCACAGCGGGTTCCTTCCTGTGAGCACCTTTGAGCTCCTGGGTAATACCATTTACCCAGCGAGGCTGTGATGTGCTTTCTGACAAATCTGATCTGAACTAAAACTTCAAAGCAATATAGTTGTCCTCCTCAGAGCACTAAGCACCAGAACCTACAAATACATTTTCTGAGGATTCATCCTCTGCAACTCATCCCTCCTGGTTGGCTTCATTGCAAGCACTCTGAGCAGTACAGGGCATAGTACCCAGGGCAGAGGGTATGGCCTCCTTCTGTAGACAATAGCAGCCACCATTTATTCAGTACCTACTGTGTGCCAGAGGTCATGCTGGATCCTTCATCTCTTACCTCATTTCACTTCACACTAACTGCAAAGATGGGATGGATTATTTCCATTTTGCAGGTAAAGAAACTGAGACACTGAGAGGATTTTGATAGGCAGG